>NW_022171005.1:0-46749 GCF_008802855.1 Photinus pyralis
CCCGTACTTTGATAAGAGGACAAAAAGAAGGGCAGTAGTTGGTCGAAAACTGTTCCTTTCGTCGAGACCTTTAATTAGAATACAATGAGGGATAAAATACCCCCTCCCACCCCCTCAGGCCCCGTCGCTCACTGATCTCGAAAAAGAGTCGCACGGGAAAGTTATAGTTTATACAAACCAATTTATTTCGATAGGACCATTCTCCTAGAAGTAGTTCAAAATGGTAGAAGTGGGTCCGGACGGACGGATGGACAAAACGCAAACAATAGCACATTTTTTTTAATTCTTAAAAAATGCACTAAAAATCTTGCCATACGCTTGGGTAGGTATTGCACTTTAAATTTAGATACCTTTAAATTATGAGCAGGTGTTTAATAAATGACAAAAACCCAGTACATATGTTTTGGTTCCTTACAGCTATCGTATTACGTGAGAAATAAATCTTAATTTTGTACCAGTTTTTTCTCCATTATTTTCTAATTGAACACCACCCATGATTAAGGTAGTACTAAAGAGAAAAAAATAAGTTCTCTTACTGGACGTATCACATGACCTATGTTGCCATTTCAAAAAATTCAAGATGGCGATCGCACAGAACAAACGTGGCAAAAAAATTTTTTTTACCTCAAAATATTTGAAATAATGGGAGCGTTCTAATTTTCTACATCTCAAACACTATAAGCGGAGGTCTTTGGTTCCATCTTTAATAGCGACCCTGTATATTGCACATTATGCAAGGTGAGCCATTAGTGTGTGGGTGGAAGATTGTGGGTTTATTAACGCACATGTTTAAAATTCATTGTTGGGGCATGTTGAAGGACCCTTAAGGCGACAACCCTCGCTACAACCTAAAAATATTTTCAACAAAATTGCAATTGTTGCATTTTTTAATGGAACCCCCTTTATATTATTGCATCTTTTGATTCTTTCATGAATTTTAGTGTGACTTTATGTATTACACATGATTGTCTATTGTGGTCGTATTAATACACCTTCTACTCTACCAAAATTACAAATAGTCAATATAAATCGCCCTATGGATCGCCACAGTTTAAATCACAATGACCGAGAGAGCACGTAGAGAACAGGAGCAGGTATAGAAATCTGGTAGAAAGCGGATATAGAACGAGATGAGAAGGTAGAGAGATGTAAAAGAGTGAGTTTTTTTCTAAATGCCCCACGAAATCGCGAATCGGCTCATGCCCCAGCGCCAGAGACTCAAGTCTACTTGCGATCGTCAAACACCCAGGCCAAACAGCGCACGTAATCGCAAATTAGCGAATCTGCTGCACTGCAATCGTTGTCTATTGCTAGTTAAACAAAAATTTATAACTTCTTCAGCTCGCAAATGTTTACAAATGTAGCAAGTCAAGGCTTTGAGAAAAGCAAGGTCACGTTTAGTTGCGGTACCAAGACCAATACGATCTTGGTTCATAAACAAGGTACCTTAGTTACGCAACCGGGGAAATCCAAAGGCCACGACCTTGGGGCACAGTCCAGAACCCAAGGTCATGACCTTGGTCTAGAATCCTGATCAGCATCCAAGGCCATGGCCTTGTACCAAACCTCAAGGCCACGGCCCTAGAAAAAGCTAGAGATCATGACCTTGGGAAATCCCGGAGCTTGGAACATTCCAAATCATGCGACGTCACATGATCTTTGGAAATCCAAAGTCCATAAAAGGAAAATTCAAGGACGTCACCGTGGAAACCCTAAGCTAATGAGCTTATGAGGTAATCGGGGAAACCCCAAGGTGGCGACCTTGTGACGTAATCGGGAAAATCCGCAGGCCATACCCTTGTGACGTAGTCGGGAAAATCCTAAGTGACATGCGGAATTGCGGAACATGACCTTGAGATATCACAAAAGTGGGGGGAGTAGTGCAAACGTGTGTCGGTTAGCACGGATATTCAGCGATGCAAGTGGGGTTCCACATGAGCAGATTCGCGATTACATGTGGCAGAGAGAGTAACACAGAAGAGAGCGGGTAAGGACAGCAGGTAGGGAGTCGAGTGGTTAGAAAGAAGGTAGAAAGCGGGTAGAGAGAGAGAGAGAGAAGGTAGAGATTTAGAGAACGAGTAGAGGGTGGGTAGAAAACGAGTTGCGAACAAATAGATAGACGGGCCATTGACCTCTGTGATCTTGTAAATGAAGTACGACACCATAAAAAATGGGGTCGGTCATTTGCCTCTGATGGCTTTGCAAATGAAATATTACACCACAAAAATGGGGGTTATTGATCTTTTATAACCTTGAAAATGAAACATAACCACCAAAATGGGGTCACGTGGAAGGGGACCATTAAACTTCACCTTGACTTACTTCACAATGTCACCGCGACCATGGCGAGCGACCTTGAACTGGTCCTGGTACACCTCTGCTACACTACTAAGCGACTCTTTAGAGGTATGAGGAATATCAAAGAGACACCAATACTATACACGTTGACAATCTCGCTACCGTAAGACGGGCTCAGAACCTACATATAATTTCATCGTCAAACAAAGCACATAAAAGTTTAGTACCGTTTTATCCGAGAAAAGGTACTAGAAGATGAAGTTCAAGTTACTCACTTAGCAACGAGTTAGAAGATAGAGGATGTAATGCCCACACATATCCTGGAGTATTTCATTTAATCTAGGTAAAGTGTTACAGTTTTGCCTCTTTTACTATGTACCTAAGTGTTACTAGGTGAAGTGGGCTAAATGGGTTTTTGGAAGTTAATTGGTCAAGATTTCAGTTAATGTTTAAGTAATAGGAAAAAGCGCTGTTTGCAACCCCATCGGTCATACACCCCTTACCGGCGGCGTAAATAACATTGTGAAGAACAAAGATTCCTTACCCATTTGTAATAATAATAATAATAATAGAAGCGAAAAGCTATACAATAATGTTAAATAGGTACTCATAAGATTTAAATCTAACGCAATCCGTAGTGCTCTAATTTCCACCAGCAATTGCCTGACAACAGCCACTTAATTTAAATTAATGAAATTTACAATTAAATCCAAAGACAAGTAACTTCGCGCAAGATCAAAATAGATTGACAGTCAGTTGACGCTTGGTTAGACTTCCACATCTACAAAAATGTCACACCCAAATTTTTTTTAAAATCTACGAAACTGATTTAAAAACACGACGATGGTTAGTCCTAATAAAGTTATTTAGACCTTAAATCAAAATGACCCAGTTCTTAATTGAATAAAGGTCGAATTCATAGAACATTTTTGTAGTATTTGTTGTGTGAGGTTGAACTTTCTTTGGTCAGTGTCAAATGGAAACGAAAACAAGGTGGAATTCGTGTAGATTAGCGCCGTATGGAGATTCGGGGCGAGTTCGGTAATTAACAACTTTTGCATGATCCCTCCATTATTTTTTAAATGCGCCACGTGCGTCGTGTTCTAATCTTTTCAGTTGGTGCGTCGGACACGAACAGTCATGGAAATTGAAACTCAAGGTTTTAGTTTTTCTGCCGCTAATTCTGGTATTTGTAACCGTTATCGCTATACTAGCGAGTTACTTGCAGGGTTTTATACATCATCACCACGGAGAAAGGGACGCCCTTGCCACACGTAAGTAACAACGATCAGGTTAATTTAATCTCTTTTACGTACTTACAGAAAGTCCAAACTTTCGAGATAGTGAAACTGGTGACAATGAAGAAAGACATGTGCTACACAGCATTACAACAACTTCTTTTATACCCAGTGATAACCCGACCCAAGGATTTTTGACTAGGCATCGACGTGCAATTGAAGATCCAACGCAGAAGTTGCATACTGTACCTAAGTGTTTTTTTATTGACGTGCTTGTGTTGTATGGTATTTTTTAGGTGAATGACTCCCGTAATTATAACGATATGCAGTATTCAGAAAGTCGTTTTGTGTCTTGGAATCTTCCAGAAGTAGAAGAAAGTCCAATACACTTATTTGAATACCAAGATGTTGATTATGGAGATGAGGATCAAGCCACCTTATTTAAACGAAATATTGCTTCAGCTGCACAGGCCCGTAAGACGCAAGGTAGGGTTCCCAGATTTTTAAATGCTGCCTCAGTCTGTAGTGGCTTAATCGCCTGCAACCCCCCCCCCCCTGTAACTGTGCTTGACGTAGGTAAAATCATGCATTTAGGAGTTTGCAGAATGTCTCCATTTTGTGTTTTCCAAAAGAAGCACTGCATACCGCACTTTTTCAAAATCGCCACATTTGCAAACTTTTTTAATAATGTCGCGTCGTGGGCATCGCAAGTGAGAATTGACCTTAATGCGATTTAAGCGGAAACTTTTAGGTATTACCAACGTTACCTACATACATTTTTGATCGCATAGTATATAAACATACATTCAAGACGTTTAGGTGTATAATACATCAAAATATACTTGTATTTTCTGGAATATCATCTAGAAGAAACGCCGTAACGCCTTTTTTAAAATAATCTATGACTCAAATCTAATCATCCTATAGTCGCGTCAACCTTCGTTCACCAAGTGAAATACATTTTTTAGCAATCTTAATATGTAAACAAACCCATTGAAAATGGGTTGCAATTAAATCAAGACTACCGTTGATTAAAATTAATGTAATTAAAATTTATCTTTCTACCCCCTAACATGGAAAGAACGCATGCGCACTCTCTTACATCGTTGCGTACCTTACGATCAGCTATTACGCTGCGTCCTTCTCTTTTACGCGAAACAGTGCGGTTGTCGCAATTGTAAGTGGCGCGCGAGAAAGACACATGTATATTGTTCCGTGTGAAATAGAAGGACGCAGCGAAACAGCTAATCGTGGTATAAGCATCAAATGTAAGAGAGTGCGCACGCGCTCTCTCCACGTGATAGAAGCAGACCGAAATATTATCATTACATTCATTTTCATTAAGGGTAGTCTTGACTTTTTTTTTTGATGCAACCCCTTTCCAATGTGTTTGTTTACATATTAAGATTGGTAAAAAATGTATTTCACTCGGTTAACAAATGAGCGAAGGTTGATCTTATATGGGATCTTGTACTACTAGTTATATACATTGTAGATGGAGGTTTTTTATACAAATGAACTGACTTTAAAATTTATCGAAATATGGATTGGTGCGACTAGCTTTCGAAAAAACTTAGCGTATTGGGGCCGAGATTGGGGTTTCCATTACAATTCGCAAATAAAAATGTCAAGGAAATATCTCCATAGATAAGAAAATTGACACTGCGCAGTTTGCACATGCGCACATCTGATTTTTACAATATGCGATATGCTTGTCTGTACTAGAAGCATATGTCGTTAAAAATTGAAAAAAATATCTTCATAAATAAGATGACATTAGTTTGCGCATGCGCACATTTTATTACTGCAATATACGATATGCTTGTCTTTAGGTCCCAGAAGACTCGTTGTTTACAATTTCAAAAAAATATCTATAAATAAGGAAGTTCATATTGTACCGTATGCGCATGTAGCGCATAGAAGCATCTGTGGATAAAATTTGAAAAAAGTATCTCTTTAAATAAGAATCTTGATATTTATATGTATTGTTTATATTGCTATTTAGCGGGGGATGTTAAAATTCTAAATGATGAATGATTTTACGTCGGATCGAGCTCAATCAAAGTTTTGCCGAGTGTTTTGCCTTCTAGGAATAAATTACGCGTACCTAACATTTAAATCAAAGTTTTGTTTACTGGTTAATTTGAGGAAAATTTGCAAAGCAAGAAATAAATTGTGAATTACAGACGGCGGAAGTTTTACAATAGTCGCGCTAATTCGAACTCATGGGCCCTAAACCGAATAAGTGGCTGTTGCATTCCGCATCTGTACATAGCCAGTGTCAATGCCAAATTCTTTTTCCGACGGATTGAGAAAAATGTGCAATCTTTTAAAATTTCCAAGAGAATGTCAAGTTGTTTTCCTTTAAGAACACTGTTATAATTATATTGTTTAAAAAGAGTTTAGGTAATATAAAGGAGATGCCACTTGGTTGTTTACGTACGGCTCTATAACGGGAATTTTATTTTAAAAAGTTAAATTAAGAGAGGAATAATGATGGTTTTTTCGAATTTTATTTAATATACGAAACTAGTTTGGCATTTTTGGGTTACATGGCGCCTTCCAGCTACGATAATGAAATTAATAAAAATGGGTAGATGGTTCCTTAAATTAAACATAAATTAAGCGACACTTCCATGTCGCATGTAGATACCCTTTAATAAAACCACTTCTGGAAGCGCATGCAGTCTAAACTTGAACCCCTTAGGAAAGAAAAAATTCGTAGAAATGGTTACTTTTAATGGTGAAATGGACAGAATCGCGGCGAACAGGGACCGCAGAACGTAATTATATGAATTTTTTAAACTTTGTACCCCAAAACAATTACCTAGAGCAAGACCCATTGGCCATTGTTGAAAATGAGGCTAATATTGTTAATGTCCTCGGATATTTCACGGCGTACCCCACTAATTCGTTGAGAGACCCGGAAATTGCTTTGGGTTTAAATCAGGGTTTCAATATTAGTGCATCCGTAAAACCTCCCTAGGCCTCCCACAAAAAAAGAAGACATGATCTTGAGAGTAAGAAATGCAGTTATAAGCCCTTGAATCACAAGTCACACAACCTCTACAATTTAAGGACAAGAAGTGTTTGCAATACGAAGGCACTCATTTTGAGCATGAGTAAAGAATCCTTTCCCTTTCCTTGATTTGTTTAAAATTCGATTGTCATAAAATCATGGCGGAATACTAAAAAGAAAATCGCGAAAAGGTAGAATTCAAAAATGCAAAAAAAACTAGGGATTGCCATTTAAAATATCGAAGTTACTAGCTAGGTACTTCCGGCATTTCCGGAAATGTGACCATTTTGAAAATATTTTACATTAATTCGGCGTTCCTAGATACAAATTGTCAAAAACCTACCCATTTCACTTTCGCAGAACCGTTTAACTAAAGCTCCCAAAAAACACCCTGTATAGTGCATATGAGTGCAAAGTACTTTTTGTTTAGCTGCACTGATGAAACAATACATGAACAGCGCCATAAATCCCTGCGACGATTTTTACGAGTACGCCTGCGGAAACTGGGCGAAGTACAACCCGATTCCGCCCGACAAAGCTGGATACGATACCTTCGAGATATTGCGCGAAAATTTGGACGCAATGTTAAGAGACCTGCTATTCGAGGAGGATCTCGAGGAGCAGGAAGAACTGGTAAGTACCAACGCCTGACTGTACCCAAAAACATTCGGAATGGTTTCAGAGTGTTAACGTTGAGAAGAACACCCTCTCGACGGACAAGGGTGAGAAATCACGAACGAACAAAAGAAGAAGTAAACCGGTGGTCTATTCGAAAAATCCAGTTTCCAAATCGAAACATTTGTACAGATCGTGCGTGAATGAAGGTGGGTTGTAGATTTAAAGTGAAGTTGAAGTACGCCGTGTTTTAGATTTAATTAATCGCCGCGGCGAGAAACCGCTTTTGAAGTTATTGAAGCAATTCGGTGGTTGGCCCATAATCGAGCAGGAGTGGGACGAAACCCGATTTGACTGGTTATATTTGGTAGCACAATTACGACTGTACAATAATGACGTATTGATCTCAGAGTGGGTTGGACCTGACATCAAAAACTCCGACGAATACATTATTCAGTTTGATCAGACCTCGCTGGGTTTACCGACGAGGGACTATTTCTTAGACAACTCCAATTTAAAGTATCTGGAAGCCTACCGCGTATACATCATAAGTATAGCCAACCTGCTAGGAGCTTCCATCGTGAGAGCAACGGAAGATGTTGATCAGATTATTGATTTTGAAACAGAATTGGCCAAGGTTTGTCGTTTGCTAACGTAAACATTTAAAAACCTCCCGCAATTGCAGATTACAGCTTCGCAAGATGATCGTAGGAATGTTTCTGAATTGTATATGAAGGCGACTGTGGGCGAACTACAAGCCACCATACCACAGATCGATTGGCTTCGATATTTAAACCTAATTATGAACGTTCCTATTCGCTCCAATCAGCTAATTGTGTGCTTTTCCGTTCCCTACTACCAGCAATTAGTCAGTTTGTTGAGTAACACTTCGTCAAGGTACGTATAGAAGTGCGTTCTATACAGGCACGCTAATAACCTTCTTAGAACAATAGCTAATTATCTACTGTGGAGATTTGTCAGGCACAGGGTCAACAACTTGGATAAACGCTTTCAAGAAACTAAGCAAAGGTAAATCGCTCTGTTTAACTAAGCATATAATTCCTTCTCATAGATTCTATTTCGTTCTTTTCGGACGGGAAAGATTACCTCCGCGATGGCAAACGTGCGTTACGCAAGTCAACTCGAACATGGGCATGGCATTAGGGAGAATGTTTGTTGAGAGATATTTTGATGAAATCAGCAAAAACGATGTAAGTGCTTCCAATGCGCTAGGTGTCATTCTCGAAGTTACAACTTCAGACTCTCCAAATGACAAAAGAAATCAAGCAATCCTTCCGCGACATTCTTTTGGATACCGATTGGTTGGACGCCAACACAAAGCAGTTGGCTCGTTTGAAAATTGACGCGATGCATTTACGAATAGGATATCCAGAGTTTATACTGAATATGGATGAGTTATCGGATCGTTATAAGGATGTGCAAATCCATCCAGATCGCTACTTTGAAAACACACTAAGTATATTGCAGGTAGGTCACTTCGAAACCCAACCACTCCTCCACTTGTGACTTTCAGCATCTAGCTCGTGCCGAACAGAATCGAATATTTACGACGGTAAATAAAACCCTGTGGAACACCGCACCGGCCGTGGTCAATGCCTATTACAGTCGAAATAGAAATCAAATAAGTAAGTGTTGTGATATACCTAGTTGTTAATACTCACGCTTTGAACGTTTAGTGTTTCCTGCGGGAATCCTTCAACCACCATTCTATCAACGACACTTTCCTCGCAGCTTAAACTATGGAGGCATCGGGGTGGTAATCGGGCACGAGATAACCCATGGATTTGACGACAAAGGTCGGTTGTTTGACAAAGAAGGCAACCTGCAAAGGTGGTGGAGGCAACAGGCCATACAAGAGTTTCACGATAGAGCACAGTGCCTCATCGGTATGTACTACACAAATTATTTGAAATTTCCATTATTAGTGCAGATCAATATAACACCTACATCGTACCAGAGGTTAACATGCAAGTGGACGGTATAAACACTCAAGGTGAAAATATCGCCGATAACGGCGGAATTAAACAAGCGTACAAGGTGCGTATGTTACATCATTCGCGATGATTAACTTTGTTGTGCATTAGGCTTATATAAAATGGTTAAGCGAGAATCCTAAGGTCGATGAGTCACTCCCAGGTCTAAACATCACAAATAAGCAGATGTTTTTCCTTAACTTTGCTCAAGTCTGGTGCGGATCTACTCGTCCCGAGGCCACACGTAACAAAATTAAGACTGCTGTTCACTCTCCGGGACGCTTTCGGTACGTTCCCCAAGGCATTAGAACCTAAGAGTGCGAGTAGTTAGCTTTTAGGGTAATCGGAACTTTAAGTAATTCTAAGGAGTTTGCGGAGGCGTACCATTGCCCTTCTGGCTGCCCGATGAATCCAAAGAAGAAGTGCAGCATTTGGTAGAGGCGGGATCACAGCATACTTAATGATACACAACGCATACTAGTCTATTGGTTAGGGTGCCCTTGGCTTGGCAGATGGGAACAAAACGGGTTTCCCCATTTATCACCTCACGATACATTATTATATGGATAGACATTTAGAACTATTTGTGAAGATGAACCTCCACGATTGACAAGTAAGAAGTAAAATCCTATGGATGTCACAGTATTTAATTATCTTTATGTAAGATATCAGCTGTATATATACCTCAGAATAATTGTATTTAAATAAACGAAATGTTTTGCTAACCATAATCTAACACATATACTATGCTAACATGTAGGAAGTTACACGCACCGTTTCATTTTGGTTTGCAATTAAGTTACCGCACTTTATTTATTGGAATTGACTGTTAGCGAACTTTTGCTACCGCTCCGTTAATTTCAAGGTAAGCTTTTTGTTACTTCCCGTTTCACTAATTATAGGGACAGATATTGTTCGCTTTTCCGCAAGTGCTTTTGCGCCGCCTCCGCCGATTTGTGTTTTGTTGCCTTCACTTCCACTTGGGAGTTTGCCGTAATTTTGGTTTAGTTTTCCGAAGCCACCACTGCCGTCTTTTGATCCCGTTCGATTCTTGAAAATACAGCTCTCCGTTGATCAGTGAGCGACGGGCTAGCGGGTGAGGGGGGGGGGTGGAACTAGTTTCATCCTTCATGGTACTCTAATGAAAGGTCTCAACGAAAGGAATTAATTTCTACCAACCATTGCCCTCCTTCTCGACCTCTTATCGTGATCGGGTATATTCCCTTATACCTCAAGAACGTATTGTCGGAAGAGGGTACTCACAAACGGCGATTGAGACGTCTGCAAGAAATATATTCATTGGTGATGAAAAAATGCGCTTTATCTGCACCTGTGCACAATTTATTTATTTTAATTGTTCTGAATTTTTCTCTACATTAAAACAAGCGACCCTGTATAATGCAATTTAATTAGATTTGTATGCAGAAGTTAATGTGAAGGAAATCAAGAAAATGTCCCAATACACGTTGGTGTAATAAAGGATGGTGCGAACGAAATTTGAAGAGTGAGACCTTTAGCATGCAATTAGGGGCGTTTCGGCGGGGTAGGGGGTAGGGGAGTGTCGGACCCCCCAAAGATTTTCTTAGTTGGCATTTACAGCGGACAAGTAGGCTAATTGCGTTGGAGATGCTAAATGAAACTGCTTTTAAAAGGACAAGAAAAATGTCTTTTCATACAAATATTTTAGGTTTAAAAATAAAAGTTTAGCTGAATAGCGTATTAAGGAGTTTGATTGGTTAAATTGCAAAAATGCACCAATCACATTATGTACTAATTAGAAATTTGAGCCCAGTTTTACCTAAGCCAGAACTCAAGCCGCGGGATTCAATCTTCAATAGATATCAAATTTGGGCACTTCTGTGAGCGTGAGGTAGATGTCTTGTACCTTACATATTTTTTAACCGCACAAAAACTTTGTATATGATGTTTTCTATTTATTTGACATAAATATAATATAAGCTTTGCAAAAATTCATACCTACATGTATAAAATTATTTTCAACAACAATCTCACAATTTAAAATTACTGCAGATTCTTCTAGCTAGATGCTTCCGTAAAGAGTGAGAGTTTTGATTTTTTGAAGCGGTTTCAAAAGTTGCGTTCAAATTAAACTCAGTGTTCAGTTACTTTTGACCTGCTCTGTTTCATCGGTAGCTTGTGAACGCAATTTTAGCAAACTGAAATTAATCTATAATCATTTGTAATTGATATTTATACGCTCAAGTTTTTCCTTTGTTTTTCATTAAATTAAATTGTTTTATATATATAACTAATAAACTCTTACGAACTGATATACAGGCTGATTCAAATTCGAGGGCCACCATGGGGATCTCGGGAATTGTAAGAGATAGGTATATATAGTTTAAATTTGGCAAAGTTGTGTATTTTGATGCTTAACAAAATGCAAATTTTGCAAAATTGTTTTATTTTTTACTTGAAAAAGATATTTCGAAATAAATTACACATTATTATGGCCACTTTTTTCCCTCTACAAGATCCTACTTTTAAATTTTAATTTTGACGTTTCGTCTGCCGGCTAACCATCATCAACTATGTTTTTTCTTATAGAATAATTTTTACTTTTTGTGTCATTTGATAGAGAATTTTTTTCTGTTTTCAAAAGGTTAAACATCACTATTTTTTAATCAGAAATAGCGCTATTAATTCGTAAAAAGGCAGGAAATTACGTACGTACACTACCCAAGACAAAATTTTCTAGACAAAAAAAAAGATATTTTAACAGTATTCAAACAATTTTAAATCAGAAACAGGTTCTCTATCAAATGACACAAAAAGTAAAAATTACTCCCATAAGAAAAAAACAAAGTTGATGATGGTTAACCGATGACGAAACGTCGGATTTATAATTTAAAACAAGCATCTTGTAGAGGGAAAAAAGTGTGCTATTTATTTTGAAATATCTTTTTAAATAGCTTCAGTAAAAAATAACAACGATTTTGCAAAATTTCCGGATATCTCCGAAAGTAGTCGGAATTTTTTCCGTTTCAAAACTGCATTTACTAACCATTAAAATACGCAACTTTGCCAATTTTAAACTACCTACCTATCTCTTACAGTTCCGAAACTGCTCTTACAGGCTCGAAACGCCACTGCATGCAATATGAACAAGTTAAAAAGTAAGCGTAAACGATTTACATAAAGCACACTTGCATTTTGCGGATTTTTACGATTTTAACAAAAGTTGCATCTTACAAATGGGAAATGAATGCAAGTGGACTGGGAGTTCGCGCGCATCCTTCACAAGCATCTCGATACACGCGACATGCAAAGCGAAAAACTCCATAAAATAAAAAAATGTTTATGGCAAACTTAATCAAATTATAGTTTTAAAAGTACATCTATTGTTTTATTGACAATAAGCCGCTGATATCGATGTACTTTAAAAGTTCGTGCGACCTCCCGTTTCTGATAAAATCGGAACTTACATAAATGGCTCTACCCTCTACTCTCGTACTAAAATTTTAACTACTTATTTAAAAAGGTTCAATGTATAGCATACTAAAATTGGAAGCGATTTCATGGGGTGGTTTTCGTTTTATTCGACTCCAAACTTGACCGTAACGAGAAATATCACAAAAAAGGGGCATTTTTTGCACTTTATGCGTTCTAAATGTAGTTAAATTTTATGGAAAAAATATCCTTTAGGCCTAATCAACGCAAAATTAAACGAACTTTAATTTGATACCCCTCCCATTAAAATAGGTCAACTGGTTATTTTTTTATTAATCTTTAAACTCGGGTGCACATACTTTTTGCGCCGACAGTAAGTATCAAATTTCACTTAAATGGTTCCATAGATAAAAAAGTTGGCACTGCGCATGTGCAAAATAAAATTTTGAAACTGGCGCTAGATTTTCCTTTATTCTAAGTGCCTATGTATCACATTTCATTTAAATTCTTCCATAAATAAAAAAGTTGGCACTGCGCATGCGCAAAACCAAATTTTGAAATTGGCGTTTGATTTTCCTTTATTCCATGTGCCTATGTATCAAATTTCATTCAAATACTTTTATAAGTAAAAAAGTTTGCAATTCGGTTTATAAATGGTCGAGATGCGAAAAGGGCACTGTGGATTTTGAATCGATTCGATCCAACTTTTGGCATTGCGTATTATATGGCTAAATCTATGCCCATATTGAATTTCATGCAATTCAGTTCATAACTAACGGAGGTGTAAAAGCGATCGAACATTTCTAAACAAAGTTATCGTTCACACGGACAGATAGATGGACAGACAGACAAAGGAACAGACGGAGAGACCAACCGGCAGGCGACTGATAGCAATGCAAAATTATAAACGATCTCTAGGATCGTTAATAAACGTGTAAAAGTGTAAAATTATGGAACATGTAAAAAACGGTTTTTTGTTTTTTTTACAATAACTTTTTTTGTAAGCGGTACAGAAAAAAATCCTTCCTTGGTACAAGACTCGACACCATAACGAACCAAATAGCGAAAAAAGTAGAACAATAGCTCTTAAGATAAAGAACTAGTAGCGTCGCAAAACGAGCGAACGGACGGACGGACGGACGAAGTGGCCACAATAGCGCATTTTTTTTTATTTTTGTGGAAATGCGCTAAAAAGGGTACCTAATGTGCGATGCCCCATTGGTAAGGTGTCATTTGGTTTAGTGCACTTTTAACCTTTGTTGCAAAAATACCGTCGATTTTGCAAGAAAAAATGAAAAGCTTTCGAGTATAAGAAGAATGTAATAAAGAGAATAAAAGTAATTTGTCTACATCAGAAAGGCGTTATTCTTACGCTTAAAAAACTTCCTAACGATATCCAGCTTTCAGAAAATAAAAGCTGTATTAACATAAAACCTGACGACGTTCTGCTTGAGCTTGGGGAGCTTAGAGCTGCGAAATCCTCACCTTTTCACCGTAATACTCTTGATGCATTGCTGCTCTAGGCGCAATAAGTAATATTGAAAATATGTGTAGACAGAGACGGGGTGTTTTTTACGCTTGCCCTTAGGATACTTTTCTCGAATTTAATCGGGGTACGGTGTACGGAGACGTAATGTAATTAAAGGGAATAAGGAGGAATGAATGCGCTGTAGCTTAAACGGTAAATCACAAAGACGTAAATACTTTAGGCGCAATATATTGATCCGAATAGATGGGTCTTATTGGTCTTATATGTTAAAGATCGATCGAGCGTATGTGTTATGAGGGATATCTTCGTTGTTAAAAAGGTACGTGTTTGTAGTTCGTGTTAGATGCGGTCTCTTGAAGACTCTTCGAACGAAAAGCGGTGCAAAAAAGCTAAGAATGGGACTAACATGCCGAAAGATTGTTAATCCTTGGAGTAATACGCTCCGTCAACTTCATTTAGCTTATGGGGGCCACCCGGGTACCCTCAACTGCTATTGTATGAACGCACGGTCCACACGCAACTAACATCCTAATACCGGCAAATCGAGGGAATAACATACTCATTTTCAAAAAATTCCTCGCCCTAATTTAGGCTTATTTGTTGTATATGTAAATCCATTAACACATTAACCAACGGATGTGAAATTCGATCTTTGTGTGCATATAAATCCGTTAGGTAATGGGTAAATGCGGAGAAGGATGGGACAATAATTAATTTTTACGCCAATAAATTAAAAATGTAAGAAAAAAAGTTATTGTTTAATCTGTGCAACGTATGCTGCAGCCGAAAGCAGCTGGTAGTTATGAAGTGTTTGCTACCCCATCCTCCGGACCACTTCAATTAGAGCCAAGTTGGCGTGAAAATTTAGCGTGTTGTCAATGTAAATACATTTTGTTACTTAACAAATTCACCAATAATGTGGAGTATCGGGTGACAGGGGTGCGTTTAAATCAACAAGTTTAAATAAGGGCTGGCTGCGACAAGCCCAAGCTTATGAGTAGTTATTGCGTTTTGTTTTGTCGAATTTTTATTTAGTATCAATTATCAAATTTTACGCCACCTACCGTAACGCGAACGTAGTCTAAAAACACAAATAATTATTTGGCCGATACCATTTAATAAATCTGTGGCAATACAAAGAACCAAAAACGCAAAACAGTTTTGATTATATCAATATAAAAATGTATAATTATATTCCTCCCAATATTAAGGCTTTACCTTTTAATTTATTCAAATTGTAGTGTACTTAACCCCCAGGTTCTACGCTAACTTCACACTACAAGAACACGGAAATAAAATCAACCCGGCAACGTTTAAAAATGGCCACCCGAATGACTATTCCCTCCAAAACTAAACAAGATCCCGCTTAAATTTGAAAAGTGGCACGTGATAAAACATCTAAGGCAGGGCCCCCTTACGTTAGTTGTAGACAACGCTTTGACCTGAAGCACAGTAGGGAAGGAACGTTAAATAAAACACTGAAATTGTGAAAAGTTTGTTTAATAATGATCGTAATTATTATGATTGTGAAAACCCGGAAATTTAGTTGATGTACATTAATATAAACAAAACAAACAAAGCCAAAAGGTGTCGTACTCTCGCAAAAGTCACTGCCAAGGATAAAAAGAGTACGACGTAAGAAAAACCTTGCAGTTTGATTAAAACAGTCCAAAAGTTAATTAACAAAATATTTTGTAAAAGTTTTAGCAGTAGTTAACAAAGATAGTAAATGCATATACACAATGTTGGTTACACTCAAGGTTAAAGCAAGTTTTTGGGGACAATGGGTCAGGTAGAAGCAGGTACCAAGATTCTGAGAAAGGGTTAAAAGTACAGGATGTGACTCATCTTTGGTGCAATAAAGTCCTTTTGTTGAAAGCAAGATGGAAAATTACATGGCCTTGTAGGCAAATTTGACTAAAAACAAAATATGTGGAAATTATTGAATCGCCACTCATTTAACGCACATAGATTCTAAACTGAAGAGCTTTGATTAGCGTAATCTCGCTCCTGCAAGATGGGTAGTCCGCCCCTGGTTTCGGGGTTTCGAACCTACAGTTGGATGTCGAAGACAGTGCACGGAATTAGGTGCCCTAACACATAATTATAGACTACAGTTTCTTTTTCCACCTTCCCGAGACTGCTTCATTCACGGAGAAAATTGTTAGTAACATACAACAAGTCAGTACATACATCAAACGAATCAGCAATTTCCACATATTAAAATAAAATGAAAACTTACATGAATGTAACTTCAGGGACAAGACCAAGTAATCAACATCAATAAACATAAATTAAGCAAACATTACACCAAAAATGTAAACAATTACAAACAATAGCATAACGGTATCACACATATGATTGCATTGCGGTTAAACCAAGTAAATTTCAAAAACAAATATTGAAACACACAAAAAATATAAAATGCGGCAAACAAAACACAAATACGATATAAAGAAATGCAAAAATTACTACCTGCATTAAATAACACAAAATAACAACAAACATTTATGGAGCGAAACGTTCACGACCGCCATTCAAGACAAGATGCCAAACGTAACTCCCGTTCGTGCTTTCTAGGTGGCGCAGGCACTTTTTCCCCACCTAGAAATTGCATGGTTGCCAACTCTCAAAAATGTATGTATCGTCGTAAGCTGTATATACAGGGTGGAACCTCTCAAAGTTGCTCTCTGCTATAGTGTAGATGTGCAGGCACTAGTCTATTTTGAGTTAGATTACTTGTGAGATCGATAATTGAAGAAAATAATTTCGATATGGGTTTCGGAGGTGCTATAATTTTTACCGTTAGATAGCGCTACCAGTATAAAAACTTATTATTTACTTTGTGATTTGTTTTACAAAATGAAGACGTACCCTCAATTAAAATTAAATAAAATTAATTATTTAACGCAGCCAAAATTACTCGTGAAATCGATAATTTTAAACTTCGCTAATAAAATACTGACCTGCATTACCAAAAATGCGCTTTAATCATGCATATATGCTGATTTACAACTTGTTTTTATAAAATGCATACTTTTCAAGTTTTTCGCGGATAACCAATTAAAAACAGTGATCTTTTCTATGAAAAATTCACACTCCTTAAATTATGTTATTTAAATTTATTTATTTTAAATTATTTAAATTTTAATATTAAAACTCCCTTAGACTCGACTCTACGTCCACGGTGGCAAACCACATTTACCAACAACGGCCAAACACCCACTATACTTTTTTTCACCATATATATAATAAAAAAAATATAAAAAAATATTATATAATGTATAAAATATATACATAATATGTGGAATATAATGGGAGTGAATCACTATTTTAAGTAGTTCTACGTTTTGGCAAAGATCCCCGTCTCGAATAACTGGGTAAGTATTAACTTTCCCAAAAAATGTATAGAACACTTTTTGCTTAGAATTAATTTTTGTATCTGTTCCTGTGTTAAGATTACACTAAAAAATGGCCACACCCCAGCGTGAACGCCCTTTGGCATCATATACCTACATTTTGATCCTTAGGCTATTCCCTACCTACCGCCAAAATTTCAAGTTAATCGATTCATTTTGAAAAAATTTCCTGGACAAAACCATGATTTCCTGGACTATCGGTGTGGTTATAACTTTGGGTATGAAACTTTAAGGCGGAAAATGAGTAGATACTTCGTTACAGTTGTATTCGGTTTTGCAACTTTATTTTTAATATACGCTGGATCAATTCAATATGGATTGTACCGAGCTCTTGGTCAATCGAATTTAAGAAATTTGAGCATCAGGTGTCTGAAGGAGTTTACATAATGTTACATAGTTAGTCCCGCGGTTCTTAGAGGAAACATGGGAGCCACATGGGCTGCTTTGGTACGAATATCCTAATTTCAGTGTTCGGAGGTTTGCTGAACTACATTAATTTAAAGTATTTTACATTTTAGCAGTGACAAAAACTATCTAATTCTTGCAATGGAAGACGGCGCTCTACGAGTAGTGAAGACTAATCCAACAGACTGGCGAGATTTATCCGACTATTGGCAACTATCAATGCATGACAACTTCAACGGATTCATTTCCAGGATGTGCTTCAGCTATGACGAAACCTTTTTCTTCACTTGCGGATATGATGGAAATATATTCTCGTATCGTTACAAGCCCGACATAGAGCCACCGGAAAAAACTCCATTTAAATGCACCCCAGTGTTAAGATCTGCGTTTGAAGTTGAAGATGTAGATGGTTATACAAATCTAAGTCTGGATGAATTTTTGATTAAAGCCGAACAAGACAGAATCGATCGGATCGCTAGCGAGCGCAGGCGGGATTATTTGCAAAAAATTCGCGTGCTGCGCGAACGCTTTCAGAACGTATTAAAGCGTAACGATAAGTTGATGTCGACCCAGGTTATACCAAGAAATAGATTTGAAATTGATGAGAGAATCAGTCAGCATTTGGCCGAACGGTTTGCGGCCGACTTGGCTTTGGTTAAAAGGAAGTTGGAGTATAACGTGGAAAAGTCCAAAGTCGGCATGGTCAAGTTGAAGAATCGTTTCGCCGATGACTTGGATGTATTTCCAATCGCTGTTAAATGCGTTACAAAGCAAGTGTCTGTGAAAACAGAAAGGCAGCAAAAACTATCAAGCGCTTTCTCCGATATGCTGGAAGTTATAGAGCAGAAAATTTTAGATGATGAGCGAAATAGAAAGTAAGCGCCTATTTGTGCTAATAATTAAATTAATTTTTATGTACATATATAGGCCCCCAGAACGAATTCAAGTGGCACAAGAAACATTCAAGATACCAGAAAGAGCCGCAAAACGTCTCGAATACTTTCTTATGGGCTTATCGCCGTCTACCATTGAAAAGGGTTTGGGGCCGAAATTAGCAAGATTTCTGCGTAAGTATAGGCAACGGAAGGAACGCATGGAAGAGCGACGCAGAGAGGTGGGTACAGTTTTTTAACAAAACTTCTTCGATGACAAAATTTCAGTGGATCATGTTTAATGCAAGAAAACCAGTCAAGGGAGTTAACAATCCAGATGACGAAGCCGCCTTGGCAGAAGCCATCGAGACTATTGGGAATTTTAAATTAAAAACTGCCCCTGATTATACGGTACCGAAGCACTTACGCCAATCGACCGTGAAGAAATATAAACAACTGCTACACGCTCGTTTAAACGTAAACGGCAATTTGCACAAATACATTTCACAAACTCAATATTGCAGCAATACAATTTAAGACACAATCTAAACATGTCCATTGTTAAACTACGAGATGATAGAGTAAATTTGATTGATTATCTGAAGGAAATGAAAGAAAGGTTGAATGTTATACAACAAGAAATCGGCGAAGATCTGATAGAACTATCGCCACCCATGCCAGAAATGTTACCTGAAGATTTTCCGGAAACGAATTTGGACATTAATGTAAAGTTAGCCGAAGTACCACAGACGGTCCAAGCAAAAATCGTTCCTGTATTTTTAAAAAAAGTTGTACCACTCAGCGTTAATGTATTGCAATTTCTAGATTCCTAAAGGAGATTTGCTTGAAAGGGAGGTGTTGCTAATGAAAAAACCACTTTCAACGCTGTATCCTCAGCCTCGAGTTGAAAAAGGAAGAACGAAGAAAACTGTCGAGCCGTTTATTAACCCAGCTGTAGCTGCATTGTGTGTTGACACTGACACTCCATGGGAGGCGGAAATCCGCAACTACCGTTTATCGCGGTATGTCTCATTTAATACTGTTACACTAGTTAATCTGTACAAATTAGGTATCTTTTTGAACAACAACGAATTCTTGACAAAATGAATACAGCAACAAACAAATTTGATGACGATGTTATTAGCGTATCGCAAAAGAAGATTGAAGTGAGACGTGACGGAGACCTACTCGATCTCCACATCATCTCTTTGAATCAAGAATTATTAATCCTCAACAACTTCGAAGCGATTGAGAATAAATTGCAAGCTACAGTCTACTCTAACATGCAAGAAATGCTCGACATGCAAGACCTAATCTCCTCCTTAAATGGAAATATCGAATCAAATAAACGACAAATTGAAAACCGGCAAGAGGAGGAAAAGACGATACAGCAACAATTTCTCGGGGCCGCCGCCGATAGCAAGTTCTACGACTTTCTTCGTCGAATCTTCAAGAAAAAGTACAAGCCACCTAGAGTGTACAATCCAGATGGTGAGCATCTGGACGTCGCTTGCGCCGTTTGTAAAAATTGTTAATTTCAGAGTCGTCATCGTCGTCTGAAAGTTCCGATAGTTCGGAGTCGGAGCAGTTGGATGCCGGAAGTATCGATTCTCGTGATTTTACCGTCGTCAGGCTCGACGAGAATGTTTGCCCGAAGGGGTGCGATCCGGCGCTTTATGCAAAGACGTTCGAATTACGAACTAAAAGGTGTGTACAACTTAATTCAATCCATTACCCACAGTTCGAAAAGCCTTTCCATTTATAATTCTCAAAGTTTGGTTACTGGCTACAAGCTATCCAAATGTTGTACTTTCAAAAAGGAGTACCTAATGATACCTTTGTGTTTTATTTTTGAGTGGCCATTAGTCCCATTACAATACCCCCTTCTTACTTTTGAACCAAATTTGTGACATTCATAGCTGTTTTATCTTACTTACTAATAGTCCTGCTAATAGCGACAATAGTAATATTGCCGAACGACAGTAGCGATGTCTGGCTTGCTTCTATCCAAAAATGCAGTTTTTTTTCACGATTACTATAGCTAAAAACCACATTTACAACTCAAATGACAAGAAAAGTTCGTTAAAATCATCATTTAAGCAAGGGAAGGGAAAGAAGTAGAGTTTGTGAAGCAGCGTTAGTTTGGTGTTTGAGTTGATTGTTATTGTGCGTCTGATACAAAAAATCGCAATTGGCCAGAGATTTTGGATTATTGACACTTTAAGGTAAGTAATTAAGATTTGTCTATCGATCGCTTGTTTGCGTGGTACATGTTTGTTGGCCCTGAGTGACTGTTTTTCTTTGAGCTTGATTGTTTTATGTCAAATAATTGGTTTCATTTCTAAATGATGAGGTGTTAATTAAAAATCTGTTAATTACTTCTTTGAAATTCGGGGGCTATGAAGGCTGCTGATTTTTTTTAATTTAATAAAAGTTACGTCAATATCGAGATTTTCGTCGTGACCGAGAAAAATTATAATTATTTTGTGAGCACATTTTTAGCTTCCTAGCATGTGCTAGGTAGCTATTGCGATAGCCGTTTTTTGAACATTTCAAAATTTCATCAAATGTCGACGTTTTAGACCATTTTAAGCAACTTTTAAAGAATACAATTTTTTTCCGTCTGTATATACGTACGTACGTTTGTTGGCAATTTTCTGAGAAAACGGCTCGACGGATTTTGTTGAAATTTTGTATATATGTTTTAGGCATACCGAACAGAAAAATAACGGGCCGGATTTTTGAAAAAAAATTTTGGAGCGCCGTAACGGCATCGAACTTTTTTTTTCAAATAGCAACCTAAAATTTTTATTCTATTATTTGGAAGACCTTATTTTCCTGTGTACAACCTACAAAAAATTGGGCCGGGTTATATTATCAAAAAACGGAGAAAAAAATTGTCAAAGTCAAAAAATTGTGTTGCATATGTGCAAAACGCAACGATCTTGTTTCTGAAGCAATTTAAACGAAATTTCTATGGTAAGTCCCTTTAATAAAAGCAAACAAAATTCATGCGCAAAAATCGTGTTGCGCATGCGCAGAAATGCAATTTTCTTATTTATGGAACAATTAAAACGAAATTTGGATGGTAGGTCCTCCTAATAAAAGAAAACAAAATGCATGCGCAAAAAATCGAGTTGCGCATGTGCAACATCCAACTTTCTTATTTATGGAGCAATTTTAACGAAAATTGGATGGTAGGTCCCTCTAATAAAAGCAAACAAAATGCATGCGCAAAAATCGTGTTGCGCATGCGCAGAAATCGTGTTGCGCATGCGCAGAAATGCAACTTTCTTATTTATGGAACAATTTTAACGAAATTTAGATGGTAGGTCCTTTTAATAAAAGCTAACAAAATGCATGCGCAAAAAATAGTGTTGCGCATGTGCAACATCCAACTTTCTTATTTAAGGAGCAATTTTAACGAAATTTGGATGGTAGGTCCCTCTAATAAAAGCAGTGCGTACATATGTTGGCAATTTTTGGTTTCAGCTAGGAAGCTATTCTGTCAAGAATTTGACACCTGGTTTAAGAATTAAAGAAGTTCTCGAGTCTTGGAATTTTTGCAATAGGTAGCCTAGATACATTGAAGGTGTGCCAGACGGCCGTCAAAATTCGATTTTGATGTCTTAAGGGGGGAGGGGCTTCAGTGGTGCCAGCAAATGTTGAAAATGAAGAGGAGAGGGAGGTGCATACACGTTCTACCCTTTATGGCATTCTGATGAAAGGTCTCATCGTAATGAAATGGTTTGTACAAACTATAACTTTTCTTTCGGATCGCCAAATAACGACTGGTTAAAAGCAAGTGCCTCAACGTTGAGTGACGTCATTGGAGAGCGCCTTGTGCGTTAAATAAATTTTTATTAATTAATTGATGTATTTGCCCGCAACAAAACCTAATTAATAAAATGGGCAAAATGTGGAATTTTTCAAGGAGAGACTGTCCAAAGGTCTAAAACCGTTACAATTTGAGGCTCAGGACTGAAGACTTGAAAAGTGAAATACAGGGAGCTGGAGCACGGCTTCAAGAACCAAAACAGGTATCCCGAAAGGTAGACCACTTTAGTAGACTTTGTTTATTAAAACCAGCATTGCGATAAATATCTTATTGAATGTTGTGTTACGGTCGACAGTTTAACACTAACTTTATTCATTAGTTTAATTTGAAATTGCTTGCTAAATTTCACTCGGTCGGGGGTATCTCAAATAAATTTTCCTTATACCTACTCATAGTGTTTTATTTGATACAATTAGCTACTGAACAACAAATTAATATAACTGAAAAAATCCCAATTTACCCCATTTGACGATAATATTTTAATTTACAATACAACAATACAAACTTATAAGTTTGTTATAGACATGGTGTGGAATTGCAAATAAAAGACCTGAGAGCAGATATAGACTCTATAGCAAAAGAAATAGCAACAAAAACTAAAAAACTTAAAATGATTGACAAAACTTTAAAGGAAAGTGAAAAGGATTTAGAAGCCTACCAGGTAACGTTGTTAAATATTTGCCCCTAGTCTACGAACGTATCTTAGAGGGAGAAGCAACAGAAAATCAACTTAGTTGCGACGACAGTAGTGCTGAAACTCAATCAACTGCAACATTTGGTCTCTTCAAATCAATCTAGTAAAGTGGGTGATGTATTGCTCTTCTCCAAGGACACCCTAAGTAATCTGTACGATCGAGTAGGTCAATTACATAACGAGACCATGAAGCAAAAGTCAAAACACAAGTAAGCCATTTCTAAAAATATCCCATACTAATCGTGTTCACAGAGGAAACATCACCCACATGACGCGCATGCGGACCGATTGCAAACACATGAACAAGCACATTGCCGAATTAAAAGCCCAAATCAAGGAGTTGATGATTATAAAGTTTGGACAAGTCGTAGATGTGGAGGATGTCGAAGAAACCTCAATCAAAGCAATGATGTTCGGTAGCCCGTTGGCGAATATTGACGATTTAGAGGAGTCTGCTTTGAGAAAGATGGTATTCGAGCTTCGGGTGTCTCAAGAGCAAGTGGATAAGTTATATAAAGACGAAATATTGTTGTGGGCGGTACATCCTTCACATAATAAAAAAAATCGTTAATCTTCGTTTTCTTAGCAAATTTACGCGAAAACTCAGGTCGAACTAGCCGAGACCATTAAAGGCAATACGGCCCGTTTGGATTTGTTAGGGTTGCTTAACAAGGAAAAGGCGGAACTGGCTAGAACGATCGACTACCAAGCAAAAAAACGGGAGAAGGATACTGTAACTGAGTCGGACATACTTAAGTTGTATGGCAGTGATTTGGAGCAATTATCAAACATTGTCAAAAACCAACGCAAGGAGCTGAAAGTGAGCTGAATTGATTTTTCTGTCATTGCACTAGTGTATTGGCCTACAGATGTTACAAAACGAAATAGCTCGCTTGAAGACCAAGGGATTTGTGGTTGATAAAGCAAAGGCGCCAGCGAAGCTTCCCATTGAAGATCCAGAAATTAAAAAGGAAGATAAAGAAGATGAATTGGAATGCACGGTTGACTTGACCGAACTTGCTCAAGAACCGCTAGAACAAAAAATTGCCGGTTCCAGTTCTTCATTGTACTTCTTTAACTATGTAACAATTACTTTAAGCATACGTACTCGTTTCAGGTTATCAATGTCAACACTAAATATGGCAAAATCACTGGTGATGGAATTAATAGACACAATAGCCCCATATAGTCTTACAAAGTTTATCAGAGAGAGTCTGGTTAATCACTTGATAATGGACATACTACAACGGCCTAGCGTTGAAGAAGTGGCCGAAAACCTCCAAGCGCTTCTACCAATTGAACCTACGGAGGCCCAGCAAGAACTCATAGAAACCGTGGCAGAGCAGATCTTTTTGTTGCAACAACCTGAGGTACACCCAAACCAAAGCGTTAAAATAAAAATTGTTTGGTCTTTTTGTAGATGATCAGCGATAAATTGTCTGCTTCAAGCATAGTGGCGGAAGTTATAGAGAAAATTATTCAAACAATTGATAACCCCGCGGAAGTTGTGAGCGAAGTGCTATCAGAGTTAGTTAGTAGTCTACCGTTGGATTACCTATTGAAGCTCACGACGATAAAGAGTATCATTTCGACGATTATATCCAAATGCCACATCGAGGAAATTAATAAGGAAGAATTGGTGCACGCAATTTCAAATACGAAAACTGACAGAAAAATGGAAATGCAATTAATAATGGATAAAATTTTAGAAGCGGTTTATGGATCTGGGATTGATTATTTATATTTTGTAGAGCAGTAAGACTAGTTTTACTTCTTATGTAACTATTTATAAATATTTTTTCACAAAATAACCTTTGTAAAAACTATATAAAGTATGTACTTTTACCTATGCGCAGAAGCTCCTGTTGAAGATTCGACTTTTTCTACTATCTAATGTAGAAATAAAAACACCCACGAGTTTTGTCTTTATACTCAGGATGTAGCTTGATCTATTATCATTTACTCACATATGGGTCTGCATCACATATGTCATAGAGCTCTTACTCCCCCCGTTTGGTCTTGTACCTTCCTGTTGATTGTACCCACCTGGCACCCACTCCATCATGTCACTTAAAAGGGGTTTACACAGGTCGATTTTCGCTGCACGACCACGCCGCACGGCAAAAATCGACTATCTAAATACCAATTCGGCTAGGCCGCAAGTGACTAAAATCGCTTGTTCCAAAGTAGATTAGTATCCGACTTTTGGCCGTGCGAGGACGGACAGCATGCGGCTGGTGACTAAAATCGACCGTGAAAATGGCCAGTCGCAGACGATCGCCCGCCGCATGTACCTAGTTGTATTTTTGGCCTAGTCGCTTGCGATTTAGTCAACTGTGTAAATGGGGTGGCGATGCGGCTTTGTGAGGAAATTTGTGAAGTGATTAATCGCACAGCGAAAATTGACTCATGTAAATACCCCTTTAGCAAACAGTTTTTCTGAACACGTGACGCAACAAATGGTGTCCATGATTGATCTTATTTCTCCAACTCTGTCGTAACATACCTCTATGGTTAAGGAATGCACCTCACATTTGAAAGAAGAATATGGTAGTATGCGAAAAATACAAAACGCTTTGTATACAAAGCAATCGTTCTACACAGCTGCCAAAGAACGTTTTCCCATTTAACTGTTCGTTGGAGAGAGCATTGCAAGCAGTTAGATTCTCCGCTGCATATGTTGCTCCTTCATCTTGTACAGACTGCAGCTCTTGTGCCTTAACAAATAAGAACGAGGAGCGGGGGAGGGGGTCTCGCAGGCAGTTCAACTATATTCCTTGGAGGAAGTATCATTCCCGATTCACATTAAGAGTGAGACCTCAGCACATTGTAATTATAATTACTATTGGTGGTATAAGACGGGAAAACATTGGACATTTTATCTCTGTTGACAGGTAACAAACTGTCACTTTATGAAATTACTTTTTTCCCCGGGGAAAAAAGTGAGTAAGGTATAGTCACAGTATGATATAGTCTGGTATCATGAGCATAGTAGGCAATATGAGCATCTCACTTTTCCACAACAATATTGAATTTGTAACAGTTATCTATATGCCACGGTATACCGTGCTATATGCATTATGATAAGATATATTTTTCCATTATAGTAGGTACATAAAGTTCAATGAATCACTCCTAGAGGGCAGCGGCAGCAGTTAAAGTCTCTCTGTATTAATGTCTACAGTGACTTTATAGTAACATCTTATTTGGTAACTGCCGCTTCCAAAAAATCGTACAACAGCCAAAGGCCTCGCCAAAACCTTCACAAGCACTAGCCACATATAGCTATGCGTATGTAGTTGGAAGACCAGACAGATCGAGAGACTTGTGTGAGAGTTTCCGCCACAGATGGACGTTGTTGCAGGCGCGTTCCTTAACGCACGTGCAATGTGATCGCAAAATTGTATCGGACATATTTCACGCGCTTCCAGTTCAGGCTTGCCAAGAAAACTGTTGTTTTTGGGGCGGATTGGTCAATCACCTAGATGTAACATCAGCAGGTTGTGCATACCTACCTTTAATTTTCACCTGCAGTAAGATTTTGAATAATTTCCTAAAAGCTTTTACATATATTAGGTCCCGTGAAAGATTTTATTTTTACAAGAAAATTACAAGCCATCAACATGTGAGTTTACAATTATCACTATACAATGCTATGTGCCAATAAATATAACAGTATAATCAGTGAAAAGAGTGTATAATTTATGAATTAATTAAAACAATAAGTCACTTTTTACAGTGATACACGATTAATTCTCCAATGAATACCATTAAAGATAATAACAAGCCAAAACAATATATTAACAAAACACCACTAACTTGCTCGAAAGATAGCGCAGTCACTTGCTCCTCAGTTATAAATTCACTCTTTTTAGTATCAGCATAAAATTTCTTATCCTTATCCAGCTTATCGTAGAATCCGTTCTCTGTCAACCTGTCAATGACTTCATCTACACTGTCTATAAAGTAACCACTACTGGTGGTTGCAAATACTTTCATTGTGGGAAGTGATAGATCCTGATCAGTAAAATAATCTGGAGTGCGTACCCTTAAAATCAATTCCATATCATGCAATGTGTTTAGCATAATGGGCATACAAAAATTTCGATTTGCGTACCACTCGTGGAGTAACTCAGGTGGATGTTGCTTTGGAAGTTTTACTTTTTCGCTATTAATGTTGTTCCATTTTGCACTGACCATATCCTCATTCCAAGTAGCAGCTAAGATATGCAAAGTTATTCGATCAATAGAAATTGTGATATTTGCTTCTACCAGTTGCTGAAAGCTCCCAATGGGTTTTCCCGTCGGTACTGACATCATTAAGCGAGTCAAGTTGGCAACGTAGGCAATTTGTATATGTATACTGTATATGATATAGCACATGATTAAGAATCTTAAAGTTGATGATTTCGGAATGCAATGGGTGCTACCACACAGAGTTATACTTACTGCATTTATAATGATTCTGCCTATACCTATTTTGAATCTGTTGAGAACATACCAAGCTAATGAAAATAATACGAATACCCCAACAACTAATAACCAAACTTCCTTTTCGAAGCTAATAAATAGAATTTCTAAACGCGAAATGGCATTGGGGGGTGGAACAATCCATACAATGATGTCTCTTTGAAACACATGGCTCAATCGACTTGTATGGTAATTTTCGTATGTTAAGAAACGTTCACCAATATCAATTATTTCGATGTCATTATGCTGATATTCTCTGTACTCAAGAGCTATTAAAGAAACGTTTAATACTTCGGCCAAGACTCTAAGAGTATAATTCCTTCGGCTCAATTGATCTAGCGGTTGGGCGAAGATACCGAATGCTGCGAGACACATATGATAGTTCCTTAGAGGTTTAGGAAGAGTGTCAACCAGTGAATTATTACAACTTTGGTGGTGAATTACGTTAGGCGTGGTTCCGCAATCGTTTGAGGCGTCATGTGGATCTGCAGTAAATAATCGCGATTTGTTATGATCGCGTCTATTAATTACCAACACCGCGACATAAACAATCTTTTGCCGCCATAATAGACCGAAGATCTTTTCTACCAGTTGAAAATTGTCTGTTATAACTAGAAATCTTCCGTTAGTAGGGAAACGAGAGCTCTGATGCAATTCGTATATGTCTCCTTTAAAAGCTTCGAAATGGTCAACTAGGATTACAACATTGTGGGAACTCTTTTTATTTAGGATTCGTAAGCGACCCTTGGCGTTAATAATAACTTTCGGATTCTTGGTATAGAACGGTAACAAGTAGCTCGTATTGTTATTGAAAATGTAATAAAGGGTTTCTTCTCCAAAAAGTTTCTCAATTGCCTTCTCAGTACATGTTAATAAAGATGTTTCATTTGAAGCCATTTGCACGTTGCCTGTAGAACGCGAAACACGCGCAAGCAGCACAAAATACAAAACATTTCTCACCTTCATTGCACTACCGATGAGTAGGTAAAGTTGTTATGCACTAGCGTGCTTGTACAAAATCGAATATTGATCGGGAGGAAATAAGCATTTATTATGGGGTATATTGAGTATATAGCTACATATAAGTATATGATATCCAATGTCAAACATAAGAAAATTACAAGGCACTTGTATTGTAAATCACTCGTACCTATTGTTTTACGCTTTATTTGAACACTCACATGCGATTTTGTCATTATTGATCGCATTAAAAAAGCACGGCACAGTAAACAGACATTTTTCATGAAAATACACCTCATACTTTTGTGATTTCCATCCGTCCCATGGTTTGAGATCTCAACACTTGGACCTTTGCATAAGGTTGAAGATGCGATTTTTTAATGGTTTTCAAGACGCAGGCGAAAAGAAAAGAAATGTCGAATAAGCTTCCATTTCTGCGTGTAAGCACATCTCAACTTTGTTATTTACTAAGATATGTTCACGAAATTTTAGCCTAAAAGCGTTGAGTGACAAATTAGGGAAGAGACGACAAATTGCGTTCCGTAGCACTAGCCCTCAATAGTTTTCCTTGCCCCACCGCCCTCGAAATTGGGATTGTATCGTGCTGCCGCCGCTACGAATTGAGTAGCCATGCATTCCACTCGCCCTCGCCGAGTAAGGAGATAATGAATAATTTAAAACGCATGAATTTCAAATTGTTATAAATACCTATACATTGGTAGCAGTGTAACGATGGCATTTCTGTTTTAAATTCTTAATTTGCATCAACTTTCCATTTGATTTTTAAAATGTATTTGAAACATTCGTGTAGTCACCCTGCAACCAGGGCCAGCCTCGTAGATTAACCATACCTTTAGCAGGCGCAAATTAGGAGTAAATAGTTTAATGTGTTGCAGTAAACAACATCCAATTAAGCCGTGAGTGGTTTCAAAAGAAGCACTCTTATTAATTTAAATTTTAACACCCATTACAGATTTAAGGACGCCCGCAGGCCCCATAATGTAACAGGAAGTTTTAATTTTTGAGTGTAGATAATCGAATACGCTGTTTCACTGAAAAAGCCGTTCCGTTGATTCCCCCATGAATTAGCCGAATTTTATAAATGGTAAAGCAGTTGATTAGAGGGGATTTTTTTGCTTTTGGCATTTAACAGAATAGTAAGTTGCTTTTTGCATCTTCACAAGTTTCAGAAGTACTGTAATTTTGAGCTTTTCCGCAAATATGTTTCATTCACACCATTTAATTTTTGCTTTTACAAACGTTAAGTTTACCGCACTGTATCTACAGCTTTTCTTGCACAGTAAATTTTATCGCTCCGTCTAATTGCAAGGTAAGTTTTTTGTTCCTGTTTGCTCCATTCATTATAGGGTGGGAGGGGGGTATATTGTTTACCTTCCCTACATTTGCGTTTCTGTAGATACCGCCAGCGAATCCGATTATTAACTGTTTCCCCTTAGGGACATTGCTGTGGGCTTGAATTTTACCGCTTGCCCTTTAGAATTCTTGGAGCTACCGTTTACTTTTTTATTATTTACTTTTTCAGAAAAATGCAAAAGTTTTTGCTTGTTCTAAAATGGCTATTCCCGTTTATACTTTTTAGAATAAAGCGTCAATTGATTTAAGATATGACAAAGACTAGGCCTGAGATTTGGGGTTGCCTCAATAATGTAACTTTTCATTCCTGCTGCATTCTATCCCCTACCATTGCACCTGCAACGCATCCTAATCTAAAACAGGGAGACTAGTTTTCTACACAAGCTGATGGGTCTATAGAACAAAATTTGGTTGTGCGATCAACAAAAACAAAACAAGGGTTTTCAAGCACTTTTATTTAAAAGATTGTACAATAAAACAAAGCATATAAAAAACTCAACCCCATAAACATTATTTTCCCGTTGTTAAAAATGTATGCGTCAAACCACATAATTGCTTTAATTTATTTACAATACCAGCAGAACAGCCTTTCGTTAAATTGTGACTCAAATCGAACGGATCTTGAATACACATGGCCGATTCAGACCTAAAATGCTCAGTGGTGTTTTCAGAAACTTTTCGAACATATATTGACATTTCCAGAGGTAAACCGGTAACCTGTGCGTCTTCGGAAAATAGAGATTTTATTATGGTATGTCCTAAGAGAGGACAAATCACCTATAAATGTTCACATGCAAACCACATACTGCAAATACAAAGTGAATACGTACATCTTTTTCATAATTAAACTTGCTATAATACAAAAAAAAATCCACGAGTAATTCCTTGAGAGATTTTTCACATAAATTAATATGTGGCCTAATCGCTTCTGGGGTAAATGAATCGAAATTGATAACGCCCCAGCCTGAAAATTACATGAATTTGAGCAATACTTATGTTAGACAGGCTTACCATCAATAATAAGCGAGGCTCCCGGTGCTAAATATTTAAGCTTGTGAACTGCGGTTAAATATCCCAAACTTTGATAAAAAAAGATTACCATCATCGAAAGCGAGTACGTTGTGATATGGCCCGTCAATTTAGTGCAAACCAGCCATTGCTTTAGTATAAGAATTAACTGCTGAATCGTCGGTTGCAATTCTATACACAGCCTAAATTCAAAATCAATTATGGTCATTTTAAGATAAGTCACGGACAGGTAAAAATTTGAGTTGTAGATTTAACATCATTAATAGGGTGATCAATCTAATTATTTCTTTTAATTACTGAAGAGTGCAAAATTAATGCAGAATATAGTGCTCTTATCAGTCGACTATATTGCCCTTTTCTCTCATCAAGAATTTTTGAGGCTTGAGAAAACTGAACTGAAATGGTAGGTGTCATTCATTTTGTAAACAAGCAAACATAATAGATCTTAACACCGGTCATTATTTGTGAATAAACTGATTTTTAGAGAAACTTAAGGGGAAGTTATTACAGTTAATAAAGTGTTTGATTTTTACACCAACATATGGTCATCATCTTGGAGAAAATTAATAAATATTGAATTTCAACATCGAAAAAATAATTTTTAAAACTGCAATGCGACAAAAATCCGTAAACATCCCAAAATTTGAATTTCAACATAGGCAAATTTACACATATACCGCTTCAAAGGTAGCGTAAACGAAAGTATGTCTGGAGATAAGAGCATTTAGAATAACACGCAATCTGTGTTGAGTAGATAAGTGCGAGCTCGACCGTGTTGCCAGTTCTAATATCCGGTGGCACGGGAGGAATTTTAGAACGTATGGAAGTCTGTCTAGAAAAACACGCGAATTCGCCGGTTTCGGATTTCTCGGGGAGGGGGGGGCAGAATACAAATAGCCAAAGAAACGAAAGAGTCGGCATTCTCAGTTTGGATTCAAGAACAAACACGAACAAATTGGTGCGTTCATTAAAATTCGATCGCGTAACTGAATTAGTTTAATCTAGTTTCTTAGTTTAATTCTAATTGTAATTGCGAATTCTTGGCGACTTTATTTTTAAAAAAGGGGCGAGTGTACAGTTTCTAATGATACAAAGAAACACCTATGCCGTAAATCGCAGGGCGACATAAAGTTGTTCGAAGGCCTGATTTATAGTATAGGCGTTCGCATTTGGTAATTAAAATTTACGCGAATAACCATTCGTTTCCACACCACTTTAGACACATCAGGACGATATTAAAGATGTTTATGTTAAAGAACGTTTTTCTAATCTCGATTGTAATAGCTAGTTGCCCCGCTAAAATGCCAAAGGTAAAATAGCAGGTATTTGTATAAAATAAATTGAATGTAATGGCTAGTTAAAAAAGTAAGTCCAGCGAAGTTTACTGACATCAATTCCAAGACGCAATGTGCTATAAATAAATCTGTACATCTGTTATCAGCGGCTTGTGGTAAAAATTTAAAGACAATTAATTTGTGCATTTACTCCCAGCAAAACTAAATTAATATATGGGCAAAATTAATACTCAGTACAGTGGGGAATTGGCTTTTTATTCCTATGCAGAACAAAATATCGATCCATACTTTCGAGAACCTGAAGCAGGTGTGCTTGGATTTGCAATTCATACGGACAACTTTGTACTAACATTTCCTTTCAACAAGAAGCTGATATTACGAGCGGTGGCAAAAGTTCAGCTGCGCCGCCACGAAGCGATCTGTTTCCATATTTCTAAGTTGAAGCTGATTAATAATGTCAATCGTAACCTGAAGAAAACCTAGTCACATCAACAATAAAGTTATTTTAAATATTTGATTTGTATAAAGTACTGGTCAATTATTTTTAAATGGTTAAACGACATTTATTCGCACAAACGCACTTCGCATTGATAGGAAATATTCAACTTTATTTATAAATGAAATAAAATCAATGTATAACAACTCACGGTCAGATGCTGAAAGCAAATTAATTGTATTTTATGAACACCCTGTACAATAAAATATATCGAACTGAAATACGTTAAGAATTTTCAGCTGTGAGTCCAAAACTTTATAAGTAAATGGCGTAAAAAACAACACTTAATGCAAGTAGGTGATTAAATCGTCTTTACATAAATATGCAGTTGGATATCGCAAAATGTTTTTAAACTGTTACTGTGATCTGCACGGACCGGCTATAGACTTCTCACTGATTGTTTCTGTCGAATTGAAATTAACCCTCCAGCTGTACTCTGCACGGACCGCCCACAGAATTCTCTGGGGTGCACCGCCGCGGAAATTTTTTCTTTCTTGCTTTCTTCCTTGGAAAGGCTACGAAGGCAACTTGATGTAGACGATGGCTCGCTCTTAACATCAAAATTCGACAATGATAACCACTACAAAACAATGATGGAAGGCTGATTTAGTGAATGAAGGGTCGATTACTTGCACTAAGGTTGCAAGCGCAGTAAGAGTTATTAAATCTGCCAATGCAGTATTCAGTATCATTTTTTTAAAATGTGCAATCAAAACGGAAGGTGAGTCCAGATATTTTCTGTTTAATTGTTATTCAATCAATCTAAAACCTAAAATCCTCAAAAATGTCATAGTTCATTGCGTTTTTCAACACCCTACACAAATGGTAACTGGTACAAATTTTTTTTCTCTTCAGGGTAGTGGCATACTATTGTGTTTACCCTATCCCATTGTGGAGAGAATTTTCATTTGTGACATTTGTTTAAATAAACCAGTATTTCTTTTGGTACCTAAATTGATTTCATACGAAGAGAATTAAGTTAGAAATTGAGTGGCGCTCAACCATTGGTAAGTGCAACAAAGGATGAAGATCAAATGCCCAGTACCAACTACCACTGACAGATCTCAAACTTGTATTTTCTTTTTTAACCCTGACCTAGTTGGCCGTTTATACGCCTGGTTTGAGGAAACGCAGCGCCAACTCTACGAACCGTTATACCGACTTCAGTTCAGTTTTCTTTCTATATTCCTAATATGCACGGTATCAACTGTCCCAGTTTAGATATTTTAACCTATCACAATAACTACAAAATCCATTAAAAAAGAGCATTAGATTCTGTGTTGTAGCCCCTTGATTGATGTCATTAGCTTGAGAAATAATGTTGGGGTGAATTTATAAAATATGAGAACTTCAAGATCAATAACATGCAGTGCCGGAAAAACAAATCAAACTTCCAAATTTTTACTTGTCCACTCCTGGATTGGCAAACATAAAAAGTCCACTCACCGTAAATATTTGGTGTTTTCCACACTTAAACCGTGTCGAAATGATAAATCACAATCTAATTGAGTAGGAACGTGGTAGACTTGTACAATCGGCGTTCTAGCGCTAGCGATCGGATTGAGATCACGGAAAAGCTTTGGCTTCTTCACAAATACTTTCATTACGTCAGTTACGTATCTAACTTGATTACGCGAATCTTGGTTTTTTTCGCCGAAATACATGTCGTCCAAGTCGACAAATAAATCTAAATCACTATGCTGCATAAACAAAATTATTAGTCGAAGAATGTTCTAATTAATTTCTCCCTACATTCGACTTTTAGCCGAGTAAAGCGGAAAGATTTGCATTTACCTTATTTCCTAGTCCAGAGACCTGTGACCCGAAGGGATAAACGGCGCAATGCGGATAGAGTTCCGTCAAAGCTGCTTTAATCGCGCAACAGCATTCATTAACCTTTGCCTGATTCTGTAGAACTTCTTTTGCTTCCTTTACAAGTCTATTAGCCTCCTGCGTTATGAACTTTTCGCTAACAAGAAGATTTTTCACCTTTTGGTTCAAAGTGATCTTTTCTAAATTGAAATAAAATATAAAACTGCGTTTTTCGATAACGGATACGTACTTGAACGTTTTCCCTTTCCTTGCCTGGTCATGCGGTGTCGCATGATAGACATATCATCACCGAATATAACCAACTGGCAGGTTGTGCACTCATATTCCGTGAGCTTCAGTTGTCGACTTGATCCTAACTTTTGGCATCTAGAAAAAAATGTTAGTTTCAGTTAAAGGTAAACCTTTTTCGCAGTAAAACTAGAGTAAGCTATCGTCTAACTCTAACTAACAGTAGAGTTTTTACTTCGATAATATGATTTACCCTATTCTGTTTTTTTGATTTCGCTTAGTTATTGGGTTCGTTTGGCCGCTAAAAAAAAAGGCATCTTAGGGTAATGTGCTAGTCAGGAGGCCTCTAAACATGAAGCAATATGCCTACCAAACAGGAAAGTTTTATGAAGTGGCTGCAGTTCACAAACATAGTCTCAAAGGCTTTATATTGGAAGCCTTAAATGTTGAGGGGGCATTCGAACGCCTCTCTAAAATCAATGATAATAATAATAATAATAGCTAAATTTTTTTATTTTTTTGTGTGTTAGCGTTGGCTGTTGTGGCCATCAATTTTGGTAAGTATGAATTACATACTATTCCTTTATTTTCTTAATCTGTGTTTTATTATTATTATTATTATACAGTGTGTCCCATATCGCGTGGGATAGCATGGGTAACTTTCTTATTATTAAAGATAGAGAATGGGTTAAATAAACAATGTTTTGCAGTTTTAGATGCTTATTTAAAATTTCCTTGTGGAAATTCAAAATGTCCAATAGGTTCGACGTAAATTCAAAAAAACTAAAATTGGTCATTTCCTTTAATGTCTTACATCATCGAAAGTATAAGAGATATAAAAAAAGGTGTTATATAAAAGTTACTCTCTTTGATACGCTTCATTTAGAATTGATGTTAAGAAAAAATTCTAACTTTCTAAATCAAATCAAATCAAATCAAATCATTTATTGTCAGAGTACCAAATGTGGCTTTGACATGTCAATAATGCACAATGTAAATAACGTAAATATAAAACAGCAACATTATTATAAAGTTAAATAGGCGCCATATTGGATTTTTAGATTATGTGATAGATTTTTTAATTCTCCTTTCAGCGAGCTATCATAGCACAAGATTGAAAATAAGATACCAATTATATCAACGGTTTTTATATTTTAATCAAGTAGTCTATGATGAATTTAAATTGATGCTATAACCAGTGGCGGCGCGTAGTGATGTGTCTTGGGGGTGCACAATTAAAAAAAAGGGCCTATTAAATGGCATAAAAAGCCCTCTAAATATTCCAGGGTTTATTGAATTTTCTCGTTTGTCATGGCTGCTGAGAGCGAGAGAAAGCACAACAAAATTTTATACGGTGTATAATGTTGGATAAAACATACCTGTTCTTTTTTATTTCCTCATTACGTTTTTCGATACTCAAACGATATGCATTATTTAACTGTTGCCGTATATCTTGCTTACCTGATAAATTAAATCCCAATTTAGCAGATATATGTCTTTCAAGATTAATATTTTTTAATTTTTTCAGATAAATGCAATAAGTGTGTAACGCCATTCTTTGTCCATTATGATGCCTCATCACCGAGCTCATCACCAAACAACAAACACGATAAACAAAAAATTGTCTCAGTCAACTATGATTACCATTTAAAAAAATGTTTGCGTTATAACTCGAAAATTATAAAAGAAGAATAAATATTAATAAATATATCTTATTAAGCGGAAAAAAATCTACAATTTTTGTTCTTTGCATATTTCTGTATTCCTAATACTAACGATTCTACAACAGTTAAATGAAACATCATTAAAGCTGTTTTTCGCCCACATCTACTATCGGAGTAAAATGTAGAGTCCGCTCACTTTGAAGGCTCAAATCTCAAAATCGCTGGAGCCGATATTAATGAAATTTTTGGAACGTATCAATTGGTAAGTTGTTGTTAACATACGTAAATTGTAAATTTTTGCTTACAGGACTTTTTACGTTATCGAATTTTCCTCACAAAAAAGTACTCTAAAATGCGTGATTTGTCGCGATGCTCAACTGTACAGGTCCATAAATAGTTTATTTTTCCACGAAAATTCATACATTTCGGGTATTACATAACCCAATTCTTGCTGTAGCTATTGTAGAAAATTATGGAAATATCTTGTTCCCTTTTTGCGTAATTAGCGGAAAAGCAAAAACATTGCAACGCAGCTATTATTGAAGGAAACGACTTCATTCTTTTTTTATAAGATGAATAAAATAGCAAACGCCATAAATGCGTAGATATTGTCTGAAAACAACTTGTGGATGTTTGTTTTTGTGTAAATTAGCCAATACTCTACGTACGAAACAAGATGAATTGAATAATAACCTGCGGTTTTCATGTGTGATGTGCGGCAAACATAATAACAATTTCATGCATATATTACTTAACCGTGTACTTAGCGTGTGTGCCGCTTTATACGAAACGTTGCTGCAAGGTACAACTTTGCGATTAAATGACCTTCCCCCCAACTCCGCTCTAGGTGTTGCGTTTATCTCTTTCGCTCAAAATATATTAATTCCTGCAGCCCTTCACATTTTTTTGTCATTGATTCTATTCCGTGATCATATCATTTGTAATTGTCCTTTATCGATATGAACAAAAGTTTTTAAAGTGTATCTTATAATAAGCGAATAAACGCGTCTGTCATTTTATCGCTGTAACGTTTGCGTAATTATACAGAAATGCATAAAAATGTATCGACGTATAGTTAAAGGTGTATTCTATCACATACGTAAACATTATCCCATTTGAGTGAATACTTTTTTTGTAATTAAATCCTAAAGTTCTGAGTTCGTATACTTTCATTGAAAAAGCGCGCTTTCCCGTACATATTTCACTTATTCACTATCACATCTTCCCAAATTTAACAAGAAATATGACATTACGTACGGATACGTAGAAATAGTTGACGATTATATTACGCTTTATTTGATAAAAATCGGTTGGGTAGTTTTTTTTTATAACCGTTTAAAGCCAGCGGACTCTACATTTTACTCCGATAGTAGTAAACTGTGGATTTTTTTCAAAAAACAAAAGCATATCCTGAATAAGCTCTTAAAATGACAACTCTTTCCTCATTTAACCGAATCTCTATGTCTTACGGTTTCCGAGATCCTAATGCTTAAAATGAAAAAAAAACTCACCCTGTATATCTATCTATCGAAGTCATATATCTCAAGATATCGAGATGCTCTTTCGCGAGCTTGTTTAGGCATCATTTGCTACTTTTTCATCAAAAAAAAATCGAACCAATGCATTTAATTTTTTTGAGAAAATTAACTATCTGTCGGAATGTCGAAAAAAGCCCTCAAGCGGTGATATGTGAAACTATCAAAACTTCAATAATATTTGGAGCTGAAGAATAGCTCTTTTGAACTAACCCGAGTTTGTTTAAATCGGCTCAGCCGTTTCGAAGATACAGGGTGTTCTTTACGGAATTCACAGAAACATCACTTTTTTAGATTTCAGTAAAGTCACTAGATATAGAAAGTACCGCAATCGTCCGCCATTTTTGGGCAAATTTGCTGCCAACTTAAAAAAATTGACAAATAAAATCTGAATAGCTGTCATTTTTTATAACCTAACTTCATAGTACTGTCATGTTTTATAAAAATATATACAGAGGTGCTTTCTTTCGGCTGCTTAGCAATCATGATTTCAAAATCGTGATTCGTAGGATCACGTTTTACGAAAGAACGCGCGAATTTAAATCAAAGTATGGTTGAGTTTACGTAGTACACATTTGCATTCGAATTACGTATTTTTTTTTGGATTATGAAAATAATTTAAATACAAGTGGAAGTACTTGCACAATTATGCTCCTCTTCAGTTACAAATATTGACTAATCGAACATTTGAGCAAAAATATCCTTGCATTTATAGGTTAGGAATTCGTGATCATAAAACTTTTATGTTCAATTTGTTCACGATCGTTCATGATCATAAGATCACACTTCGAAAGAACGTGATTTGACAATCCAAATGCGTTTGGATCACCGAAAGAAAGCGCCTCAGATATCTCCAAACAGGTGGAACAATCCCTAACATTAAAGTTACTAGAACCTGGTAACTTCCGCCATTTTTGGGCAAAAATCATGCGTTCTCTCTCTAACACACGAGCACAATGGATTGCGGTACTTTCTATATTTAGTGACTTTAAGATTTCAGGTTGCAGTTACGCCCCCTAGCGGCCATTTCAAGAACTTAAAAATATTTTCCAGGTTTATCTCGTACCCGTTTTAATAATAACTTTTTTTACCGCAAGCCTCTACGATGGATAGGTGCTCAGATACAGTACCTCGCATTCTTAGTTGGCCACCCTGTACATGGCAATCTGTAGGTAGATAATCTGTATGTTGGAAAACCGGAATATTCACGTTGCTGTGAATGAGAACACTGTGAGTGTAGGGGAGAGGAGGGCAGAGCAGAGTATGGGGGTATAATCAGGTATGTACCCCACTCTTTCTTCTTTGCGGGAGTTAAATTTCGTTCGCGTTTATGAATTGCACTACCCTCCAAAGAAGAAGCTCAGATGCGAATGGGAGGATATTTCACCTCATCGATAAGTGTAAGATATATGAATTGCATCAAAATATGAATCGACCGGTTTTGAGGATTTTGCACTTCCTCGTCCTAACATTCCTGAAAAGGTCTATTTAAGGGAATTTATCTCGTGAACAAATTTGTGTATTTTTTATTAATAAGGGAACCCAATCCAAAGATATTGGTACTTACTGTTTTTTCTCATTAATTGTGAAAATGAATTTTAAGTTCAGTAGTACCATTCTTTTATGTGGGTTGAATTTTATTTAGCCTCCAGAGGTGTATAAATTTACTTTGAATCAACTCTGTACCAGTATATGATGTACATCCCTCCACCGCTGGGGGGCGCTGCTACACGTTTTTAATTAAAGTCACTAGATATAAGGCGCTTTCTTTCGGTGATCCAAACGCGTTTGGATTGTCAAATCACGTTCTTTCGAAGTGTCATCATTGAATTTATAACTATCAGAAGCGCGGGTTAAATGGCAGGATATGTGACTGTTTTCAATAGTTTAAATTACAAGACGTAGATGTCTCTACCATCGAGAAAGATGAATAATAATGTCAGTTTTTTACCTTTGTTAATTATTATACAGGAATCTGTAATGAACCCACTATCTCGATTTGTAATTGTTGTATACAGAATTCTAGATACCCAAGAAACGTACTTATAAGGCATTTATGTGGCACACAGGATGTTGAATGACGTAAGATAAACATTCTTCCTTTCATGAATCGTGACCTACTTAACATTCCTTAAGGAAGATTGAATTACATTTGAACAAGAAAGCAAAAAATACGCAGGCATCCTTGATCACTGTAACAGAAATTAAATGTACCTACCTATCTATTCTTAATTTTTGTGTGTGTCGGTTAAATCGTTGCCACCGGTTAAACTACCTAAGACAGGGGTCGGCAACCTATTGAAACGGAAGAGCCAAAAATTACAATTTACAAAATTTCCCAGTTCTTAAAGAGCCACAAATAATTTTTGATTCAATATTATAGTTTTTGGCTATATACAGGGTCCTGCAACAGTCCGTCGGTTTTTCCTACATAGCTGATAGATACCTGGTAAAAATAGTGGTGGTTGCGGATCTACAGAAATTATTTTTGAATGTACAGGGTGTTCCATTTTTACGATGTCAATTAATAACTGATCTTTTTAAATAGAACATCCTGAATATTTGGTTGTTTCAATGCCGTTTGTTCAAAGTGCTATAACTATTCTTTTTCAAATGGAACTACCACTATGTTATTTCGCTATTCGCTTTTGTCTTCTCTTAAATGTTTATAAGGGGTGCCCTGTGCTTAAACTCCGCAGTGTTTAGGTTATTCAATATTTTTCACAAAAGTACCTACTCATTAGTTAATTACGTGTTTATACATCGGAGTAGGCTGGCTATAATAAAAAAAACAAAAGAATACCAGAAAGTAAACAAGTGTCAAAAATTAGATAATTATTTGCTGCAAGTATACTTTTGATACAAAATAAGATTAATTAAAAAGGCGAATTTCGAACAATTGAACTAATTTCTTTAGATAAATACGGAGAGCCGCAACTTTATAGGTATCAAAAGAGCCGCAGGTTGCCGACCCCTGATCTAGGATCACACGTCACACCTGGCAATTTTGATACAAAATAAAAAGGTCGTTAACCTCTTTTCTTTTAAATTCTGACGTTTGAAATTTGTTCTCAATGGTTAATCGATAACTTATCGATAATTATCGATTAATAGATAGTCAATCGATAAATTTTAAAAAAATGGTCGGCCGGTCAACAAAAAAAGAATTTTTTGCGCATGGGATTTACACAATATATATTCTGACTATAATAAGCAAAAATAAATAAAAAGTGCGATTAAGCCATCGAAAATATTTGCTTTTACAAAAGTTACAGCGATTTGATTGAAAGCTTTCAGGGACGAAAATTAAAGCTGGAATCTTTGTTTTCCCTTAAAAAAAAGAAAAATGGAGGGTGATATTTTCCGCGGTTACTTAGCAAAGAGGAAAAAAAATCCTGGAACAGTTTTAAGGCAATAGTCCATGGTTTCCCGTTCAGTGTTTCCTGGGAAACCATAGAGCTGAAAATTATGACGAGCTGACAGGATTTGGTTTTGTATCATGGGGTATAGAATGTCTCTAAAGAATAAAGATGCATAGGTTACATTCTCATTTAGATCAATTTAAGGATAATATGGGAGCTTATTCGGAATAAGGACAACACTTTCTCGAGACAATGGAACCTTGGCACCTTCCCAAGGCCAGGAAGTTGGAAGCATGATGAAAGATCAGATTCAGTTGAACATGACAAAAACAGCAAAACTGTTTAGACTTTTTTTTTTGTCGATTTTTTTTTTTTTTTTTTTTTACTTTTCAATTTTATTTTTTTTTTATTTTTTTTTTACATTTGATACTTATTTAACACCTATTTTACATTATAACTTACATGTATTTAATAAAAAAAAAAAAAAGGTTTCAAGATTTAAGAAAGGAAGAAAATTTCATTTAAAGATATTGTAGAAGGGAAAGTGCCCATAATACTAGCGGCATTGCCAGACTAATTTTTTGAATAAGAAATGATTTTGAACGGTGCTCTCCTGTGGCATTTTTCAATTTCTTTCCTAAAGTATTTACAAATTGCATAGCTTCCGTACACCACGGTCCAAGAGTTTCAACAGCGAAAGGTAAAAACTGGTAACCTGCATTGATAATTTCCTGATATTTCCTCACCTTGTTAGCAGCAGCTTGTCTCGCAACTTCTCCAGTGGAATGCGAGGAAAGTGATAAGTGAGAAGAGGCAAGTGTATCAGAACAAGTCGCATCCCAAATTAAGTGTAGACCATGAGACCAAGGGATCAGAGTCATACCATCTACCCGTTTTCCGTCTGTTCTTGATAGTCCTAGGGGTTCTAATGTTGAAGGAATGTTTGCTAAGGCAAGAGCTTTCTGAATAATGCAATTGAGTTCGCGATGACGTGATAATCTTCCAGCACTTTTCTGACAAGATAGACCATGTGTGCCTTGACGGTCAACAAGCATGCCACATATACAGTGGTGGGATTCACAAATTATCTTATTATTTTTAATAATTAAAAAAAAACGAAAATACGAAATGTATAAGTAGATATAATCTATTTTGCTGAAAATTCTAACCTTACTTTTTGTAACCATCAGTTATGTATAATGAACGAATGTACTAGTGATAGCGTTTGGTTTGTGTGCACGAGGTCGGTGGATCGAAACTCTGCCAGATTTGCATTTTTTACTTCTTTTTTTTATTGAAATAAAAATTATTAACGGAACCCTTGGCCAGCGAGTGCAACTCGCACTTCTTGACGATTTTTTTTCTTTCATTTACTAATAATTCGAATAAAAAATCACACGCAAAGTATCATAAACAGACACAGCCACTTGGTTTTCCGAGTGAGTCGTTCTGTCAAAATCGATGAACGAGAATTTTTGATGAAGATAAATTGATTAATACTACATTAAATTTTGGATATTATACAAAAAAACACAAACAAATCTATGCTAAATCGGATCATAAAATTAAAACTAAAATTTATCTATTGGCCCGTATAAATAAAAGTAAGCAAATGCTTATACTTGCAAAATTCAAGGTAAATACTCGTAAGTGCTCCTTCGCACTGGGCGACTTAGCAGCCCTTCTAAGCAGAAGGACAGGACGCAGTGCAGCGCTGCTAAATCATGCTAAACAGACCAGTATGAAGGGGCAGTTACGAGTATTTACTTTGAATTTTGCAATTATAAGCACTTGCTTACTTTTATTCATACGGGCCATTGTCGAAAGGCTTGGGCAAACAGCGAAACCAGAAACAGCTAAGCTAACCTGACAAGCTAAAGCGCGTTCACAGTTTCGGAATATTCCGATTATTTGGGGTCCGTTAACTTGCCCCCCCCCCCCCACTGAAAGATTTGATAGTCGTATTATTTTAAAATGAATGCGCTCATATGCGCCATCGATAATAACTCTTGCGGCATTATCGTTTTTTAGAAATCCGAAAAAACATTCGGGGAGGGGGGGGGGCAAGTGAACGTAGCCCCCCCAGTACGTATTTTGTCGCTTGTAACTAGGTCACCTGATACATTTGGTTATGCGCTCAATTGCGCCACTTGAATTAAAGCTAGCGCCATTACGGTTAAGCCATAAAATTTTTTTTAAAAGTGGAGGGTCTAACTTAGCGTTTTCAAAAGTTACGTTTTTTAACATGTTTTTTCTACTACATCGTACGTTTCATCATGCGCTGAAATGAGCCGTAAACATAAATCTTTGCGCATTATAGTTTTTGAGAACCTTTTTTAGTACCTATACAACTATAACGCTATTCATTTTAAGAAGGTAGCGGTAGAAAGCATAGGGACAGTTTAACCTTCACTGTGATTGGTCAAATCACGACTCACTATTACCCTGAAAAATAAAACGAGTGACGAATTCTGTCTGTTAGAAGTTTCAATTACGAACTAAACTGTCGAACTGTCATTAGCTGTCAATTTCAAAGATCCAAGCGTGATATCGTTTGATTTATAATTATATTTTCCAAATATTGTGCCGTTTTGTATTTTTCCTGTGTGTGTCGATCTTCAAACATATCTACTACCTTCTTATAATGAATACAGTATATATGGGTATGCGGTGAAGTTATGTTCTAATAAAATTGTGCAATTTTAATTCGGTTTGCAATAATCGCCAATAACTCATAGGTATTAACTTAGTTGGTTTGGAGTTGATGCAGTATGCCGCAATGTAGTTCATGTATTAACGATCCTCGAGATAGTTTATAATTTTGTACTGCTGTATGTCTGCCCGTCCGCCTGTGCACGATAACTTTGTTTTTCCTTTGTCCGGTCGCTTTGAAAATTTGTACACATGTTCTTAAGGATGTAAGAAAGGTCGCTATTGTTTTTTAGTTACGTAGACTAACGGGCCAAACAGTTATCTAATTTTTGTATTTGTTAAGATATTTAAATGAAATTGTATGTACGCACCTCGAACAAAAGTAAAAGTAATGCTAATGGGAATGCGGAGTAGTCAAAGATACTATTAATACGATGGATATTAGTGTTATTTGATTTGATCGTCTGTACTAATAGTAATAGTAAGAAAATGGTCATTCCATTAAAAAAAACCTGAGTTTTTAGTCTTTGAAGTTTCATAACTTTGGATCTTCATAGGTGCGGTTGTCCGCAACTTAACGTTTTTTTAAGTACACTAAATGAAAGCCCTATTCATTCTCTTTGCACTGATAAAAATGGGTTGCTATGACTACAACCGTTTTCAAGTAATCAATTATCAAAGTACCATCTGCATCCGCCATTTCTTTTCTTAAAGTCAAAATAACTTAAAAACCATAAATGGTAGATATCGACATGTGGATATCAAAAGAACTGAAATTTCACGTAGAATCCAAAAATGTAATAAAAAATAGGGGTTGCCATTTAAAATAACGAAGTTACTAGCCACTTCCGGTATTTCCGGAAGTGCGCCCATTTTGAAAATATTGTACATCGATTCGACCTTCGGAGTAACTCCTAAGTACAAATTTTTAAAAACCTACCTATTTTACTTTCCCAGAAACGTTTAACTAAAGCTCCCAAAAAAACACCCTGTATAGTGTTTCTGAAACACTATAATGGCGCAAAGATTTTTGTTTACGGCGCATTTTAGCGCATGATGAAAGGTACGATGTAGTAGAAAAAACATGTTAAAAAACGTAACTTTTGAAAACGTTAAGTTAGCCCCCCACTTTTTTTTATACCGGTATATATATATATATATATATATTTGGTCTGATGGTAGATTATCCAAACACTTTCAAAACCGTCATGTGCGATGCAAAAGCACAATTAACTTTCAATATGTTTGAAAATTCCTTTGAAATTGTTTACAACAATGTTGGAAGCAGTAAACGGGAAATAGAGAATCGTGTTGCAACATTTTTTAGGGAATATGTACTAGACTAGACAATGAAGGTAAGTTTTGATATTTTGTATACCTAAATACAATATCAATGTGTAAAGGGACTGATAACAGAGATAAGTACCTTTATTCATAAGGTTCGTACTGAAAAATCCTTAAGGAAATGGCTATGTTCTTTACTTCTAAGCAAATTGTAAACTTCGCTGTTCTCTTGTGAAGGTCCGAAATCAGTATGCATGCTAGAGTCTAAATTGTAGTGTGTACCGATGGACGGATGTGGGCATTTTTTATGGCACATTCACTTGGTTCTGTGGTAGAAACCACCAATTTTGGAAGACCACAAGTCTGTCCTTCGATGCAGCCCTTATCGAGGTTAGTAGCAATTTGACCGCAGTTTGTTCCGTTGATGAGGTACGAAAAATGATTTTGCCAAATCACGGCCCAGTTTGATAATTATTTTTATCTCCGCGTTCTACCGAAAACCAGATTTTGCTCCCTCATATGTGGAAGCAAAGTATGCGTTTTTTTTGCGGGAGGTGAAGTATCAAAAATTCCCTGCAGGGGGTAATAGTTATTTACATATGAGTATGGTAAATCGAAGTTTACGTTTGCAAGTGAGATGTTTACTGCCGAAGCGTAGCTGAGGCAGGAATGTCGAAACGAGTAACGTAAACTGATTTAACATACAAATGATGTAGAACGTTTTATTTCATACTCCTCTAAATTCTATAAAAATTGAAATCATTTTTGACTAGACTGATGTACACATTCAAATAAAAGCAAAAGTCGATCACTTGATTTGACAGTAGTTTGACGAATTAATATATACGTTTTGATAGATGTCAGCTGATGTTTAGACTACATTTCCAGTCTGGTAAAAATTTTCAGTTGGTAAAGTACTATTTCCCTGACTCAAATGAGTCTGGTAAAACGGCGATTACTAGATAGTATGAAATAAAGTATATACTATCTAGTAATCACCGCTTTACCAGACCCATTTGAGTCAGGGAAATAGTACTTTACCCAAGGATACTATATATTATCATTGAATAAAAACACTATAAGAAGCCTAACCCCGTGGAAATAAAGCGCGACAGAGATTGAACAGAGAATATAATGGGAACACTGTCAATAGTGTTGATTCTTGAACTGAGAAGAATGAGAATTTGCTTTCCTCCTATTTACCGCAAAGAGAGTTCGGTGGTCACAACCAATGCGGGTGCAAGGGGATTTGTCGCGCTTTCTTCCATAAGCGTT
>NW_022171006.1:0-324 GCF_008802855.1 Photinus pyralis
TAAAACGTATACGTATTCGTAAAGAAACGTATATTTGCAATTTTTGACCATACGTTTATATTGCGTATACATTCAATTGTGTTCGTTTTTCTGCGAGCGGGTAAATGGCGTTCGCAAACGCTCGTAACTGACGTTTTGTGGGTTATGTATTGGTTAGTGTTGAAGTTTTGACTCTTGAGACTTGAAAGGTGGATGAAGCTGTGAATGTGTTTGTAATAGACAATTTAGAGAATGCCGAACGAAATTATCGCCCGAATGTATCAGCTACTTCTTTCCATGAGTCTTGCATTTTCTTGCACGTCAAAGTCGTAGTTTGTTTCCCTG
>NW_022171007.1:0-29697 GCF_008802855.1 Photinus pyralis
CCAATGCGACTGACGTCGGGAGAAATTTCTGTGGTCAAAAATCTGCAAAAATTTCTGACTTTTTTCGGTTTTTTAAAAATAACTCACCAACGGTAATACTTAGGTAAAATCATCCATTATTAAACTGTAGTGTATAAAAGTACCTTCAATTTGATATTTTATATGGCTCCCTACCATGTATAGTTTGGGAGATACACTAATTTAAAGTTTCGTGTTTATATTTTTAAAAATAATAGCATTTTTAGCGCATTTTTTAATAAATAAAAGAAATGTGGGACCACTAATTTGTCTCAGATTTTGGAGGGCGGTGGAGGGAGAGGGGGGTAAATACATGTTCTATCCTTCATGGCATTCTAATGAAAGGTCTCATCGAAATGAATTGGTTTCTACAAACTATAACCCTCCTGCGCGACTCCGTTTCAACATCACTGGGTGACCGGCGGGTGGGGGTATTATCTTCCATGGTATTCTAATTAAAAAGAAAAAAAGGAACTGTTTTCTACCAGCTCCCGCCTTTCTTTCTAACCCCTTATCAAAAAGGGGGGGTTGGGAGAGCGACTTGTTTTATCCTTCATGAACCTCAATGAAAGGAATTACATTTTACATCATAGTCTTCCTCCTCGACCCATTATCGTGATCGCTTATAATTACTTATATCTTAAGAGACGATTGTCTGGAAAGGGTACTCACAAAAGGCGATTGGAACGTCTGGAAGACTGGTGATGGCATAATTTATACACGAAACTGTTTGTCGAAGAAGAGTACACACAAAGGTAAAATGAATCCTCTGAACGAGACATACCTATCTATTGGTGAAGTCCAACCGAATATCTTGAAAACGAAGTGTCGTGAGAGGGCACTCATAAAGCGCAAGTGGAACGTCATCAGGACGAGACATGTCCATTGCAAATATCTGCAAAACTATTCCGGTTTTTAAAAAAATGCGCTTTTTTAAATAGTGAATACCTTTTTTTGCAGGTTGATCACCAAGGTCGATCACCGTTGGTAGCTATATTGGAAGAAGTGAAACCTAACTGAGTGATTATGTTGTCTTATCACTTATTAATAAATAACGTTTCTATAATTATAAAATGCTGTTAGATACATAAGATACCTATACATCTAATGCATTATTCTACTAGGTGGTAGGTACATATAGTTAATTTTAACACATCACGTTGGGCCAAGACAGTGAGAGGGAAGAAAATGAATAAGGTTGACAAATGTAAAGAACCAAAAATTACACTGTTTTTTAGGAGATACATTAAGTAGAAGTTTCGAGTTTTTATTTAATTTTTGAAAAAATAGACTTCAGCAAAAATTTAAAGATTAAATGCATAAATTTATATATTTATATATATATGTATACCTAATCTATTTGTATAAATTTATTTTCAAGTCCAGCAACGTAAAAGATGGTTTATTTTCAAAAATTACTATAAACACGAAACTTTAAATTAATGTAGGTATCTCGTAAACTATACATGTTATGGGGCCAAATAAAATATCAAATTAAAGGTACTTTTATACACTACAGTTTTTAATAATGGATGATTTTACCGAAGTATTACCGCTGGCGGGTTATTTGAGAAAAATAAAAAAAAAAACAGAAATTTTTGCAGATTTTTGACCACAGAAATTTCTCCCGACGTCAGTCGAATTGGCAAACTTGGATTTTTCTCTCCCTTTACCATTTAAACAAGTCGGAAAAATAAAATCTTCTACCGGACCTTTTGTAATCAGAAAGTACAAATTGACTAAAAGGGTTGGTCCGAGTTAGGGATGCCGATGCGATGCGTCTTTTGGTCTTGGTGGATTCCGATAGCCCAAACTCTAAGGTAATTTTTAGTTTTAAAACACCATTTTTGCATACTTCATAGGTATAAAGCAAGCACCAATCCGTACTGAATAATAGACTATTAAGGAATGTCATTAGACATGCTAATTACCGTCTATTCACTTTAATGGCCATTGTGGTTATTATCCCATCATTAACCAAACTATACCAACCGTAATTATTACCTATTACGATTCCATTCTTTTTGTAACAATGAGAAATCATCATCACAATTTGGTAAGTCTACCTGACTGTCAAACCAGCTTCTTATAAAAGAAAATTCAATAGACGTCACCCCTAAACGATAGGGAAAGCGAAAGATTAAAAGCTTTTGTTACCGAAGAATTACAGGTAGGTCACTATTGACATTAGATAAGAAGGACGGTATCTGTTACTCTTTGTCTCGGCAGCACTCGGCCCATGCCATTCGTAATACCCTGCGAATAAATAAAGATACAATATAACACGTTAACAAACAATTAAGGGAGATTAATAAAGGCAATAAGGTGCGATTAGTTTACGGAACGGAAAGCGTTAACCAAACAGTGAAAAGCGCAATGACACCCATTCGGTACCGAGAAATGATTGATAGCGGCTAGATCAAAAGGCGGCATCAAAGACGCCGCTATCGTGTTATCATATTATGGTAGTTGGCGATAAGGATGCGTCCACACCTTGCGAACTTCTATGTTTGCGTAGCAAACGTGTGCGATGGGAGCCCCACTTATAAAGTGATTACATATTATGATTGTGACACATCATACGAAAAATGCCGCTCATTGTATTTTAAACGGTTGTTAACTCGATGGCCGATTAGATTTTTTAATAAATACAGTATCATGCTTCTCGAACTTCCTCATAATCAGAGGCGGATTAGCCGAATATTGAGCGCTAGGATACGATAACTTGAGTTTCACTCTTTCTCTTTAAGGTCATTTGAGTATTTCTAATACCTTATAATATGCGTATAGCTTGAGCCATATAAAACGCAATCCCAAAAGTTGAGCCTCATCGATCAACATTCACAGTGCCCTTTCGCATATCGACCATTTATAAACCGAATTGCTTTTATTTATGAAAGCATTTAAATGAAATCTGATACATAGCCATTTGGAATAATTCAGTTTTAAAATTTGGTTTTGCGCATGCGCAGTACCAACTTTCTTAATTATGAAGGTATTTAAATGAAATTCGTTACATATCCACTTGGAATAAGAGAAAATGTAACGCCAGTTTCCAAATTTGGTTTTGTGTATGATGTTCAGTGCCAATTTTCTTATTTATGGAAGCAATCAAATGAAATTTCATACATATATACAGTTCAAATAAAAGCAAAACTAACACCAGGTTCAAAATCTGGTTTTGCGCATGCTGTAACCGTATCTAGGACTTCATTTTCTAAATTTGCTTACACATTTATTATTTTCTAAATCTATGGAGTTTGTTGTATTGACGTTTATAAAATTCATTTTTTACACATCCTCAAAGAAATCTTGAAGGGTTAAATCTGGTGACCTTCGAACTGGCCCATTATCTCCAAAACGATGGTGCAAAATATCAGCAATTCTGTAAAACTTGTGCGGCGGTGCCCCATCTTTTTGGAAGTGAATAACTCTTCGATTTTTCCAACTACTTAATATATATTATATATAGTAAGTAGATTAAAGGATTGATTTCAACTGCTTCACTAATTATAAAATTCTGTATAAGTATTTTTGTAAGTACATATTAATTATTCTTAGTTTATGATCACTGCATTAATCGTTTGAGATTCTCTGGCATACTTAAACTTGCACTGTCATTGCGTTTACTGGCGTCACCTCTCGGTGGATTTTTCGTGCTGCAGATCTCTGGGCGGATTCCTTGTTTTTCATTTTTTCCCATCGGGTTCTCGCTTGTCGGGAGTTCGATGTGTCCTCCAGAACACCCTAGTTCGAATACCCCACGTTTACGTTTTAAATGTGTACGTTTATCGATTTATTTGATATTTTATTTTTGAATTATTTTATTCAAGGTATTTATTTTACCTCCATCGTAGTAGTGAAGTAATTTACGCTTTAGTTATTAACAATTTCATTTCTATTTTCTTTATTAAGCGCGAGAGCAAAGCGATGCAAGCGTTATAGGGAAATTGATGATGTCCATCTGTCCGCGAACACGATAACTGTCAAACGCTTGGACCGATTCGGTTCAAACTTTTCACAGTTGACCCATATGCCACATGTAATAAGCCTATTGAAAATGGGTCAAATCCAATGACCGCGTAGGGTCCCACCGAGGTGCTCTGTCGCTTTTTTAGATCTGTTTTAGAGGTTTATTCAATAAGCATCAAGCACCGTACCAACTTCCTATACTTGACCTATTCCGAAAGTGGATTGCTTGACCAAGACAAGTAGGGTGGTGGTGGGTCTTTCCTTCCTTCCATTTAATTTCCTCTTTCTCTTCTGCACGTTAAGCAGTGTAGAGTGAAACCTGCGAGGTTCTAATTGCAATTTCCAATTAGAATATTATTCTGGTGATTGAACTAATATTTTGTGGATCCCCGAGTTAGTTTAGAAGGGTTGCTGCATTTTTTCTCGTGACTGGGAGGATATATTTTGGGTTTCACTAATTACGTGAGTACGGACATTTTGTCTAATCCACATGGTTAATTTATGCATTCTTTTAGTTTTTTACTAGTGTACTACAAAATCGAAGATTCGAGTACCTTTTCCCGAAAACTGCCATGAGAATTCTGGCGTAATTGAGAAATGATTGTGCCTCTTCTTGCTACTATCATGAGAGTCTGTAAGGCTGGACGCATATTGCATATATTGCACAAGTACTCGAGGGTGGGTGATAGTGCAAACGTGCGAATTGAGCAATTCTTTATTAATTAAATCCCACTAAAACCAGATTCTAAAATAAATTAAAATAAACTACTAATTCATACCTAAAACCAGGCGTCGTGCCACAACAATTCAAAATTGTTTCGCACCGAAACCAACAGGATTTTAGATGGAAATGCGCACACACACATCAATCACATTATTTCGGCCTCCGTCGCCTGGTATAGAAACTACAAACTAACTAAAGCCGCATCCACATCGTCGATAAATCTAACTTATAATTATTAAAAGGAAATAATTTACCATTCTGCTACAATATTAAAATGATTAATAGGTTGGAATGAGTAGGCTAAGCCGTTCTTTAACCGTAAGGATCGATAAAGTGATCACTTTAACAGTAAGGGTAGATAAAGTGAAACAAATGATTGTGCATTCTAATGACATCTGTCATTCTTATTTCAAATGCACGTTATAAATTGACGTTCAGAACATATGTCAATGCTGTTTCTATAGAAACGATCGCACAGAGCCTAAGCTTACTATTTTTGGCGTCTCTAAATTAAATTCAGAATTGTCAGAAGCTTTACAATGATGTAAATGGATTCTACTATAAAATAAAGTTTTGTATTATACACGACGATAAAGGGAAACTAACCATCTCGTGAAAGTTTTTTCTTTCACTCAATGGTTAAAATATATCCCTTTATCGTCTTGTATAATGAATAAACCGATACAACGAAATATCGAAGGATCCTCAGTATTACAATAACTTTTAACGATAATTTATTTTAATGTTACAAAATACATCAAATTCATGTCTTGGCCATTGAGATAATGCTCTTAATCTTGTTTTGATCAAAATCCATGTGGTCGCCAAAAATAGATCAAATTCATGTTTTGATCATTGAGATAATGCTCTTGGTCTTTTTCCCAACGTTCTTGGTGCATAAATAACGATTTTGACATGTTTTGATCAAAATTCATGTGGTCGCCAAAAATAGATCAAATTCATGTTTTGGTCATTGAGATGATGCTCTTAGTCTTTTTCCCAACGATGTTGGTGCATAAATAACGATTTTGACATGTTTTGATCAAAATCCATGTGGTCGCCAGAAATGCATCAAATTTATGTCTTGAGCATTGAGATAATGCCCCTAGTCTTTTTCTCGACGATCTTGGTGCATAAATAACGATTTTGATTATTTTGATCAAAACCCATATGGCAATAATTTAACATTTTTGAATCACACACATGCGGTTATCAAATGTGCACGTGATGTACTCTTGCTGCATCAAGATAATGCGTTTGAAACCTTTTAAAACTCTAAATTCATGTATAAAGTGTAATTTTTGCTACATTTTGCTCTAAAACTTTCGACCTATACCACAGAGAAGAGTTATATTAAAGTATTACACATCTAAGAGTCATAGGGAATAATCTAGCGGAAGTCCCAACCCGATACATGACCTAGGGAATGAAATATGTTGATTTCTATTATATTGAGCCCGTAGTTTTTCCTGTTCCCGATTCACTCGAAGTCCTATAACTTTTGTTCCTATTGAACCAGCTTCCTGAAAATCAATAGCGTCCGTCCTTAATGTCCAAAGAACCCGTACACCAAATTTCAACTCAATCGGCCACTTTTAAAAAGAGTTAGAGCGCACACACGACACGGACGGACGGACGGACGGACGGACGACAATACAAAACTATAAAGGATCTGAGGATCCTTAATAACTATTTTGCGTTCCTAGACTTGGTAAATTGTTTGGAATAACTTGTGCGAATGCTGACTGCCTTATAAATGAATTTTTCCTTAATGTGGGTACCTAAAAATGGATAAACGAGGTACATAGAAGTTAGTATAGTATTGAACATTTTACTGGTGACCCCACGTCGAAATTGCATTTCAAGATTTATTACTCGAAACTAAAACGATTTTGCAAAGAAGCTCAATAAAATAAGTTAGACATTCCTTGCGCAACATTCTAAGTAGGTATAAAGCATCTAAAAAGGGACCTGCATTTCGAATAGGTACATCTGTTTCTCATATTCTTTATAGCTTCCAAGTAGCACAATTCACCTAAAAACATAAAAATTCTAAACTCGGCAATAAAGTTCGACTGCCGGTTTTCTAATAAAAAAATTTACGTTTATTACTATTTGTTTGTTGTTATATTGGCCTTTTAAAAATTCAAAACCCCCCATTCCTTTTGTCCGTACACAAAATAACTGAACGATTTTTTATACGTCTTCCCATTAACGATCGTAGACTACTTCTTTGTCCCACTCCCCGACGGCACGAATGTAACCAACAAAAAAATCTTCGGTAAATGGTAAAGTGTTAAAAATTTAATGTTCGACATAAAACAGTCAATGCGGAACCTTGAGGATCGAAAAATCTATAAAATCGGGGAGGAGAGCGAGAGAGACCCGTTAATCCTTGCATAACTGTAACGCGCATTTTTACCTTCGAACGGTTCCCTTTTTCCACACAATTGTCCGAAATAGTCACGGATAAGTAGCGTAAGCTCTTTGTTTACATTAAACAAGGTCCTTTACACAAATATACTTTTATTAACTTGTTTTGTCCGAGCCGAGGCTGAATGGTGGACATTTTTCATGTTTCCCGTCGGGGGCTACTTCGAGATCTTAAAAATTATTGCCGAAGTCGTAAACGGGTGCCTGTCAGAGAAAAGTAAGAGTAATAAAATTGTAAAAGTAAAAGGCAATTCGGGCCAAGGTCCGATTCAAATATAACTGCACATATTCTGCGTTTGTATTATAAATATGTCCTGTAAACAGCCACCGTATCGGTATCCGCTATTATTAGGGTAGATAACTTTCACTTACGGGATCGTCCTTTAGTTGTGAAGAAAATTGATTTTGGACCTCGCCTGATAACTGATATTTTTATTCAGTTACATCTAATTAATTAGGAAAAGGCGATTTTTTGGAAATCCAAAGTTTTCAGGAGTACCTACACTGTACCTATGAGTTCCTATCAAACATATCGCATCCTTATAATCCGTTACAAGAGAAGCCAAAACCTCCCCGTTTTTCATATCACGCAGTGTCTAGGAAAAGGTCTCTTGTTCAACAAGCACATATGGCCATCAATTGGGTCCATCAAATTCACTTCTGGGCATCCAGACAACGCCGCGACATTTTCCACCGTATCGTTCTAAGAAAAATCGATTTCCTCGTTCCATTTTAACATTCATTGAGCAATTATCGGATCGATGTGGATTCTGAGTCTTTACAAACGCAAGATTCACAAGTTACAGTCCAGTTTAACCTTTTAAGTCATTTTCCAATACCATGGGGCGCTGTCCGTTATGCCGTCAATTATTTATACATTTCTTCAAATATTTAACTCGTTTACGCTTATGCTTAAGCAAAGAGGATTTCCAGCAAGGGCAACCCTTAAGAGACCTTAAAATAATTACGTATGTTTCTATGTCGCCCTGTCTCTGTATCTCTGTCTTCCTGTCTCCCTGTCTCCCCGTCTTCCTGTTTCCCTGTCTCTCTGTCTCCCTGTCTTCTTGTCAAGGATATCAGGAAGGCCGCTATTGTTTGTCAGCTACGTAATTGTAAAAATGATCAGTACGTGACAGGGTACGTGAAGACCTCGAGGATCTTCCCAGGATGCAGTTGTATCGGATTCTTGGTCTTTAAAAGTGTTAAAGGTTTTCTAAGGGGCCCTACATAGTCTTCTAAGGCTTTTAAAACACCTTCAATCAAAAGCCTTCCACAATAATTATGCTTGTGTCGCCAACCGACCCTAAGAGTCTTACATGCTTAAACGATAAAAGCAAGGAAGAAAAGTAAAGGAACAATCGTCCCGATTCCCGTGGGATCTTTATCTTGTAAAAATTGTAAACGATATAAAGGAGATTAGTTTTAAATTATGCTGTATCTAGGTCGTCCACATCAAGACACCCCAAAAAAGGCGATAGTACTGCTCCCTGTAGGCATCCCCTCACAGCACTTTCATCCATAGCACCTCTCTTGGTTGATTTTAAAGAGTGTTCGTCGAACGCAATCTCAATAACCAAGAAGGCGTCCAGTGCAAGCTCCTTGTGACTGAATGCAGACATTGCCTCATTGTCTGCACTACTTGCTTGGATACCTCCAGACCTGGTGCATTATCACTAACACTTTTCTATTTTTTTTAGATCCGAGAGTAATAGACCCCGAAAAGTGTGTTTTAAGTAAAATCTCCCGGTTTCCTATTTCTCCTTCATGTTCCTTTGCAAGAGCCATTTAGATTCTTGCCACTTTAGGCATCATGCCGTTGGGAGATTACTCTCCAAACTTTCAGTCTCCACAGGATTTCTTGTCCTTTAATGACAATTTTCCCTTTATAGGAATTACGAACTACTTGATAGGATCCAATCGGTTTTCCTCAGAAGTGCGTGTACCTACCCTTCTAGACCAACTATTACTGATTTTATATCAAACCGTAAGTACCTATGATCAGAGAGAGGCACCTCTTCTGACACGTGTCAATTCACAACCATGCCCCATACCGCCATATGGAGCATATTGTAATATTAATGACCTCCCTTCGTTTTATGTCAATAAAAGTTGGGTCATTGGTTCCATTAGCTCCTTGTAGATTGTAGATACTAAGTAGCTACCTACTCCTCCAACGTCTAGTTGGTATCAGTACTACCTATACTCCATACACTGTGATCAGCATTAGTTACATCGAATGTCCGATTGACTTAACCCTTTAAGTTGGCCTTTATTCGCCCAGGGTTCTGAAACTAAAGCAAGGTCCATAGCTTTTTGAGTCATGTCTGCATTCAAGGCTGCTGTGAGAGCATTTCAGTGACGCAGAAGGATTTAAACCATCTTAGTCTTATTTCACTCTATTTTACGTCTGTGTCAATTAAAGGGAGTTTTCAGGTGTACGGTTGGAGATCACGTGTGAGAAAGTTCGATTCATTTACGTGTTTTTTATTTTTCTGTGTCTGTTTTGAAGTTGCAAATAAAACAAAATTTCAAGATACATTCGAAACAACAAACTCAGCATAAAAAATAAGGATTCCATTAATAGTATACCAAGGTAGAGAAGTTGATTTTCTTAGCCGAGCGGTATTATTTCCCGAGACGCTTCGCGTCGAGGGAAATAAGAAGCGAGGCGATGAAAAGTCTTCTCTACCGTGGTTTATATATTATTTTATTCACTACTAGCAGATGAACTGTTTTAACACATATATTTAAATATCATTAGAAAACACGATTTTGGCGATTTTAAGTACCTATAATAGGTAGGTACTTTTACAAGAAGGCTGTGACTTTGACATTACATTATTTGTAAGTCGCATTTTGCGTGTTTCGCTAATTTAAATAAATATATGGAGAGTGAATTTTCGTGCACTCCTCCAGACATAGGTACGAGAGGCAGCAAAAAGCGTGGCCGCTAACGACCTCTTGCCTGAAAATCAAAACATTATTACAATAAAATTTATTTAAATTTTAAAGCGTGGTGTCAAACAATAGTACATTATATATCAAGGTAGAGAAGTAATAATAATAATAATTGCCTGAGCACCAAGATTACATCTCGAGGCGCTTGCGCCGAGGGGTGTAAGGTGCGAAGGCAATAATAGACTTCTCTACCGTGGTATATATACTATTTTTTTCACTACTAGCACTTGAAATCCTCTAAATTAACATATTATATTGATAAGAAAGTGAACGGTTGGACAGAATTTTTTGTTTATTAATTTAACATGTCAATCAAGTACGTGGAAGTACAAGTCAAACAGGCCGTATTTTGTTCTGTCATTGAAATATTTTCAAAGAGTAATTTCGTTCGAATTTTTTCAAAATGTGATAATTTTAGGTATGTAATTTCTCTGGAAATGGCGGATGGTGGTAATTATTCATTTTAGAGAACTTGTCTAAACGTTTATTGAGCGAAATTTCGGGTTGTGTTTTCTAAAAGTGACTACTAGTTAATAATGGCCACATTATTAACCACTTTGAACAAATGCCGAGAAAGCCTACTTTACAAGTGGAAAAAGGGTTAATAATCATGCCATCAGACGCTAGTAGTGAAAAAAATGATTTTCACAAGTTAGTGAAAATGTTATGTTGGTGTATTTCGAAGAATATCGCGTACAATAATTGTGTGATTAATTATAATTTTCAAAAGTAAGTTCTTTAAGTTCTGTTCAGTTCAATAAAATCCTTGTTTACTTCGTTAACATAACGTAGAACGCTAGAGTTATTTATTTATTGCCTCTAACTATGGTAACCCAAATGTCAAATTCATTATCTCCTACTACGAGAGAAATAATCCACGAGGTAGAGAAAAATAAAATCTAGCATCGTATACCAGCCTACTAATTATACATTTTAATGCTAGTAGTGAATAAAAAAATATATCTCTCACGTCATATCTCAAAAGAACAAGTTAAAAAGTAATCGTAAACGATTTACATAAAGCGCAACTTGCATTCATTTCCTATTTGTAAGATGCAACTTCTGTTAAAATTGTAAAAATCTGGCCACAAATATGAAAGATAGCGTTGCATAATGTGCAATCCATTTTGATGTCCTACTTCAATTTCAGTTTATAAGAAGAATTTCATTTCAATGCTTTACTAAATAAGAAAGTTGAAACTGCGCATGCGCAAACCTAAATTTTGAAGCTAACGTTAGATTTTCTATTGTTCCAAGTGGCTATGTATCAAATTTCATTTAAATCCCTCCATAAATAAGAAAGTTAGCACTGCGCATGCGCAAATTCAAATTTTGAAACTGGCGTTAAATTTGCTTTTATTCCAAGTGGCTATGTATCAAATTTCATTTAAATGCTTTTATAATTAAAAAAGTTTGCAATTCGGTTTATAAATGGTCGAGATGCGAAAAGGGCGCTGTGAATTTTGAATCGATTCGACTCAACTTTTGGCATTGCGTATTATATGGCTAAAGCTATGCCCATATTGAATTTCATGCAATTCAGTTCATAACTAACGGAGATGTAAGAGCGATCGGACATTTCAAAACAAAGTTATCGTTCATACGGACAGATAGAGGGACAGACAGACAAAGGAACAGACGGACAGACCAACAGGCAGACGACAGACAGCAATGCAAAATTATAAACGATCTCTAGGATCGTTAATAAACGGCAAAAGTGTACAATTATGGAACATGTAAAAAACGGTTTTTTGTTTTTTTTACAATAACTTTTTTTGTAAGCGGTACAGAAAAAATTCCTTCCTTGGTGCAAGACTCGACACCATAACGAACCAAATATCGAAAAAAGTAGAACAATAGCTCTTAAGATAAAAAAACTAGTAGTGTCTCAAAACGAGCGGACGGACGGACGGATGGACAAAGTGGCCACAATAGCGCATTTTATTTTATTTTGAAATGCGCTAAAAAGACAATCCTGAAGTGACAGTTACAGTAAAATATGTCTCACTTAAGATACAAATTGACGTGTTCAAGATTTTTTCAAAATCGTTTACTAAAAGATATATTTTGATAGTTCCAGACTTTAGATTCGCATCGTACCTATACGTTATAACTTTATAAGAAAACTCTGTAACGCAGAAATTTTATTTGCAAAGCCCTGTAGTAAGTGTAAAATCCACACGTTAGCTGTTCTCTATTCTTTAAAATTAAATATAGCTTCTATTTCCTCATTAGTTTGTGCTCCTTCTTGTGGTGCATGAATTTGTATTTCAACAGAACACTTTTTGCGGAAGTTTGTACCAAGCCCAAAAATCGACCAGAACCATATTCCCGTGTATTCCAGAACCGATTAATAATTATTCCTGTGTATTCACGACCAACTACCAGAAATATATAAATATAGGTATAAATAATAGTTGTTGATATATTTTTAAGTTTTTTCTTTACATCTCCTGTAGTGATATTTAGCCCAAATTTGGAATGTAAGGGCTTACATCATTGGCCTTGATGGTCAATGATAGTAAGAATCTACGGGTGGACGATTTTTGATCAGGAATAAGGAAACAATGTTCTCATTTTTTTAGAAACTTTTTGGTCTTTGTAATTGTTATGTATCAGCGAATGTTATATTAAAGAAAAATAAAAATCAGCTCTCTGTAGTTAGATAAATGAAAATAAAATTTTTAAAATAGTTCAGTAGGCCTTGATTTTATTTGACTCTTGTAACCACGTGACGCTCGAAAAGAGAAGAGGGAACGAAATATCGCAAGGGGGAGAGGGGGGTGTAGTGACATAATAATTTAATTTTTTGCTAAAAATGTGTGACGTTGATCTTCAATAAAGCATAGTTACTATAGAAGAAAGTCTTGATAATTCGTGGTCTGAGGACAATGTTCTTGGTGTAGTCTTCGCTCCTGTGGCAGGTCCATGATCTGTGCCCCCCCCCCCGTTGGCAGAATTTTTTTCATGATTAAAAATTCAAATTTTTCGCATAATACGACTCCATATTGAGTGCGCCATTTTGAATTTTGTAATTCTGATGATATCGGATTCGTAATGAGATCCCTAATAACCACCTATAGTGTGAAATTGCAAAACATTTTTTTTAATTCAAATTATTCTCATACGTCCTATTGAGTCCGCCATTTTGAATTTCGTAATTTTGACATCGGAATTGTAATCAGAGACCAATCAATTATTTTTTGTTACTGCGAATGGCAATTGTTATTTTTGTTACCACAGAAAATTTTCCTGAAATTGTGATCAATTCTTTTCTTTTATAAGAATTAAAGCAAAAATTTGTCTTTTAGAAATTTGAACACTAGTAAGTTTATTCATTTATCCTTTAACTTAAAAATCGTTTGTGCCCCCTGTCCCCTCACAAAGTACGCCAAATACAAAACGTCACTTCTATGAAAAACACTTGACGTTTCTGCTGTAACACTGAAACAAAGTATTGTCCGCTAGCAATTTTTATTCAAATATATTCGCCTTCAAACGTATCCCACCTTCCAGGGGACAATACTTTGTTTTCAGTTTTACAAAAGAAACATCATCACATATTCATAAAAGTGATTTTTGCATTTGGCGTGCTTGCTGAGTAGACACAGACGAATTTGAAGGTGTCATAAGTTACAGGATCATTGAATAAACATATTTGTGTCAAAATTGCTAGGATACAAATATTTACTTTAATTCTTATAGAAGAAAAAGGATTGATCTTTAAAAAAAATAACAATTGCCATTCGTAGAAACAAAAAAAATTGCTAGAAGCAATTGTTATCGTAACTAAAAAATAATTGCTATCGTAACTAAGCTAGAGTTTTCCAGTTGCCAACTTAAGTAGACACGCCGTATTTGAATGTTTTAATAGAACGTAACTGGAGAAAGTTATTTGTTTGACGAGCTAATCGTATAACTTTATTCAATTTTCAGTTATTGAAACTTCTCCCATTTATGTAAAATTAGAAAGTAAAATTTTGAGACTCCTATGCCCAAAATAATTTTATTAGAGAAATAACATTAGTTATAAAAGTGATTACTTAAGTCTTCGGATTTATTTTTAATAAGGCAACTGTATTTTTTATTTATGAAAAGGGATTGAGTATTTTGGTTTATGTATAGCAAACCAAAAAAGTGCAAATTTTTTTATATAAAACATTTAACCAAATTTTGGGATTTATTGCTGATCAGAATGAGGAAACATTTCCTGTATCAGTATGGGGGTTGAGTGAACTCAGCTACTCGTTACAGATGCAGCATATTTCTGAGGAAGTTTTACACATAATTTTTTCTGAAACTACAATCAAAATTGTAAAATTATCGTATGAAATAATGTTTTGACACATAGGTACCTACCAATCTAGATACGGATATGTTTCAATTTTAAATGTCATAAGATTAACGCAGCAATGGCTCATTAGGAAGGATAATGACATCTTCTTCACTCTTTTTAGAGACGAAAGTAAGTTGTTTCTAAAGTAGTTTCAGAAAAAATAAATTTTCCAACATAATGACATTAAATATTTATAACAAAAAACTCTGGAAATGTTCGATCTATCTCTGGAATTAGCAGCTGATTGCTTATTGAAGTAGGTTTCTTATTTTACTGTAGTGTCTAATCGGGTTTCGAAATGGGCCCATAAAAGCGCTATAAACCGCATGATAATGGCCTTAGTTCACGTAAACACTCCCCAATAAGTACTTGCATTAAAATTAATTACGGTAGAAAAAACGGGCGAAGCAGTTATTTTCGAAGAAAAAGCCTCTCGAAAGAAACGTGTGAAATGAAACCGCTGAAAGATCTGTTAACCATATAGAGACGTAGCCGTTTCCCGAAATTTCGACGTTCGTCGTCTCGCTCCCGATCGCAAAAATCGTCGAGTGGAAGCGAAACGGGAAAAGAGGACAAGTGTGAAAAGCCAGAATTCCGATATACAGGTGGCCTACAGCCGAATGGTGCTTATCTATCCACACCAGCTCCCACTATCTTAAGGACCTCTTTGAATTTATCACACTACCAACTGACACATGGGCTCTCTGAAGTGGCTCGAATTATCTCTAAATTAAAAAGGACAAAAATTCGAGCATCGGGCGATAAGGGGACACATCATCAACCCTAATGCGCGCTCTTCGCCCGGGAACGACGAAGCGAAGCTCTGAAAGCTATTCACCGGTCCAAAATCGAATTACGAGCAGTTTCAGATTGTATTGTTTCGGGGCACGCTTTGATCTGAGGTGTAATGGCTGCCGCTCCGCATGCAAATGGCTGCCAGAACAACGCCCACGTGTACAGCATCTTTTGCATTTTGAATGTGATTGTTTCTGGAAAATGACAACGTGCACTATCACAATCTAAGCGCCAAATCGAGCCACAAAGATATCACGGGCATAACCTCGTTAGCGGAGTCAAAAGGTTGCGCAATTTAATTGTAACGATTTGAATGCAATTTGCTCGCTTCGTTCGGTTCCCAGTTGATAAACAATTACGGTATGCAAATGGGAGTTTTATTAAAGATAAATTGTTTCGATAACGGATTTTTCTGACGACTAAAAGCTAAACCTCGTAAATCCTAAATAGCGAAACGGTGTCGACGCATATGGCAATATTGATAAAGGGCTTAAATTATAATTCCGTGTAGTTCGATATTTAGAGTAGTCTAATTTATGTGTTTTGGTATTTAGAGAGATATATCTCCTGCTGTCTGGTTAATATGATGCCCGCTTGTTTGTATAACTATAATTCCTCAAAACTTATGAGTTTCCAATTGATCTATAGGTATAGGTATCGAGACTTTCATGGTTTAATTTGAGGGCATGTTATGCAAATCTTAGTTCTGATATAATTTTGGTATTGGCATTCTGCGAATAGTGTTGTATAATCTCCATAGTCCTTAGGTAGGTAGGTACTACAGTTAGAAAAATAAACGTTTTAAAAAGATTTATACGTATACTCAAGATAGGCATAAGAAAAAATAAACAATCATAAGTAATATCAGAACATCTGCGGATCCGCTGGTAAAAATAAAATAAACGCCACGTAGATTATAAAATGTGTATAGGTGTATAGGTCGGTAGGTATCTACCAAAAGTTTCTATTTTGTACTTATTTATCAGAAACTATCATATGTACCTAACTATAATCATTTACACAATTTAAGCCTCTCCCACGGGGAGTTACGTACAAGTGTAGAAATGTTGTACCTATCCTGTTTTGTTTCAATATGCCCATAAAGCACACTTGCGGAACCCAGTGTCCTTTCTCAGTCCATCAAGTTAGCCCCCGCAATTAAAAAAAAAATGTGTAATGACCATTTTTATATAGTGCTAGGGTTGTGCTAAATTGTGCTGATTCGATTTTAATTTGTGCTGATCTGGAAAATCAATTTTTTTAAATTGAAACGCGGGGGCCAATTTGACGCCCAGCCCCCCGGTTTTTTTAACGTACAAATTCCATTACTACTTTAACGAGTTGTGCTCGATGCATATTGGATTGTGCCGGTCAAATATTCGAAAATAGTCTTACAGTACACGGTAGTTCCTGCACTCAAATCTCGGGGCCAACTTAACTCCTCTAAACGGAGACGCAATGCAACCTATTTCTCAAGAATTGCCCTAAAGAGGAGTAGTAATTCGTAAGAAATCAGCACATGTGGGAAATTTTAAAATTGAATAAAATCAGGTGTAACTTTTTCAGATTCAATTACGTTTTTGTAGATTACTGACATAGTTCGCCTATTGGGCAACGCATAAATTCAAGGGACAAACCGTTAATCAGAAAAAAAATCCAGGCAGTAATCAACAAATCGCCTCTTCGGCGCAAAAATATACTACCTACGTAAAACTTAAAACCGATATTAACGATAGTAATGGCATAGCAATAGTGCAATATTGTACTATGCGAAAGGTACTTTCTAAAACTCGAAAGTTTTCTCTTTCATTGAATATTTAATTACCTTCATTACATTGATTTGGTTCTCAAACAATACGGGTAAAGTTGCAGATACGTTTATTGTTTTTTTGGAAAAGCATAAGCAATTTTTCAGCCCTCCCCGTAGTCACGATTGACGTGTTTTGTCAGATTTACCTAATATGGATAAGTGAAACATTAATGACAGTATAATGTGACCTTTGTTATCTGTTTGTCAAAAAAAAATGTAATCTGGCAAATTCTTAATCGTTCACTGTGCCATCAGAAGTCACTACAATCACGGTCGTTGGCCATCCTCAACCGGTCTACTGCGGGTGGACAGGCGGTAGGTAATGGTTAGATTAGTTTTGTTATAATAAACCGCTTCTATTTTTTAGTCGTTTAGCAACCATTTGATAGTCTACGTAGCACCTGTAATATTTAGAATTGGTGAGTATATCTAAATTGTTAATTTGACCGCAAGCATAATGCTATTGAAATACGTGTAACGCATTCATAATTAAAAATATCCTTGATTGTAGAAAAACAGCCTCGCCTTTTCGAATTTGTCTTTGTTAATTCATAGATGGGCCATACTGCTATGGTATATTTAGATATACCAGTAACAGAAAGTTACAAAAATTTACAAATGTACTAGGTACATATTGTTGATATTTGGGGTTAATCTCCGTGCAAGAAAATGCCCGTTTTTCGCAAAATTATTCCCCAACGTCGGTATCTGATACAATCTCCAAATGTTGATAAAAAATTAAAATATCAAACATTTACATTATTATCGTCAGTTTGTCGATAATTAACAGCGCATTAAGAAATTAACTGGTGTATCAAGAATTCGAGACATTATTTGCCGTGAAGATGGGTCACAAACCTTTCCGGGAATGTTTTCTGTAACAGTCTAGTGCTTGTGGAACTTCTCTTGGACGACCAAAAAATCTTTCGGTGGACAAGCCGCGTACATTTCAAAATTCAAATCGCAATAGTATTTTTGCATACAACTACGCGAAACTTGTTTTAATGCTATATGATTTTATTTTTAGCCCGAAAAAAATAGATAAGCAAAACAGGTTTAACATTGCTCTTCTGCAAAAACTAGAATATTGATGTCACCGCACCCGATAATTGATAAATTTGCAACACTGAACCAAGGAATACAAGTTAGAGGATTAAAGTAGCGCATTCGGTGAAAGACTGAACTGGGATTATTCGATTTGCATCTTAGGTCTGTTTGTAACGTTCAATTATTTTGTATAAATTTTGGTGAATTCTTTTGGAATATGAAGTTTGACGTTGCAAACAGTACTTTTTGTCCTTTTTAGCGCATTTTTTCAAATTTATTTGTGAAAAGGTAGCTGCTAATCTCACTTTGGCTGGCTAACTGGCTGGCAGCAAATGTGGAACGCTTGCAAAAAGACGAGACGTTGTGTACCTACCGGGGCCATGTAATGTAATGACTTTAGGAACGGGGCTACATGATGTGGGCTCGGCGACATTTGGGCGGCATTCCCTAGCGTGCGTATATTAACGTGGTGGTTTTTTAGTTTTTTCCTACTTTCTTCTACAGTTTTGTTGTGATTGTTTTCAAATTGGTGTCGTCGGAAAGATCTTGTAAACGCGCACAACTCCTGCGTGACGGAATTTTGTTTTATTTCCTAGGGGAGAAATTAACCATCTTTTGCAAAGCGCGCATCTTCTTAGAGCTCGTATCGCGATCTCTCTTTCTCCTGTCGCCAATAGAAGCTCGAGATATGAAAAGTGCCCCAAAATTGAGTACTATTTTGTGGTTGCTTTTTTTTTATCGAAATCCACCAAAATACGAATTGCGGATGAACGGGATGTCGGAAACGGGTATCGACAAAGGGAATGTGGTAGCCCCAGACAAGATCTTACCTACTGATGGTGGAGTCAAAACTTCAAACGCGAATTGCGGGTGAAAAGAACGGCGGAAGCGGGTACCAACAAAGGGAAAGTGGTAGTCTTCGACAAGATCTTATTGAAGGTGGAGTTAAAACTAGCTAATCAAATACCGATCTGCCACACAAAAATGTGCTGAAGTCCCTTCAAAATCACACAAGGACTTTTTTCTGTAAATTTGTAGTATAGTTTGATTATTATTTGAACCCTCAAGTTAGCTAATAAAACTATACATAAAATGAACCTCATAGGTCAGATTCTTGTAACAAACGTTCTGCACTACATTTTAGTTTATTTTCAACTACATAGAACTATGGCCTTTCGAATTCGTTTGATCTAAGGATCGATCATACATAGAGCTCATTCAGCAGCCGACTATAAGCTATTACCCTGATTGTACCTCTTGGCCCCTTTTTGTCTGGTGTTTATCCATTTGTGCAGCGTGAAGGAAGTAAATATAAGGTTCTCTTATAGTCTTATCAGCCAGCGGTACTTCGGACGTGTTTAAATTAGGTATATCTTAATTATTAATCACTGTCTGTGAAGCATGAGCCATTAGCACCTGATCGTCTCAGAATGAGCCTGTTGTCTGAATTCTACAACTTTTCTTGTACACATACACTTTTTTTTTCGTAAGACGTAAGACACAATCGCAATATTTACAACCGAAGTAGTACGTAATACCACAGACAACATATAATACTACAAACGACAAGTAATATACCTATAGTCTGTTTCAAATTAAGTCGACACTATTGCTAACTTTCTTTGTTGGATTAGAGTTAGAAAGATGGTTAAATTACCACAAGTTAACTCCACCTTCAAAAGTAATCGTAAACGATTTACATAAAGCGCATTTCCACTTGCATTCATCTCCCATTTGTAAGATGCAACTTCTGTTAAAATCGTAAAAATCCGGCCACAAATATGAAAGATAGCGTTGCACATGGACAATCCATTGTTGACGTGCTACTTCAATTTCAGTTTATGAGAAGAATTTCATTTCAATGCTTTTCTAAATAAGAAAGTTGGAACTGCGTATGTGCAAACCTAAATTTTAAAACTAATGTTAGATTTTCCTTTGTTCCAAGCGCCTAAGTATCAAATTTCACTTAAATGGTTCCATAGATAAAGAAGTTGGCACTGCGCATGCGCAAAATAAAATTTTGAAACTGGCGCTAGATTTTCCTTTATTCCAAGTGCCTATGTATCACATTTCATTTCAATTCTTCCATAAATAAAAAGTTGACACTGCGCATGCGCAAAACCAAAATTTGAAATTGGCGTTTGATTTTCCTTTATCCCAAGTGCCTATGTATCAAATTTCGTTTAAATTCTTCCATAAATAAAAAAGTTGGCACTGCGCATGCGCACAACCAAATTTTGAAACTGGCGTTTGATTTTCCTTTATTCCAAGTGCCTATGTATCAAATTTCGTTTAAATTCTTCCATAAATAAAGAAGTTGGCACTGCGCATGCGCAAAACCAAATTTTGAAATTGGCGTTTGATTTTCCTTTATTCGAAGTGCCTATGTATCAAATTTCATTTAAATTCTTCCATAAATAAAAAAGTTGGCACTCCGCATGCGCAAAACCAAATTTTGAAACTGGCGTTTGATTTTCCTTTATTCCAAGTGCCTATGTATCAAATTTCATTCAAATACTTTTATAAGAAAAAAAGTTTGCAATTCGGTTTATAAATGGTCGAGATGCGAAAAAGGCACTGTGAATTTTGAATCGATTCGACTCAACTTTTGGCATTGCGTATTATATGGCTAAGGCTATGCCCATATTGAATTTCATGCAATTCAGTTCATAACTAACGGAGATGTAAAAGCGATCGGACATTTCTAAACAAAGTTATCGTTCACACGGACAGATAGATGGACAGACAGACAAAGGAACAGACGGAGAGACCAACCGGCAGGCGGCAGATAGCAATGCAAAATTATAAACGATCTCTAGGATCGTTAATAAACGGCAAAAGTGTAAAATTATGGAACATGTAAAAAACGGTTTTTTGTTTTTTTACAATAATTTTTTTTGTAAGCGGTACAGAAGAATTTCCTAGAAAATTTCCTTCCTTGGTACAAGACTCGACACCATAACGAACCAAATAGCGAAAAAAGTAGAACAATAGCTCTTAAGATAAAGAACTAGTAGCGTCGCAAAACCAGCGGACGGACGGACGGACAAAGTGGCCACAATAGCGCATTTTTAGCGCATTTCCACAAAAATAAAAAAAAATGCGCTATTGTAGCCACTTTGTCCGTCCGTCCGCTCGTTTTGCGACGCTACTAGTTCTTTATCTTAAGAGCTATTGTTCTACTTTTTTCGCTATTTGGTTCGTTATGGTGTCAAGTCTTGTACCAAGGAAGGAATTTTTTCTGTACCGCTTACAAAAAAAGTTATTGTAAAAAAAACAAAAAACCGTTTTTTACATGTTCCATAATTTTACACTTTTGCCGTTTATTAACGATCCTAGAGATCGTTTATAATTTTGCATTGCTATCTGTCGCCTGCCGGTTGGTCTGTCCGTCTGTTCCTTTGTCTGTCTGTCCATCTATCTGTCCGTGTGAACGATAACTTTGTTTAGAAATGTTCGATCGCCTTTACATCTCCGTTAGTTATGAACTGAATTGCATGAAATTCAATATGGGCATAGCTTTAGCCATATAATACGCAATGCCAAAAATTGAATCGAATCGATTCAAAATTCACAGTGCCCTTTTCGCATCTCGACCATTTATAAACCGAATTGCAAACTTTTTTACTTATAAAAGTATTTGAATAAAATTTGATACATATGCACTTGGAATAAAGGAAAATCAAACGCCAATTTCAAAATTTGGTTTTGCGCATGCGCAGTGCCAACTTTTTTATTTATGGAAGAATTTAAACGAAATTTGATACATAGGCACTTGGGATAAAGGAAAATCAAACGCCAATTTCAAAATTTGGTTTTGCGCATGCGCAGTGCCAACTTTTTTATTTATGGAAGAATTTAAACGAAATTTGATACATAGGCACTTGGAATAAAGGAAAATCAAACGCCAATTTCAAAATTTGGTTTTGCGCATGCGCAGTGCCAACTTTTTTATTTATGGAAGAATTTAAACGAAATTTGATACATAGGCACTTGGAATAAAGGAAAATCAAACGCCAATTTCAAAATTTGGTTTTGCGCATGCGCAGTGCCAACTTTTTTATTTATGGAAGAATTTAAACGAAATTTGATACATAGGCACTTGGGATAAAGGAAAATCAAACGCCAATTTCAAAATTTGGTTTTGCGCATGCGCAGTGCCAACTTTTTTATTTATGGAAGAATTTAAACGAAATTTGATACATAGGCACTTGGGATAAAGGAAAATCAAACGCCAATTTCAAAATTTCGTTTTGCGCATGCGCAGTGCCAACTTTTTTATTTATGGAAGAATTTAAACGAAATTTGATACATAAGCACTTCGAATAAAGAAAAATCAAACGCCAATTTCAAAATTTGGTTTTGCGCATGCGCAGTGCCAACTTTTTTATTTATGGAAGAATTTAAACGAAATTTGATACATAGGCACTTGGGATAAAGAAAAATCAAACGCCAATTTCAAAATTTGGTTTTGCGCATGCGCAGTGCCAACTTTTTTATTTATGGAAGAATTTAAATAAAATGTGATACATAGGCACTTGGAATAAAGGAAAATCTAGCGCCAGTTTCAAAATTTTATTTTGCGCATGCGCAGTGCCAACTCTTTTATCTATGGAACCATTTAAGTGAAATTTGATACTTAGGCGCTTGGAACAAAGGAAAATCTAACATTAGTTTTAAAATTTAGGTTTGCACATGCGCAGTTCCAACTTTCTTATTTAGAATAGCATTGAAATGAAATTCTTCGCATAAACTGAAATTGAAGTAGCACGTCAACAATGGATTGCCCATGTGCAACGCTATCTTTCATATTAGTGGGCGGATTTTTACGATTTTAACAGAAGTTGCATCTTACAAATGGGAAATGAATGCAAGTGGAAATGCGCTTTATGTAAATCGTTTACGATTACTTTTTAACTTGTTTTTTATTTTTGTGGAAATGCGCTAAAAATTGTGTATTTTTTCTACTGAATTCAAATCTGCGATTAAAAAAACAAAACTACATCGCATTTTTCAGATAATAACAAAAATGTGATTTTTGTATGGAACGCCCTGTCTATTATTACATCACATGACGGCTTATTAACTTCGCTAAAAAAGTTCTTAATTCAGCTAAAATACGAGGGTTGTCCCCAAAGTAGCAGACGTTTTGAAATAAAAAATTTCTAAATGCGTTTCCTTTGCTACCTATATAAGCAAATTGAATAATGTGAAATCTAAGTAAAGTTTTTAACATCAACACTTCAGAAGCAAATTTTAAGAGCAACAATATAAAACACAACTTATCTACTCTACCTACAAGCAGTGAGTGGAAAATTATATTCAATGCTACAAAAGAGAGAGAGAGAGAACCGAAAAATACCGGTTCTTTGGCACTAATAATAACGGTATCGGTACCGGTTCCAGTTATTATAACTTCCAAGTGAAGGGCTTATAAATGCAATCGGTTCCGGTACCGGACCCATTTTTTCGGTTCCGGTTCCAACCCCTGATTAGGACTGAAAAAGTTAGAAGGGGTGCCGTAGAATTTTTTAGATTTAATTTTCTTGTATCAAATCAATTTAGTTAACCGCTAGGAACCCCTAAATTATTCCAATAAGGGTAAACGAAAATTTTACACTTAGTATACAGTTCAACCGTTTACTTGATTTTTTATTGTCAACCTGATTGAGCAGTGGCTTGCTGTGTAAAGAAGCCAGAATGGTTAAATGACCTCAGCCTTCGGGTAAAGATCCATAATTTAATCTTTTGGGAGTCGTAAGGTAAAGTGATTGAACCAATGGAGCTAGCCGTACCTGTAACAAGATACGAAGATTCGCATACGCTTTTCAGTAGGGGAATTTCTTGATACTCAACTCGTATTCGGAAACACGGCTCGATCATAATCAATAGCACTGATCCTTGAACTCGTAGAAATTTATTGGTGAAGGTTTTTGTTGGTGTTGTTTTCGAGTTAGACGAAAAAACAGACTGAAGAACTTCGTTAGTCATGCGCTCTGGCTACATAAGTTAGAGGCTTGGAGTAAGAGGAGTTGCTTTGGATTTGTTAAAATCATACATTACAGAACGCCATCAAATAGTGAAGCTTAATACCGCATTCAGCGATTTGCGCTGTGTAACGCAAGGAGTTCCTCAGGGATCTGTGTTGGGGCTCCTGTTGTATGTGATCTACTCCAATGATTTAGCTAGTTATATGTCCAGTCGAAATGTTAATATAGTATGTTATGCAGATGATACAAATTTCCTAATTAAACAGGTAAAAAAGTTTAACGTGGACTGAAAATACCAGTTTAGTGGAAAACAGAAACATAACCATATCGGTTCTCTTTAGTCTCACCAGATACCGCTGCGAGAGGAAAATTAGGTACTAGATAAACCCGCAGACAAGACACATTATTCCATACTGAAGGCCGTACATCGTCCACAATTTTCTCATACTTGAATGCATTCTTGATTGTTTCTTCTTGGTGTGTTACACAGTGATTCCATACGTCTGGAGTTATTTCAGTTAATGCACTCTTCCATGTTTAAATGACATCGATGTACCTAAAGAATGATAAAACTTGTTCGATGCCAGTTCAATGGGATTGAAACCTCAATGGTAAGTCGGAAAACGCAGAACTTTGTGGCCATACTTCAGCCCATTTTATAACTACTTGCGGTTTTTGAATTGTGTTTTAACCAACTGTCACCATTCATTTGTGGATTAGGTAATCCTTCAAATGGGGTTGTAAAAGTCTAAACCTCTCCCATACTGGTTTTTTAAAGGTTGTTTCAACAATACGCGAACATCGGGCGGCTAAAATAAATCGTTTAATCGTTGTCTTTCTAAGAATGAAACATCAAATTAAAGATAACACAACACCTACAAATATCGATGCGACAGTTATGCACAACCAGAATAATGTGACGAAAAATACTAACTTACCTTAGGTAACTGCGATACGACATTGTTCTCAGGGTCTCAGAGTAACAGATAACTACTGGCATGAAAATGAATGAAATCATTTATTACCAAAGCTATATTTTGAAAAAATTAGTACAAGGTGTGTCACGTATCGTTAACTTCATTGATTTAAGAACTCTAATAAATAATGCAACTCAGATAAGTCGACTTTAATGTCTGAAGTTAACGCACCTTCTTTACTTCGATTTCAGTTGCAATGAGAGCACACGTGTTCGTGTGTTTAGTAAGTTTTATCTTCGCGGCCGTAGCCAAAGACCCATCCCTGGAAGATGAGGAAATACGCGCAAGAGCATACGTAAAGTTACTGAATGACAAAATAGCTCTTAGAAATAATCGAGAAACATTAGCTGCTTGGAAATATGCTTCAAACATTACAGAAGAAAACTTAAAAGAGCAGGTGCGTAACAATATAACGTATTCATGAACTTATGTTTGATTTTAGCTTGATGTGAGCAAAGAGTCTGCAAAAGAAACAAAAGAAGACTGGTTAGAAACAATCAAATTTAATTGGAGATCGTTCGGCGATTATGATCTACGGCGGCAATTTGAAAAATTATCCATATTGGGTAAATCCGCCTTACCGGAAGAGAAGTTTTTGAAATTGGAGAAAATTATTAGTGACATGCAAACTATTTATTCCACCGCTAAGATTTGCGATCATAAAAATAAAACTAAGTGCGATTTGGTCCTGGACCCTGGTAAGTACATTGCCAAAAACAAACTCGGCTTAACAAGTATTTGCAGAAATAACTGATATATTAGCAAATTCACGTGATCCCGAAGAGCTGAAGCATGTCTGGGTGGAATGGAGGCACAAAAATGCGCCGGCGAAAGAATTATTTAGGGATTATGTTAAGTATGCCAATGAAGCCGCAGTCTTAAACAATTTCACAAGTAATACCGGATTTTGGTTATATGATTATGAATCCCCAACTTTCGTTCAAGACGTAGAAAGTATTTGGGAACAACTCAAACCAATTTACACTCAATTACACGCGTACATAAGGACAAAATTAAGACAACGATACGGGGATATTGTTTCCGAGAAGGGTCCTATACCGGCACATCTTCTAGGTATCTAAATGAAATGTTATTAACAATATCTTACTTAGTTGTGTATTTCAGGCAATATGTGGGCTCAAAGTTGGTCAAATATTGCTGACTTTACTCTTCCACATCCGTCAGCAAAAAGGGCCGATATTACATCAGAATTGCTTAATCAAGTAAAAGTCTAAAGCATTTTTCATAGAATCCATTGATAATTTTACTTTCAGGGGTATGACGCCTTAAAAATGTTTAAAACGGCGGAAGAATTCTTTGTTTCTTTAAATCTGAAGAAAATGACCCCGGAATTTTGGGAACGATCAATATTGGTTAAACCAAATGATGGTCGAGAACTAGTTTGCCATGCATCGGCTTGGGACTTCTTTGACAAAAAAGATTTCCGGTGGGCTATTTGTGCAAAACTAATTTCATAATTTTAACGTTTTTCCTTTAGGATTAAGCAATGTACAAGTGTCAACTTTGAAGATTTCACTACAGCTCATCATGAAATGGGACACATTCAGTACTATCTGCAGTACAGCGACCAGCCAGTTGTTTATAGACAGGGAGCAAACGATGGTAAACCCACAATAAGTAACAAGCGCAGTAATACCTAAATATGTTTTAACCTTAGGATTCCACGAAGCCGTGGGAGATGTAATGTCGCTGTCGGTCTCATCCACAAAACACTTAAAAAGAATTGGACTCATAGACGCGAACACACCTGATAATGATGCTGTTGATTTGAATGCTTTATTTATGGTAAATTTGTATTTCTTTATATATAATAGAATTTAACCTATTTTCACTTATAACAAAGATTGGCCTTGACAAAATCGCTTTTCTACCATTTGGATATCTTATGGATAAATGGAGATGGGGCATATTTGATGGCAATATCACTGCAGAGGACTATAATTGTAAATGGTGGGAATACCGCACATCGATACAAGGAGTAGAGCCACCGGTGGACAGAAGCGAAGATGACTTTGACGCAGCTGCAAAATATCACATAGTAGCTGACGTTCCTTATTTGAGGTACACACGCCCGACGTCTTTTATTCCTTCAAGATTTACTTCAAATTCTTATTTCAGATATTTCGTAAGTTTCGTAATACAGTTCCAGTTTCACAGAGCAGCATGTGAATTGGCAGGTGAATATGATCCTGAAGATCCTACTAAACCTCTACACAAGTGCGATATTTACCACAGCACTAAAGCGGGCGAAAGCATAGCGTAAGCTTAAACAAATAGAAATTTATTATGGTAATTCTGTAATATTGTAGTAAAATGCTGCAAATGGGATCCTCTCGTCCTTGGCCTGATGCTATGGAAGTTCTTACTGGTCAACGTAAAATGGATGCGAGTGGTTTATTGGAATATTTCAGACCCCTGCATAAGTGGTTAGAAGCAGAAAATAAGAAGAACGGCGCATACATTGGATGGGAATCAACCCAGAAAAGTATATAGTTAGATGCTTGAATAACATAACATGGTTTTTATTTTAGAGTGCACAAAGAGGCAGTGAAGATTAATGACATAGTTATAGCAGCTTCAATTAATGGTTTCAGACATACCTTAATACGCATAGTTTCATCTTCACAATATGTGATACTCGAGTTATCAAATTTTTAATAAAGATTTACCTTATGGTCGATTTGTTTCGAGAATCTTTATTTTGATCATGCCTTGACTTGGCTCTTTTAAACTATAGAAAAGTTGATTAAAATCGTTGATCATGCTTGTTGCACATACTATTTACCTTAAAAGTTTCGTGGTTCTATAATTTTCGTGTGTACTGCACCCATTGAATTCTTACTAAATCCTATGATTTTTGTTGTAGGAATTCAGGGTATAAACCGGTTGCTGTGTTAATTAGCATAGTGCTGTGCTGGGCCTTATTACATTGACATAGGATATAGCGTCACTAAAGCCCCTGAAGCGACATTTGATTTCAACGCACGACATTATTGGATTTGAGTAATATCTGTCTTCGCTGTTGACTAATTGCGGGAGGACCGACCTCAAGAATTACTTTAGGAAAACTTATGTAGATTGGTCTCGACTGCCTACACATGGGATAGTGCACCTCAGGTTTATTGTGCTGTCAGTGTATTCAAACCCGTACTCCAACACAATGTCTCTTGCCTCTTTCAATATTATGTCTACGGGTTTGAGGTTCCCGATTGTTTGTGGATTCCAACCTAGCTGTTTTCTTCTTTCCAATGCGAGAGATTCGAAGAGTATGCGATGCGCAGTTTCGTCTTCCTCGCAATCTGCAAGTTGGTTGAGCTCTATATAGGACTATAGGTATAGATGCTGATCTTCTGAATGTTTTAAATCCTACAACTCCGGTAAATAAGCTTTGCAAACTTTTTCGGTGGTGTAGCCTGTTTAATTTTCCCGCGGTAGTTGGATTTTGGTCCAACTGTTAGTTAAAATGTATATCTTGTTACAGGAGTTTCATTCCTGACTTTCAGTCGCGCATTTAGTAATCGCATACAATTCACTGATTTGTTCACTTTTATGTGCACCCTGCACCAGCCAGACTCTGTTTCTCCCGTAAACTTGGAACTGGAACGGTCTGTGTAGATGATGAGGTTTTTGTTTCAGAATCCCAATTTGGGTTTCGTAAGTGAACTGCGTTTGATCATAGCTTTGGTTTAACTCTGGACAAGTCTGTCACAGGGCGCCACTTTCAGAGAGGGCGACAAGATGTGCTAAATTATATTTTTTTAATTATTTACAATTTAGATCTGGGCTTATCATTTAACCCTTGCAATAAAAAGCTGCTATTTCTGCCAGTGGGACATTCCTCTCCTCTGCGGTTCTTGGTGTATTTTGTTTCAAAATCAATACAGATAAATAACACTATGAAGCTCGGTCACTAAGTACGCAATTTAACTACTGTACCTACCAACCTATTGGTTGCGGGGGCACCGAGCTAAATGTAGCCCATGGCGCTAAAAACATAGCCCGGGGCCTGCATTTGGTGGTTGTGTTATAAGTGGGCGTTCTAAATTAGTTTGGAGGCGTATGTTAGGTCCTAAATACGTCACTTTGTGCGTCCACTGAATGTAGGTCTTAAATAGCATCAGTTTTTTGTAGGGTGCTATTTCTTTTCTCCTTGTAAACGGTACTATTGATGCTTTTGTAAGATTGATCATTAAATCTTGTGCTAAGCATCCTTTACTAGTTTACTTTCAGGACTACTTTCATGATATCTTCAAAAATCTTTTGGTTTCTACTTTGGATTATTGTGATCATCAACGTACGCCTCCCTGGGCGCAGCAATCTTTGTCGTTTGTTTAGAAATAGTTCGTCTACTGTTAGGCACCACCGGAGTGGAGATAAATTCTCTCCCTGTGAGCACTCTCTGGTCGTTGAAAGTACTATCTCTCAGATCTAATACCACCGTTCTGGTGTTTACCATCGACATAGGTCACCAATCATGTGGTTATGGTATTTCTTTTTCAATGTAGCTAGTATTGTTGAATTTTGAAGATATCCTCTATGTCAAGGAAAGCCGCGAGAGCAAATTGATTTTCATCTATAAAATATAGTGTTTCTTATCCAATTTTGCTTACTAGCTG
>NW_022171008.1:0-9079 GCF_008802855.1 Photinus pyralis
AAACCAGCACTAGGACCAAAGAGATACAGTAAATTGAAACCAACATATTTACGTAAAAAACAGAATGGAATCTTGCATTCAATTCAAAGTATGATCAGTAGATCTATAAGAAGGCAATTTGTATTTTGAATGAGTTATAAATGACAATGCCCATGCTGTACGGGAATGCCGTTAATTTGGCAAATAATCACACACGATCATATAATTACTAGATGGATGCAATAGACGTAATGATAAAAAAACACTTCACCAGAGTAATTGCAATCGAAACAGCCACAGTAACTATTCGAAAAACCAAATTACGACTGCATTTCACCAAAGCACACATACGTCTGTCTATAAATTTCCCATTTAAAAGCAAATCGTAGACGAAAGTTATAAATATGACGCGCGGTCGTCGGTCGATATGCATCATTAACTGCCCTTGTCTCGCCTTATGTTTGACACTTTTATTGTATATTATGGCCCATTTGAATGTAGGTCAGAGAAGAAAAAAAGACGTGTTCCTCGGAAACGAAACAAAGCGCAATCTTGAGTTCTTTCGTCGTGGGGGGGGGGGGTCGTTAATATTTAAATCGAACGTTAGCGGGCAAATTCGGTTCCATTACAAGATATATTACTGGTTTCAAATAAATATGAGTAGTTTCATTTTGTTTCTAGAATAAGGGTATATAGATAAAGTATCACTTTATACCAGCAAGTCTCGATAAACTAAACAGAAATGTATATACCCTATCTAACGACACTGTCATTTGTCAAAGTTTGCTAAATTTGTTGTAGGTATACCTACCTAGAAAGTTGAGTCGTCAAGTACGTATTTATAAACTGGAAACTTCCTAGCGCTATAAAATTGGAGAAGCTATTTTTAAAGTCTGGTTAATTACCAATACTAAATGCAAATGCTTGATTAAATTATGTGGACGTGGCTTAATTTTTCGCACTCGACGTTTTATCTAGAAAACGTTTCGTATATCGTTGTCCTATTTAATGCATGGCTATTATTATTACATGGTCGATGAAGAATTACCATTACTCAATCTCTAATAATTTAAGTTTCAATCAGTATTTGCAAAGTTTTAGTAAAAGTTCGAGCTATAGACGTTAAACAAAAGTTTGTTTGCTAAAGTAATATTACATCGTAAAAGATTTTAAACGCGTCCTAAGTATTACAAAATTTGGAAAGATGGAAAATTAATTGCTTATTACAAACTGGCTACCTACTTTTTAAAAAACTTTTTTTCGCGATTCGCTACCATTCAATTTTAAATATACCCTACTTCTTGATTCTTAAGTTCAAAGATGAGAGAAGTGGTATGTTCAGTTTTTTGCTCAATGACGCATTTAGTCCTCGAAATAGCAAACGCCTTTTAAATTAGATTTAAATTAGGTGCGATCGGGAAAAGATTCGGGTATTCCGTTGTTACACTGTGATTTATCGAATTTACCTCTTCAATCAATCTATGCGCCCCGGCGGACGAAGTGCTGGCACGAACCGAATTTGTAATTTGTAAAGTCACGCCATATATACGTAAAGCAAAGAGTTTAGCTTTAGCAAATCGGTTGGCAGTACAAATTCTTCCGTACGCGTATAATTAAATGATGGCATTTACAAAACAAATGGCAATGCAAGATTTCTGCAGTGATAGGTATAATTTTGTTTGTGATACTTGTTGGTCTTCCAGAGGGCATATTCCCTTTTGAATTAAGATCAAATTAGTTAGCATTGCGAACGGTGATTATTATGCTGTTGTGCCCGAAGTGACAGTTTACGCCCAGGAATAATTACTTAATTATAAAATGAGATTATCACATTTACCATTCGTAGTGTCTCTGATTTTGCTTTTCCGATGTTTCAGAGGGCGCAGGGTCTTTATATTTCATTTATTATAGGTTTGTATTATAAACAAATTAAACAAAGTTCTACATTAGGCTTAGGGTCCACTTGGTACAATAAAATTCGACAAATGACAAAAAATCTTTGATGCATAGGCACGTTTTAATTCCTCAACACAATATTTTGACTTTAAATCAATGTACTCGTACGTCACCTACAATTATATTATTATAATTATATTATAATTTTATTATGATACCTTTACACTCAATTTTAGAAGTGAAATTGGAATTTTGATTATTTTTGCAAATACATATAAATTATTTTTGGTCGAGTATCACTGCAATTATTGTTTGTATATTTTTTCAAATTATATAGTAGCTATTTCGTGCGTGGCGAATTATGATTGGTGATGATGATTGGGATTTAATTATTAGTTTGGATTTCAATTGTAATCTCAAGCGAGTTCCATTTTTAATTGACCTTGACACCTGTCCAGCTATGCACCTTATATATGTTCACTTCCAGGCAGCTTTACGTTCATTCATCAATTATGCAGATATTGGAACACATGCATCATAAATGGATGGAGGTATACTAAAAAATAGCAGGTACTTTGAACAGATTAATTTATTACTTTTTAACAATATTTTTCTTCTATGAATGAAAAATGTAACTGGTTCCACCTCTACTTTAGACTACTTGATAAATTTGAAAATAATCACAACAAATCAAATTCTGCCTTCATCTGCATCCCTTGTTATAATAGAAAAATAAGCGTTAATCTAAACCTAGATCAAGTACTTAAATGGCGAGAAAATAATTTAAGTGATCACCGTTTTTTAAATTAAACTGTAACGAGAGCAGTTATTTTGCGTTAAATTTGTTTGCGATTTATTCCATTGAAATATGCGGAAGGAAAATTTTTAAGTTTAAAAAGATTCAAGGTCTCAGCAACGTTCCACCAAACAAATATTCCCTCTGTCAAATTCAAGTTTTTATTTTGTCGATTGTAATCCGGCAAGCTTTTTTAGTCATCTTCGTCATGTATGAGTTAATTGTTCTAAATTGTATCTGTCGCCTCATTGTCGGAGTTGGTGTTGAATTACACGCTGGAACCGGGCCATATTAGGTTACAAATACTACTTTGAGAATTAAGTTGTAATGATCCTAGGGGTCTCTCAAGCCGACACTGAAAACGTTGACTTATCCTGTACTTACCGTTGGTAATTCTGGGAAAAAACTACGAGCAGAACAGAGACCTTTCAAGTCGAAACGATAGACGTTTCGCGGCACTTTTGATTTGGATAGCAGTTGGCCCAATATCGATGGCACGAATGAACTCCTTCATTGTGTAATCGGTTCTTGCACATGTTGGGACGTGAGACATAATCGGGAAGGGAATTAAATAAAAGACATAATACCAGGGAAACCTTCTACTGAACAAAAACTCCGGCATAGGCCACACAAAAACGCATGAAATAAATCACCTACACTAACAAAATGCAAGAGAAAATACACAGAAATAAAACATTTCAAATTCTATGATAAAAATTAGATAATTGAATCAAATACAATTAAACAAATTCATAAAAACAAAATACACCAGACATTATAAATGCAGTGGAAAACATGATAAATCAATTCAGTACAAAAACATTAATATACATGTACGGTCACTTTAGATAACAAAACTCGTAAAATAATAAATTGCATATACATAGGAAACATCAAAATGGCGTGGCTCTACTCCAGCCACAGTTAACAGAATTAATTTAACACGAAAAGTACAGGGTGTAAATCCAAAAGTGGTACATAGGCGTTTAACATGGGAAATTACTTTCTCTTTGCGCAAACGTTTCCTAATTATGTTTTTCTTTTATCATAGTCCATGGCTACTTAGACTAAAAACTCGTGAAAACAGAATCTTTATAATTAATTTTTTCGCGTACAAGAAGAGGTGAATACTCGTTTCACATGATTTAGATGCAGAATTTATATCTCTATAACTTTTATTTTTGCGTAAAATAATTAGGAAACGTTTGCGCAAAAAAAAAGTAATTTCCCATGTTAAACGCCTATGTTCCACTTTTTGATTTACACCCTGTACATGTGAGAATGCTTATTAGCAAGTATTCATGTGAAAGTCAATTATCGTTCAAACATAATACATTTTAAATAAAGAAATGTTAATGAGAAGGTCCCTAAATATCTCGCATTGCTAAGATGCCAAGAACTGCGACCCGCCCGAGACGAGTAGGCAGCAGATACAGGGAAAGATCAAACTGTATTAGGTACCACCTACTCCATGGGGACAGGTTGAAACACAAACATCAAATAAGAGACAGAGAGCAGAGCAACTCCTCGTGAATACTGAAATAAATACTTAACCATAACCATAATCACCTGTACCTGTACAGTATAGCAAGATAATGAGACGACTCATATAACGGTACCCAAAACAAAAGCATGGAGTAGGTACGCCATGTATGGATATCGGCAGTTTATGCAAAATCAGCAAAATGTAAATAATAACAAATTGACAAGAAATTCAATGATTAATAGTTAGTACAAGAAAGTATAAAATTGTTACTACCTGTAAATGAAACACGGTCAACTCGCCAAGGGCGACTCGCCACCGGACCACTCGCCACCGACCGACTAGCCAGCGGGACAACTCGCCAACGCGACAAATCGCCGACGGGACGACTCGTCAACGTGACAACTCGCCACCGCGACAACTCGCCACTGCGACAACTCGCCAACGAAATATTTTTCCCTGTTTAATGTGTCATACAAATGCATCCCACAAATGCAAACAAAGTTTATCGAAAAAATGTAGTCAATATTTGAATGAAGACCCAACCGCCTATACCTGTTTCTATTACTGCATTTTGATATAACGACATCTTCTGCAAATTATTATTTGAACAGAAAGTTTGGCAATCACATCGTTATTTGAACGACACAATAAACAGGGAAAAATATTTCGTTGGTGAGTTGTCGCAGTGGTGAGTCGTCCGTTGGCGAGTTGTCGCATTGGCGAGTCAGTCGATGGCGAGTGGTCCGGTGGCGAGTCGCCCTTGGCGAGTTGACGCGTACCGCTGTAAATACACCTTCAAAACACAACAAACAAAATAATCAATGAGAAAATCCCAGGAAAGCATGATGCCCTCCGTCGACCTCATCACCAGCTTGTTTTTTTTCCGCTACGCTCTTTTTTTTAAGCTTCGTTATGAAAATCCCCTAGTCTTCGGCATCTGCTCAGAACGGTCAATAGGTTTTATACAGAGCATATCGTATTTTTGTTTCAGATGCAAAGGTGTGTTGCCTACCCATAAGGATAAGGGTGGATTATCACAAAGTATTCCTTGGGAAAAAACAATCTGAATTTGTATAGTCACTCTGTAGACAGCCCTGAAAGCAGGTAAACCAATGAATGTTAATTGCATATCTCCGCCATTACTATCCCATCATTAAATAGGCGTTACAAATTAATTGGTAGCTATCCATCTTATAACGACTCAAAACGGGGTGAAATTGACTAAGTGGATTTATAAAGACACTAAACCTTCCCCATATTTCTTTTAATTGTTTCAGGTTTTAGATTCAAGGCATTAGGTGACAGCGACTATAGTTTCGACCCGAAGGTCATTATATCAAGCTTAAGTTTAAAGGAACATATAAAGGTGGTTGAAAATTACATATTAAAATGGTACATTTGGTTATCAATATGGGGAAAAAATTACTAATTGGAACATGGAAACAATTACAATATTAACGATTTAAAGACTTTTTTTGTCCTCACATATTATAAAACAATTGTTTAAATTAAAATTAAAGGAGACGAGATGGACGCAGCCATCTTGACAAGCAAAGCATTTTAATATGTAATTTTCAACCACCTTTATATGTTCCTTTAAACTTAAGCTTGATAATGACCTTCGGGTCGAAACTATAGTCGCTGTCACCTAATGCCTTGAATCTAAAACCTGAAACAATTAAAAGAAGTATGGGGAAGGTTTAGTGTCTTTATAAATCCACTTAGGCGTTACAAAGTTAACCTCACGTGGAGAGAGGGTACACGATACACTCACACACTCACACCGGTATGCTAGATCGAGCAACGAAAACTCGTCGACTGTGCGCATGACGTTAGCTGGGTCATTTTCTTGGCGCGAATGTGTATTCTAACTAGGAAAATATAAAAATTTTGATGTTTACGGGTCGTTTAAATAGGTGATAGTCAAGTTCACTAATGCATAATTTAAAAAGGAATACAATAACACAAACACAAAGATAATATCTACTTATCTTTGATTAACAATAAATAGACATTTTACAAAAAAGGTATTAAGTGTAATTACATGCAAAGCAAATGTTGAAACCATTTCATTTAAACGTATATTGTTGACTAAGTCTTTTTCAATGGATATGCTATAATTACAACCTTTGTTAATCGCTCTTGTGTCTTTACCATCGCAAATAATTTACGTAACTCGCATTGAAGACTTGTCCTTGATTTGATCACAAAAATCAACAACTTTAAGACTGTTCCGTTTAAACTCTTGATATTGATACGTAAACGCAAAACACACACAGATCTCGAATTATTTTACTGAGTACGTAGTGCTAAATAGTTATTTGTGTACCAAGGCCGTAAAAGTGATCTTTTTTGGCCGAAGCTGTTGTTTGTGGCCGAGGCGGTAGCCGAGGCCGCAATTCAGATGAGGCCTAACAAATCACTTTTGGCCAAGGTGCACACAACATTTTTTAGGCGATCATCAAAAAAGAATTCAAAAATTTGTTCATAAACATATTTTTTCTGAAAATCATAGTTATCTTAGACAATTAAAAACAAAGCATTTCCTGTCATATGTAATAAATCATAATTAGCATCTTTGCGTGTGTTTTGTGCGTATCAAAATGGGTGATAGCGACAGTTCAGATACCCTAAATGAAATTTTGGAAGCTGCAAGCGTTGCGACCCTAAGTCATATATGATATAAGAGCTACAATCGCAACTTCCTTCGTTGCACAAGATTTTAATAATGTCAAATGCAATACGTCCTTCGTAACTGTGGCTTCCAAGACCTTATAGTTAACATACTGTACAATTATTAGAAACCTGATTACCTACTTTGATGGTAGGTATAGGTAGCTACTTGTGTTCTCGGTTAATTGCTGGTGATTCTTCATATAATACTTAATGTTCTCATGTTTTGGTTCTACACTTCAAAAAGGTCTGCAAGCAGCAAAGATTGAAACGTCAAACTATAATTTTAAATGTGAACATTGTGATTATGCAGAATAGTGTGAAACATTCCTGCAAGTCCGAAAATGAAAAAAACGCACGTGGATGGCCCAATCCTTGGTGGGGCTAGACCAGATAGACGCTTTGTATCAAACAGATTACTGTTTCTCACACATCAGTTTCAAATAAGTACCGTTTGACAGATGTGTACAATAAAGTAAAGTTTGACAGAAGCGTACAATAAAGTGAAACTTTATGGCCGCAAAAGCGACCACAAAATCAAGGTTTTTATGATGATAGCCTAAAAAGTTATTAATTTCTTCCGTGCACAAAATGCTTCTATTTATAGGATTATAGTAGCTAATTCACGTTATTCCAGTCCTAATAATTCGTATCCGCATAAGTATTTCACAGGGGAACCGCAACCCAAATTTTGTACACTGATTTCCTATAAATATTAGATTTCCTCTGAGTTCCTTCGAGTTCTTCAGAGTTCATTTGATTTCTTCGGAGTTTCCCTGATTTCCTCCGAGTTCCTCCAACTTTCACGAAATACCTCTGATTTCCTTGGAGTTCCCTCGATTTTCTTTTGGAGTTCATGTGAGTTCCTCTGATTTTTTAAAGTTTTTTAATTATTTCATTGTTATTCCGTTGATTTAACAATTTCCTGGTAAGTAAAACCCGAGGTAAAACCATAAAAAAAATATAAAAGTGTCAAGTGTCAAGTTAAAAAGTAATCGTAAACGATTTACATAAAGCGCATTTCCACTTGCATTCATTTCCCATTTGTAAGATGAAACTTCTGTTAAAATCGTAAAAATCCGGCCACAAATATGAAAGATAGCGTTGCACATGGGCAATCCATTTTTGACGTGTTACTTCAATTTCAGTTTATGAGAAGAATTTCATTTCATGCTTTTCTAAATAAGAAAGTTGGAACTGCGCATGCGCAAACCTAAATTTTAAAACTAATGTTAGATTTTCCTTTGTTCCAAGCGCCTAAGTATCAAATTTCACTTAAATAGTTCCATAGATAAAAAAGTTGGCACTGCGCATGCGCAAAATAAAATTTTGAAACTGGCGCTAGATTCTCCTTTATTCCAAGTGCCTATGTATCAAATTTCGTTTAAATTCTTCCATAAATAAAAAAGTTGGCACTGCGCATGCGCAACACCAAATTTTGAAATTGGCGTTTGATTTTCCTTTATCCCAAGTGCCTATGTATCAAATTTCGTTTAAATTCTTCCATAAATAAAAAAGTTGGCACTGCGCATGCGCAAAACGAAATTTTGAAATTGGCGTTTGATTTTCCTTTATTCGAAGTGCTTATGTATCAAATTTCGTTTAAATTCTTCCATAAATAAAAAAGTTGGCACTGCGCATGCGCAAAACCAAATTTTGAAATTGGCGTTTGATTTTCATTTATTCCAAGTGCCTATGTATCAAATTTCATTCAAATACTTTTATAAGTAAAAAAGTTTGCAATTCGGTTTATGGTCGAGATGCGAAAAGGGCACTGTGAATTTTGAATCGATTCGATTCAACTTTTGGCATTGCGTATTATATGGTTAAAGCTATGCCCATATTGAATTTCATGCAATTTAGTTCATAACTAACGGAGATGTAAAAGCGATCGAACATTTCTAAACAAAGTTATTGTTCACACGGACAGATAGATGGACAGACAGACAAAGGAACAGACGGAGAGACCAACCGGCAGGCGACAGATAGCAATGCAAAATTATAAACGATCTCTAGGATCGTTAATAAACGACAAAAGTGTAAAATTATGGAACATGTAAAAAACGGTTTTTTGTTTTTTTTACAATAACTTTTTTTGTAAGCGGTACAGAAAAAATTCCTTCCTTGGTACAAGACTCGACACCATAACGAACCAAATAGCGAAAAAAGTAGAACAATAGCTCTTAAGATAAAAAACTAGTAGCGTCGCAAAGTTAGCGGACGGACGGACGGACGGACGGACGGACGGA
>NW_022171008.1:10346-20109 GCF_008802855.1 Photinus pyralis
AACTATAAAAAACACATACATAAAGACAAAACAGTGACAAACGATTCTTGTCGACTCTGTTCACAAACATCAGAAACAATCCAACATATAATATCGGCATGCACACGACTTGCACAAACTGAATACAAACATCGACACGATCAGGTAGCTAAAATCATACATCAAAAATTAGCACTTAAACACAATCTCATAACAGATACGACACCATACTACAAATACACGCCACAGATCATACTTGAAAACAACACACACAAATTATATTGGGACAGGACACTACTCACAGACAAAACTATCCACAATAATAGACCAGATATTACACTTATAGATAAAACGCAAAAATCCATTTGTATTATAGACATTGCCATACCCAACACTAACAACTTAACTAAAACACATGCAGAAAAACACCGCAAATACACCGATATAGCTATCGAGCTTAAGACGCAATGGAGAATGAAATCTACTGTTATAGTTCCCATTATTCTTAGTGCTACTGGAGTTATACCAAAGACAATACACCACAATTTACAACTATTAGGTTTAGACAAAAACACATACAAACATTTACAAAAAGCAGTCATTATCAACACATGCCATATTGTTCGTAAATTTCTAAACATAACACAAGATACTACATACACAAATGATCCACAACGTATACATGTAAACAACAGCACTCGCTCACAACACGGTACACAACATACTGTAATATCTCCACCTCTAACCCAAACAAACACACAAATACAACTTACCGAACAAACAAGTACAACAAATGATACAACATATACTACAATCAGAGATTCACCTCTGAAGCAAACCACATTATCACAACCCATTAGTATTCAACCCAAACGCAAAAGCCTAAACAGCACTTTAGACTCACAACATGACACACAACATACTGTAATATCTCCACCCTTAACTCAACCAACCACACAAACACAACTTCCTGAACAAACAAACGCAATAAATACAAGTAACGCAACATGCACTACAAAGACGCCCTCACCCAATAAAGTTACACGGCCTAGCACAGCTAAAAAACACAATACTCTTTCCTCTTTGGGTTATCACAACCCACTCGTACTCAACGCAAACGCAGCAACCTTAACAGCACTAGAGGCTCACAAAATACCGTAATGTCTCCACCAATAATGCGAGCAACAACACAAACACAACCTCTAGAACAAAGAAACACCATAAATACAAGTAACGCAATTTGCACTACAAAGACAGGTCCACCCAATAAAGTTACACGTCCTAGCACAGTTAAAAAACACAAAACTCCTTCTTCACATAAACACACCACGGTATCACAACCCACTCGTATTCAACCGAAACGCGAAAACCTTAACAGAACTACACGCTCACAACATACTGTAATATCTCCACCAAAAACCCAAGCAACCACACAAATACAACCTCAAGAACAAAGAAACACCATAAATACAAATAACGCAACATGCACTACAAAGACAGGTCCACCCAATAAAGTTACACGTCCTAGCACAGTTAAAAAACGCAATACTCCTTCTTCTCAGAAACAACCCACTCGTATACAACCCAAACGCAAAAACCGTGACAGCACTACTAGCTCACAAAATACTGCAATATCTCCACCAAAAACCCATGCAACCACACAAATACAACCTCAAGAACAAAGAAACACCACAAATACAAGTAACGCAACTTGCACTACAAAGACAGGTCCACCCAATAAAGTTACACGTCCTAGCACACTTAAAAAACACATAACTCCTTCTTCACAGAAACACACCACATTGTCACAACCCACTCGTATACAACCGAAGCGCAAAAACCTTAACAGCACCACAGGCTCACAAAATACTGCAATATCTCCACCAAAAACCCAAACAACCTCACAAATACGACCTCAGGAACAAAGAAACACCATAAATACAATTAAAAAACACAAAACTCCTTCTTCACATAAACACACCACGTTATCACAACCCACTCGTATTCAACCCAAACGCAAAGCCAAAGAAACACTTACACAATAAACTCTATTTAATAAAATTACAGGAATTATTATAATGATATTTTTGTTTTGTTTTCTTCTTTCCTGATAGCGTTGACTATTGTGGCCATTAATAGCTATGTTGGTAAGTATGAATTACATACTATCCCTAGATTTCCAATGTGAGTGTGTGAATATTTATTTTATTTTTTATTTTTTTTAGAACCCTACATAACTTCACCAGACACAGACACAGACACTAATCGTTACTTGATTTTAATCCGTGCGATTAGTTAACCAGGCTAGACCTGAGTTCTCACAAGAAACACCGATAATAATAATAATGGATGTCCCAGCCGAGCACAAACCGAATATCTAAATAGACACAACCTCACTGCTAAAATTCTCCACAAATATTTACTTCAGAAATATAACATCAAGTCAACACAAGAGCCGTATTACAAACATATACCCGAACCAGTTCACGAAAATAAAAACTACAAAATTTACTGGGACCGAAGTATCATCACGGACAAAATCATAACCAACAATAGACCAGACATAGTAACAATACACAAAATACACAGAATAACAACATTATAGACATCGCACACCCATTAGACCACAACATACAGAAAACTATCGCAGAAAAATCAGGAAATACACCCTATCAGAAGAAATTAAAATGATGTGGAAAATGGAAAAAGTTCTCATCCTACCAATAATCATGTTAGTCACAGGCCTAATAACATCAGAACTATACACGGAATTCAAGAAACATAATTTACCTATCCAAGTTATAATAGACATGCAAAAATCAACAGTATTAGAAACATGCCGGATAGTAAGGAAAGTAATGCATTGAACAAGTCCACAAGTAATAAGTTTTGCGAAAGCCCTTATTACTTTATCCACGACAAGTGAGGAAAAAAATTTAAAAAATAATAATAATAATAATAGAGATTTATTGCCCAACAGAACAGACATTCCAATTACAGGACAATACATATTTAATAGTTAACGCGCAATTATTTAGTGTAATAAGAAAAAAGAAAAAAAAGAAACACAAGAAAAACTCAACATCTTAACATAACTAAACAAACGCTCCGTCAATACCCTATTGTCACATCCTTGTGGAGGATACACCCCATCGCACCTGAATGACATACATTTCAGGAATCTTCTTTGAACCAACTCAATCTCAATTTTTAAATATTTATAAATCGGGTTCCAAATGACAGAAGCGTATTCAAGTTTGGAGCGAACATAAGTGACGTAAAGTAATTTTAATAGATGAGATAGATGAGAACGTTTAATGGCTATAAATTAACGGAGCCGGGCATTAAGGCGCGAAGACATGGGCGCTTAAAATAAATTTTTAATTTCTATATATTTTTTAAGTTACACAAATTCAGGTATAGCGATACAACACAGGAGATCTCTGAAAACATAAGAGTTGGTAAAATGAGTTAAAATGGGTGTTTATACAACAAGGTCCGGAACTACAGTTGTAATAAAGCCTTCCCGGCATATTTTATACTCATAATCCATCCACCCACACAGACATCATGTCAAAAATAGTCGAAATATTGCCAAACTGTTATAATGGACAAATACGGTTTTTTTTTCATCCCGATCACATTACTTTTCCATACCCTTCGTAAATGGAAGAGTAAAATGTTACTTGAAACTTGAAACTTTGACATATGCCTGGCGTCGCCGCCTCTCCCAGGATTTAGTCAACTGTCGTGAGGATGCGTCCCTGGTAGACACTATCAGGGACGTTTCTCCACTACTTTGTTGCCATCGCGCTGGGCCGCGACATATGCCAAACAATGTGGTGGATTTTGTGGATTGGGGGGGTTGTGGGGGGGCGGCTAACTGGGTGTTATCCGACCCGAACGGGTACGGCCACAGCTTCGCCACTGGTATTCTGCCTTAGAGGGAACTCTGCTTTCTAGTGATAGCTTCTTCTCCGGGCGTTCATTGGCTTCCGATGTTCCTATCCTTTGGTCTCGTTCCCTTCCCTGTTTTCCCTCGTGTTAGGCTCTCTTTATTGTTGTCCTCTCCCCGCATTACTTTCTGTCCCCTTTTCCTCCTCCCCTTGGCTACTTGTCTTTGTGGCTGATTCTTCCTCCACCTCCAGTATTCTTCTGCTTTCTTTCTTCCTTTGATGTTTGTCTCTGCTATTCTCTTCCCATCTTCCCATGGTAATCCCCGAGACCTCTACCGTTTGGTTTATGGTGGTGTTCCATGTTTGGCAGGGTCGGCCTACCTTCCATTCCGAGGTACATAGAATCTTGGCAGCCCGAATGATGTGGTCTTTGTTCCTCCTGTTGGTATGTCCCCAGTATCTCATCTGCCTCATCTTCAGTCTCCTGGCAAACGTCTTTTCCTCTAATAGTTCTCTTCTCTGCTTTCTTGTGAGGTTGCTGTTTTCTTCAGTATCCTGAGTGCCTTCCACTCCGCCCTCCTCAATGTTCGTCTGTTGCTCTTTGTTGGCGCTGAAGTGTTAATTCCGTATAAGATTGTCGGTGCTACGATCGTGTTGTAAATCATCATTTCAAGCTGTCCGGTACTTTCTTCGCTCGTATGAAGTTCCAGATTCCGTGTGTGATTCTGAATGCGTTGGTTATTCTGTCTTTCACTGCGTTGTGCCTGCTGAGGGTGCTGCTTATGTACATACGTTCCCGTATATTTGATCTTGTGCTTCATGGTTATCTCCTTCCCGGCTATGGTCTTCTCTCCTTCTTTGTACTGGGGGTGTTGTTTGCTGGCACTCTTGTCATCATGTAGCTCTTTTCGTTGTATGTTTGTAGGTCCACCATTTCCTGGTGTACCTGGTATCCCGATGGCCTGGACGAAGTCCTCAGTGTCTTATAAATTATCCGCGGTTACGAGTAGATCGTCCGCGTACGCCAGTAATGTCGGTAGTTGTAATTGGTCGCCTATGCTAAGGTTCCTCACCACCATCCTTGTTTGTTCTATAGCGTGGTCTAGTGCTATCGCGAAGAGCCTTGGGGAAACGGACATCCTTGTTTGATCCCCCTGGTTTTCTTTTGGTGTTCGGTTTTCTTCCAGAACCATTGTATATTGGTATATATTTTCTGTTTCCCCCTTGTTTCCTCTTTTTATATTTTCTGATGTGCCTATACCATTACATTTCCGTATTCCTCTCCATTGGTCTGAGTTTGGCGATCTCCGCGAACTCGGCGAATTCCTTGATTTCGTGTTGCTCATAGGCTCTGTTTTCTTCTTCCTTGGCTTCCCTTAGCTTCTTCTTTGTTTCAGGTTAGTGTGGGTTTTGGCCCGCTTTCTGTTCGGTCACATGGGCGGTTTCTGTTTCCCTAGTGTTTTCCTTCTTTGATCGTTTCGCCGATCTTTTTCCATATGGTATCCCATCCCCTTTTTGCTTCTAATCTTTTACCACTGCTTTCGGTACTCCTTTCTTTTCTTCTCCTCTGACAGAAGTTTCACATTCCGCCCATCGGTTTCCCCGTTGTGCTCCTTGTCCTTTCCTTCCTGTTCTCTTCTTCCCCTCCCCCCTCTTTACTTTCCCCTTTACCATTTTGTGGTCCGATCCTACTGTTTTTGCCCATATGTCTGCTGTGTTCGTGACGCTGATTTCCTTTGATTACATGTAACCATTTTGGACTTGCCGAATATGTTTTCTACCCTCAGTCCATGTAGGTGTACCATGTTCGTAAAGGTCGCTGCCGTTCCCTTCCTCCTATTCACTTCCGTCCAGTCTGCCTAGTTGTGCATTGAAGTCGCCTAGTATGATACCTCGGTTCTTTTCGCACTTTTTGTTGTTGTTTCACTTCGATTTCTGAGTTCCGCCTGCCCTCTTTTGTCCGAGGGGATGTGGCATCCTATGATTGTTAGTCTTCTTATTTTCATCTTGATTTGGGCCATGGATATACTCTTGCTTTTCCTTCAAATTTCTCCACCTCAATGCATCGGTGCTTCTTGATTACGATTTCCGCAACCCTGCTGGTTCTCTCCTTCTTCCCTCCACGTATCCGTCTACGTCTCCTATCAATTGTGGGTAGAAATCTTCCAGGTTTTCCCTGATGTATGCGTTGATTTCTTTTTTAATCATTTGGTTAATTTCCTGTGAGGCTCTGATGTCACTGGCAGTCGCCTCAGTTGGTGCGCTTTCCTTTTATTAATTAAAAATTACTAAATTCGTTTGCGGACTCTTATGGCATCGTCGAGAATCACCAGTGTGACTTTGTCGGTACCAAATTCCAACATTCCGTTCACCCGCAAAAATAACCCTTGAAGTTTTGCCTCCACCACCTAATAGATCTCCTCATGGACTTCCTATTTGCCTTTGTCGATGTCCGGTTAATACATCCCGTTCACCTGCAAATCCCGTTTGAAGTTTTGCCCCCACCACCGGATAGATAGATTTCAGCTTAATTGGTTCATCAATTTATTTATTTATTTATCGTCCCTCTTGTTCTGGGCTCTCAACAGGAATAAATGAAGGTTTTGCTCTACGAACTGAACCAAAATGGAAGTATGACCGGAAGAGCACAAAATTTAGTTCCTGTGCATCAAAGCAATATGTTTTGCGGTTTCCCCAATGAAATTGGTGCTTAACTTGAAATAAATTTTTTGCTCTGCCAACTTTACCAAAACCAGAGTATGATAGGAAGAATATAAAATCTAATTTCTGTACATCAATCCATATATATTTATTTCATACTGTCCGGTAGATGTTCGATTACACTATCATTTTGAGTCCGGTAGGTGAGTTATTACAGCATCAGAGCCGGTAAGTGTCGCTAAGCAACACTTACCGGACTGTTATTTGTATACATCAAATTTGACATCTTCACACAATTAATTGAAAACCCCAACATAAATTTGACTGTAATTCTTTATTTCAAACATTAACATTGACTGTAATGAAACAATTTGTATTGCCCTCAACACTACGCCTGGGTTATTACTGGATGTCGAGTTAGTAATGTTTGATTCCTTCTGCTGTAGAACTTCAATGAAATTTTCGCCGCCTTGTATCAGTTGTATCAGACGGGCAATCTTAACTTTTCCTTCTACCGAGCCTTCGATGCATTTTTCTACCGTCGATGAGCTTTTCCATGCTCCATGACGCTTTAACACCGAAACCCAGGCAAAAAAATCTCAATTCAAAAACTTACTGCGTCCAAAAAGTATGCCAACATGACTTTTTCCTCTACTTGTTTCGCCCCATGTTCGTTCCTCAATTGGCAAAACACTTAGTACTCTTTTTCATACCTTGCGGCCGACTTCTTAGGAACCAACTTTTCGGTTGCTTCATGAGATTTCGACAGGATTGTATCGGGAACAGTGGAACATCCCACAACGTTTATAACGTCAATTTTTCAGTGAAAAAAATTCAATTGTCAACAAACTACAAACTATAGCAACGGCCGTTGCCACAGAAACAAGGTAATGCGATTTTTACAATATGATGAAATTTTGTAATCTTTGAAATGAAATAATGATACAAAACAGACTTACAGTATGAAATAATAGTATATTGAAAGACAAGTGTTACAATGCGACCTATTGTAATACGACTATCTTGTGGCACGAGTGGCGACGCGAAGCGTAGCCACGAGTGTCCGCAAGATAGGAGTATTACAATCAAGCATTGTAACACGCGTTTTTCATACTATTTTTTCTATTTCGGTGCTTTAATTTAATTAAAAAAATCATTATCAGAAACTATAGGGAACATTAGAACTAACATGTTTTATGTTGGGAACACTTTTATGCCGTTAAGTTTTAGGTTGGCAGCGTAGTAAGACTGACATTTTGAAGTTCAAACATGGAAGTACCCAACGAAGTACCTACTAGTACTAATTAGTAACTGCCAACTTAAGAGATGAGTTACCAAAAAAAATGACTATAATCACTGTCTTTGTATAACTCGGGCCGAAAACAGTTGTACAAAATCATCATTGTGACACCGAAATAGAAAAAATACGTTACGATATACGTCCGGTAGTACTTGTAACAGTATTCGTTTAAGACATTCTTGACTCGGCTCCTGACGTCGCCTCGTCCATAATGTCTAACTCGTACTGTTACAAGTAACCTACCGGACTTATAACGTAAATAACTATTCCACGTGTACTTCTAAGAATACGTATAATAAATAAAAAATATATTAGTAAATAAAAATAAAATAAACAAACAATAAAAGATAGTGGTTAAAATAACAGATAAAATAAAAAAGCCTCCCTTGACTCTGCAGACGTACACCACTGACCACAATTTTAAGGTATGTTCGAAAAACGAAAAATTCCACCCGGGTGCAAATATTTAGAAGAGTTCAAAGTATACGACACAACTAGAAAAATTGATTTTACTGTAATTATTTTGAAAAAAACAAGGTACTCGATCTTTGTTTCTACACAGTTTAGCGTTTTTTTTCCTGCGAAATAGCAAACCGGTGCTGTTTGGCGTCAACTAATACACTTAGGCTTGATTGCCGAATTTATTTTGTTACACAAATCTAGTCTATTGATTCAGCCAGATAAATCCACATCAGTGTCTTTATGCATAACTTACACACGTCGCTTTGTTAATTAGTTTATTAATTAAATGATTAATCAGCTGATTGGTATGTTCGAGTGAACGTAATTAGCTCGAATTGGAATCTCTCCTTTATTAGCGTTGATGGCCAAAGTGAATTAAACTAAAATGGACGGAACAACAATTGGAGTGGCCCTTTCGCCGAAGGTGTCGCTGAGACGGAATAATTGTCCCATCGCAGAGCCATGCGAAGCGCCTTGGCTAGTCGAAAGGTCAGTTAAAAAGATCGTTAACGTCAAATTAAGCATGAAGTAGGTACTAGTCAAAATGGTGAATAAATGATATTTAAATAAGGGAGTAATTTGTAACCCACATTGTAGCAAACTTATAAAAATTGCAGCCGAAGAAATAACCGTTTCGCAAGCGTATAATATAAATAAGTTAATAGATAAACGATTTGAACATTTCCTTCTTGTATTAACAACAAAATTGACGATGGGATAATCGTAAAACTGTTGAGAATTTTATGTGAAGGAGAAACACAATGAGAGAGTTATTTCGGGATTTACGTTGCATTACGTTTCATGAGTTTATCTACCTACAACAATCTGGTTTACTTTTGAATGCCGTAGTAAACGCTCGTGAACGCTTTTTTTTCGATTGCTACTCAATGAACTCGCGAAGAAGATCTGCGAATTATACAAATTGTTGCTAGAATGTAATAAAAGAAAAAAAAGGTTGAAGTGATTGAACATCCTTCCAGTCGTAAAGTTTTTTCCACCATTAAAGGAAGGTAAAGCCTTTATGCACACACTGCATTGATTTCTGTTTTGTAGGAAGGTCCCAGTGAAACGTGATAATTCGCGAAAAATAACTGTCATCGTTCCCCAAAGTTCCTGACCAATTTCTTTCCACGCCAGGGGTAAAAAGGTGGGGTTGATACTTTTTTCAAGTCCAAATTTTCATGTATGATCTTGAATATTGTATATTAGACACTCCTGGTTCTTTTGCAAACACTTGGATCAGAGAAAATAAAACCTTCAAGTCCCATGATTTGCTCAGTTCTTGCCTCAACCGATCTTCCTGATCTTGGGCCGTTCTGAATCGAGTGTCAACTCCATCCACACTGTTTCGAGTAATTACTAGAAAATAAGATGGGTACACTTACAAGTGAAATCATTTTAGTTTCTTATTCACGTATTGGTTATTTTTGTTTTACGGTCACTGCATTATTCGGTTGAGATTCGC
>NW_022171009.1:0-565 GCF_008802855.1 Photinus pyralis
ATCTGATTGTGGTTCTTTTAAAAATTGTGGGACTGCTGTGGGCGTAGGTGTCAAAAGATACATTTTGGACTTTCGGTTTATTTCCAAAAAGTACTTCTTTTCCGTCCCCTTTACCGCCCAATTTTTTGATATACCTACTTAATTGTTAAACCCTGTATAGTTTTTTAAACGTTAGAAATATCGGTCATTAAATAAGAAAAATTTCAATTAATGTACGCTCTAAAGTCCATCATCAGACAAGATCGCCCAAGAATATGGCACTAGCACTGGAATAGACTGAACACGGAACTAGACCAAATCCAAGCCAACATCACTCCTGCCAAAATACCACCAATGTCAAGAAGACACAAGATGATCATAAGAAAACTTAGAATAGGTCACACTCGCTCTTTTGCATGGTTGCTATAATGCCTTCTGAAAATCCTCCAATCTGCGAATATTGCAAAGATACAAAATATTTTTCGTACTTCCGAGACTAAAGTGACAACTTCACTACATTATGACAAGTACTGAAGTGTCACTTTTTGTCCCGCCGGGATTAAATTTTACGAAAATCCCGGAAGGA
>NW_022171010.1:0-482 GCF_008802855.1 Photinus pyralis
AGATTAAATTATTTGGAATTACACAATCCTTTTTATATACCACATGTGATTATGGCAGCATGTATATTACACAATTTTTGCACACAACGTTGCGAGGAAGTTCCAGAAATCATTAATGATGATAACGAGGATGGTAAAAGCCAGATACGTAATCGTTTTTCGGATGTAGACACTAGGAAGGGTAATGATAAACGCATTGCTATTATGAATAAACTGTAAACGTGTAATGTTATATTAAGATATAAGAACTAATATACATTTATTCTTGCTCCTTGTTTAGAATATTATTTACTAATTTTTCTAAGAGAGTATTGAAACGGCGTTTCTCCACCATCTCTTCTTCATGTTGTTGTTTGTTAGCCACGTGAAGTTGGCCCCGCCCAGTGAAAATATTTGAACAAAATTATAGGTACGGTTAGTGCTACGTTAGTGCTGTTTAGTGCTGCAAGGGTAACGTTAGTGCTGCTATACAAAACGAAAAA
>NW_022171011.1:0-1874 GCF_008802855.1 Photinus pyralis
AATGTTATCTTTTATGAAGCGCCAAAAGCGGCATCTAGTTTTGTATAACCATGGTATAACCCAAATATTTAACATTTTACTTCGCAACTGCCATCTGTATATGTATAGTACAATCTTAATGTTTAGGGTAATTTTCCACGCTTAGCAAGAAACACGAGGGATCGGGACCGCGGTCTTAAGGATTAAATTTTTTTAAGTCAATAATTTCCAAATGAATTAAGTGCTTTTTATTTCTGTAAGCAGAACGTGTCATTGAATTTGTTAATGGAGCGCTAGGGTTAGGTAGTGCCAACTTGGCGCTAGATAACATAAAGAACTAAGGTACCCTACAGCTTAATCATACCCGGTCGTTGATAAGAAAGCTACAGTAAAACCATTGTAACCTTAGAAAAAGTGTGCTTTGCGCAGCTAATATAGAAGGCATGGGAAGGGATTGTACACTCCCAGTAAGAAGTAGTCATTGTTAAGGCCGCAAGTTTTCATCGTTTTCGTTTGTTAAATGACTATTGTAGAATTGAGTAATGTGTTATTAACTAGTAATAAATAATTGATAACTTTCTTAATTATATTGACATTAATACCGTGAGTAATGTGCAAATACTACTTCTGTTCTGGTTGTAGTTTTCTGTTCCGAATGTACATTACAGCCGAACCTGGTAAGAAACGCCGATCAAGTGCGGACGAATCCGAACATGCATGCGCAAATTTTCTAAGGTTACGATGGTTTTACTGTACGCAGCTTTAATTTTTTGCCGATATAACGGGAAATTAATACGCGGTAAGCCGCCGTAGAGCTTCATGCAAATTAACCGTAATTTTTAACTCGTGATTGACCCTGGGTGTAGCTCACGTTATAAAGACCTTAATAAAAATTGGGACCAGACCATCTCAGTGCAAAAAAATGCTGAAAAGGTGTAGTTACTCGAATTTTTAAAAAACGCGAAAATCATTAGTACGGACAGGAAGTGTTAGGATTAGAGTCCCATGTCATAAACTTCCTTCGTCAAATAAGCGTATGTGCAAATTCGTATTGGGAACTGTCGCTAAAAAATTTTAACAATATGTGTGCAGAGTTTAAACTGGCGTGTCGATCACTGTCCGATCAGAACTTGTCGTGAAACTGGGACTATAAATGCGTATTGGCATTCTGTACTATTATTCAGAGCAACTCTGGTCTGATTCGCAGTATACTATGGCTTCACCTTCACGTTATCCGCAAATTGATAATACATTATGTACTGCAATTCAGAGCACCGATATGGTTTAGACATTAGAGTTTTGAAACGCTGTATATAATGGGTTTCTACAAAGCGTGTGTACTTAGCCAAATTATACTGCGGCTTAGCAAATTTATACTACGATTCAGAAAGAATGTCAAATCGCGCGGGAGAAAAGTTTGGTTATCTCTAAACTCTTTTGATTGTCAGACACTTAACAAGGAGTATGGTTTTATTGTTACCTTTACAAGAAAGGTATATTTTTGGTGGTTCTCAAACTGCACTAAAATGGACTATAAAGAGGTATTGGTTGAAATGTGTAACGAGAATACGTTTTTAATGATCGAATATTTGGAACCAGTAGAACGTGGATTTAAAGCGAAACTTCAACTTAAAAAATTATCAAAGTCCTCGTTTGAGATCGAAGGGACTTCAGCGCATTTTTGTGTGGCAGATCAGTATTCTATTAGCCACTTTCGATTCAACCATCAAAAACAGATCTTGTCGAAGGCTACTACATTCACTAACCGCTTCCCACTTTCCTCGTGCACCCGCAATTCGCTTTTAAAGATTTGACTCCACCATCAGTAAGATCGTGTCGGGGGCTACCACATTCCCTTTGACGGTAACCCCTTCCGACGTCCCGTTCACCCGCAA
>NW_022171012.1:0-737 GCF_008802855.1 Photinus pyralis
GTAGAGATAGGGTACTATTTCAACTTGACGCGGTAATTTTATTTCCAACGGATAGATGGCAATAAATGTTCCAGTACAACAAAGATCAACAATCCAATTCTGTTATCACGATAAGAGTAATAAGGATTTCCGTAACTGTAGTAACTGTAATCAATTTGAACAGGCAAACTCAGATACATCTCATTACCCATTACTGTAGTATACCCACTTAATTAGAAGATTGACGAAATAGACGTGCAATTTTTAAAAATGTTTAAATTTTTTTTAGCTCTCTAGCTGATAGCTTGAGGTAGGTGACTATTACGGATTACCATCATCATTTTTAGGGCATGTTAAAATTTGCTCAAATGTCGCCGTTTTAGATCATTTTAAACAACTTTAAAAATTTTTTCCGTCTATATGTACAGGGTGTCCAGTCCATTATGTATGAAGCATATTAGGTAAATATCTCGGTAAATAATGACTATATAACATTTTTCTATATGCAAGTTGTTTAAGATTTTATTTCCCATAATAAGGCAGCATTCAGTTGTTTTTATTTGAGAAAACAAATGTGTAAGCAAAAACAATTTAGTGCAGCGGAGAGCCGGCGCTAACTTGCTTATTTGAGGTAGTTTTTTTTTCGGAGTAGAAAGAATTGGGACCTACACCATTTTGTTCAGAAATGTTTGAACCTTCAGAATCTCGCTTTACGACATTTTCCCGTGGTCCTGACAAAAGTTATAGGCCGCTAAAGT
>NW_022171013.1:0-702 GCF_008802855.1 Photinus pyralis
GATGACTTGGCTAGAAACGATAGGATCTTAATTGAACCACATAAGGGAAATAACAAATAAAAACCCTTCAGATTTTATAGACGGGTGTCAATATATTTATCAATTATTGGCGCGATACAGCACGATCACAGGTTCATAAACTTAGCAACGAACATTTCCAGCAACCTTACATCATCGCCGGTATGTTTATATAAAACCAATGTGAACTCCTCTAAAAAGTAAGCAACGTATACGTGGACACATGCGATTGAAACACCGTTCCGGATATCCCATTTGGTCTGCTATTAAATTTGCATCGATATCGATTAATGAATACAAAAGTTGTCAATTATCTCCTTGTGTTTTCATAGGGAAACGTTTTTTCCACTTGCCACGGAAAAACTAATGTGAAATACCGTTTCGGCTGGTCCATTTTGCATGTTATACTAGATTCAATTTAGATCCTTATCGGTAATTTCTCAGAAAATGTAGGTATATGAAATTGTGTAAGATGTATAGAAATGTTGGAAAAGTGCAGGAAAATTTGAAAATTATTCTAGAAAGAACTTTAGAAATACTGTCGGAAATACTTCAGAGTGTCAAAAATGCTTAGGAAATATTTGGAACGTTTTATAAACATTGGTAATTTATGAGAAATTATAAAACGTTTCCGAGATGTTCGGGAAGAATTTTTAAAGAATTGTGGAAATGTTTCAGAAACGT
>NW_022171014.1:0-946 GCF_008802855.1 Photinus pyralis
TTTTACATGTTATTGACAATATTTCGTCTTATCAGTCTAGTGATTTTACTCATCGATATGTAACGAGAAGTATCGGTAATTTACGCACAAATCAAGTTCGTCGAACTACTTCACTAAATTGCATTAATTACTATGGGAGTAAATTTTACAACAAAATACCTTTGAAATATCGATCATTACCACTAACTCAGCTAAAAAATGTTATTAGCAATTATCTAAAAGCAAATGCCTTCTATTCAGTGAACGAGTTTCTTCAATCCCAGTCCATTGATCTGTGATATTCAGGTTTAATATATTTTAATTTGTTTTGTTTGTCTTTCTATGTAATTGTAGTTTGTTGTTTTCACTTTGACGAATCTTATATAGTTCTACTATTTGTTATTAATAAAGTATTGATTGATTGATTGATTGAAGTACGCCACTGACCACAAATTTAATGTATACGTTGATTGGTAGCAAACTTTTTACCTCGCTTTTTACAAATTTGGTAAAGAATATATTTTATATACAAAGGTGTTTTAATATTTAACCAATTTCAAAGAACTTCAAAGAAAGTGTACATTCCTTTTAGTCTCAAGAAGACAAGTCCCTAAAATCTTTTGGATTATTTGTAATTAAACGGCCCTAAAAATGGAGAGTAAAAGTTCGACAAAATAGAACGTTTGCTCAGGTACTGGTTCTGGATCTGGATTACGATAGGAGCAGTGCTGTATTGGAGGATATATGTTTAAAAGCAAAATTTAGTTAACGTATATAGAAATGACAATTTGTTAAATACGCAAATATACGGTCGTATACGTAACTTTAAAGTTTAAATCTTTGCTGCGATCAGCAGATGACACTAGATCAAAAAATTATTCCTTCTACGTTCGCAGTTTGTGCACTCAAATTCCTTTGGTAAATGAAAAATTTAAAACTTCAAAAAACAAAAACCCTGTTTTCTAAA
>NW_022171015.1:0-1097 GCF_008802855.1 Photinus pyralis
AAAACACTTTTTCTTATTAATTTTGGCGCGTAGAATCCAAAACAATTCGTACTTTTTCGATTAGACTTCTCAATCAAATTTATAGACCAATTTCGAAAGACAATATAAAGGGCTGTAACTTTTGAACTAGTAGCCCAATTTTGGAACTGTTTGAAATTATGGATTCTACAGGCCACATTCTATAAGAAAATTTTTTTCCGGGTCGATCTGAGACAATTTTTTCTTCGGGGCTCAAAAAAAGGCAGTGTATAACCTTCCTTTTTTAACAAAAATCAACTACACCAAAATTTCTCGGGAAAACACTTTTTTTATTAATTTGGGTGCGTAGAATCCAAATCAATTCGTACTTTTTCGATCAGACTTCTCAATCAAAAGTTATAGACTAAAAACGAATTTCGAAAGAAAATTCAAAGGGCTGTAACTTTTGAACTGTAGCCCAATCTTGGAACTGTTTGAAATTATGGATTACCACATCCTATAAGAAATTTTTTTTTCCGGGTCGATCTGAGACAATTTTTTTTTGGGGGCCCAAAAAAAGGCAGTGTATAACCTTCCTTTTTACCAAAAATCGACTACACCAAAATTTCTTGAGAAAACACTTTTTCTTATTAATTTGGGTGCGTAGAATCCAAATCAATTCGTATTTTTTCGATCATACTTCTCAATCAGAAGTTATAGACTAAAAACCAATTTCGAAAGAAAATTCAAAGGGCTGTAACTTTTGAACTAGTAGCCCAATCTTGGAACTGTTTGAAATTATGGATTCTACAGGCCAGATTCTATAAGAAAATTTCTTTTCCGGGTCGTTCTGAGACAATTTTTATTTCGGGACTCAAAAAAAGGCAGTGTATAATCTTCCTTTTTTATCAAAAATCGACTACACCAAAATTTCTCGGGAAAACACTTTTTCTTATTAATTTGGGTGCGTAGAATCCAAACAATTCGTACTTTTTCGATCAGACTTCTCAATCAAAAGTTATAGACTAGAAACCATTTTCGAAAGAAAATTCAAAGGGCTGTAACTTTTGAACTAGTAGCCCAATCTTGGAACTGTTTGAAATTATGGATTCTACAGGCCAGATTCTATAAGAAAATTT
>NW_022171016.1:0-53731 GCF_008802855.1 Photinus pyralis
GAGTGGATGTGCATTTAAATAAGAGACCCAATTTCTCTCCCGTCAACAACATTTATTATTTCTCTCTCTCTCTCTCATTTACAACATGATAAGGATGCAGATGTGTCAACAGCTTTCAAAATAAACAACTTTCAAATATGAACTTATTGAAAAACAGGCTGTTCCCCCTGTTTGTTTACCTGTTCCCTTGATCGCATCATCGTGGATACTAAAGAGATGGCCTTGAAACGACGAATAGTTTAAGTGCGTAAAGCGATACAGCAAAAGTCTACAATCTTCTCAAAGAGGATCGTTTTATTAAAGAAGTGGAGTTTGTACGAACGTAACCGCTATCCGAGATCGTAAAGAAAATCGAACCGCCGTCATCATCGGTTATTGAGACGAAAAAGGAGGAGCCAGAGGACGAAGTATTTACATCGCCCCCCTAAAAAACGCCAATCTCCTGCAAAAGAAAGTCACCACTACAACGTATGATCCTGCGATACCTTATTACATGCGATCGAGACGAAGACCCTCTTCCCTTACCGAGATCAGTCCGCTGGCTAGACTTCCCTACTTTTCAAAATACTACTACTACCAGTGGTGTCATCCGGGGGTATACGAGGGTATACGGTGTATACCTTGCCTTTTTTTTTCCTAGAAGCGTATACCATGCCTTTTTGTTAAAAATACGGAGGTATACGCCGTATATACGCAGCAATCCACAGTTTGCACTGGGAAGCCCTCACATTGTACTATGAATTAACGTCCTTTGGCTGTATCCTGCTATAACTTAAGTATAACCGTAATTTAACACTTATGATAACACATATGGAATAGGTATAACCTTCACCTTACCGCGCAGGCCGCAACCTGCTTACACTGCAACACGTGCATTTTTAGCGCATTTTTGCAAATTTATTTGTAAAAAGTAGCTTTTAATCTCACTTTGGCTGGCTGGCTGGCTGTCTGGCAGCAAATGTGGGCGCGTAGAAGAACTCTTGTAGAAAGACAACGGGTGTACGTGTATCTACAAGGCCGTGTAATTTGTCAACCTTAGGGACAGGGCTACATGATGTGAGGTTGGCGACATCTGGGGGTGCACGCGGAAAGTGGGAAGCGGGTACCGACAAAGTGAATGTAGTAGCCTACGACAAGATCTTTTATTGATGGTTGAGTCAAAGTGGCTAATAGAATACTGATCTGCTACACAAAAATGCGCTGAAGTCCCTTCGATCTCACACGAGGACTTTAATAATTTTTTTTATCCGAACCGTACTATTATACAATGCGGCGGTTGTAGAAGTGAACTTGTGCGGGATGTTACGACTGTCGCTGTGAATGCTTTCAATATATGGATTTTGCAATCGAGACCATAAAAAGTAATATTGTTTCGGTAAACAGTTTGCCTAAATGTACTCTTTATATTTGTTTTATCCTAATTCCCTAAAAGTAGAGCGACCAGAGTATACTTTGCAATTTTTTTAGGGAACAGGTAAACAAACAGGCGAAACAGCCTGTTTTTCAATAAGCTCTTATTTGAAAGTTGTTTATTTTGAAAGCTGTTTGACTTGATAGCTGTTTATTTCCAACAGAATAATAAACACGTTTTCACGGTATTATATATGTAGTGATCGAAACCTTTCCTGAAACGGTCCTTTTGCACATCCGCATCCTTATCATCAAAATGAGGATAACTACTCGCCCTATCAGCGTTTTTGGTTACAGGATATAAAGCAGCCACTATTGATCATAGAAAACAAAACTTATCATTGTTTCGCACATTTACAACGGCCTTCTTAGCTAGTATAAACGAGGGCATTTTTATGTATGCGGAAAAACCTCCTCTGATAGGAGTATAATTAATAATATTGATTTTGAGGTAGAAAACTCGATCAAACACCACCCGGACCGGTGTTCGGAAAATTTGGCTTGCAGTTTATCAAAAAAGTTCTCTTTGTACCACTTTTTAAGATTGGTACGGCTATCAATTGTAGCATTTCTGGTTTGAAATGTTTTCAAATCTAAATTGAGATCTTGCGGGTGGATAAAATTACATGCCAGAATTACGTTTACCTTTAGCATTGAACGTTTTAGCGCCTCACCAATTTTGCGCGCAATGCTGTCGCACGATTGTTTTAGAAAAACTAAAGGATCTTTATGAGTGAAATTTACAATGACGTCGGTAATCAAACGACTTTGAAACAAGAATCTAATGTGTATCAGGCCTGAGCACGTAGGGGCCGATTTTTTTATCCACGATGATGTCGTTTATTCCACAACCCTCCTTTTTTATCGAGATATTTTTTAATTGCGCTCGAAAACATTTAAGTTGAGCTAAATTCGCTTCGAGTCTTATCGGGTTTTCATTTACCTCATTATGAAGGTGATTGGTAATTGCCTTCTCTAATAAACGTATGTTAGAAGTGATTATTGAAATATGTCGCACAATATCAGATTTATTTTACAATAATTTAATTTAATTTCGCGTTAGATTAACGATGTTGTTGCTTAAACTTGTAACAGATTCCACCTCTACCTATAATTAAAACTGTTATCCTATATAGTTCCTTGAAACGAGAAGAGATGCTTGCAAACACGGTGCTGCGACAAATTCCAAGAGCGGCAGGAAATACGTTATCGTATCTTACGAAATGCGATATACCTACAGATACCACGTCAATATGAGATCTCACGGATTAAAAATCATTTATAAGTTCATCTTCCAAGTATATTAAAGAATATTATCATTGTTAAACTGAGGTGTAGAATGGTCTCTGCTGTCTTTGCTATCTTCTGGGAATCTTCAAGGTTGCAGGTGTTCCACGGGTATCATTTGCTAACACTATAATTTTGCAAACCCCATGGAAATATACGTTTCCTGCAAAAGCGTGCAAGTGTCAGGACAATGGTTGATATGTGTGTGAGAACGTCCTTGATGTTATTTCAGAATCTCTCTTTTGCTAACTCCAACAAAAACCTTCACATATATACCTAGGGGTAGTCATAGTCATTTTGCAGCACAAGTGTTAATCTGCACGTTATCGTCATGTCTTCAACCAAACGCGCCAACAACAAGTTGACTTTAAAGAAAAGTGCAACGAGTAAGAAGCCTTACATAAATGCCTGTGGGGGTGGTGGACGCTCAATCTTAAAGATCGCCTTAGAAAAACCTACAAAGTTATCCGATGGTGATGTGATCAACCTCCTCACGGAAGATAAAGAAGGACATCCGGAAAGGTAAGTTGTAAACTTGTATAATAATTTAGTTCTCGCTCTCCACCATCCATATAGATACTAATGTTGTATTATTTTATTTTTTATAGAACAATAGCTACCACCACCACCACCACCACAAATGAACTGGAAGATTTTTTCTAAAAGAATATGAGGGAAATTTCAATCATGTTTACGCTCCTCCAATTACAACGATTCCTCCATCTCACATGAGACCACCGGTGATAGATCCCAGACATGGCCAGCAACAACAACACCAACAACAGTTAAGGTACAAATTATTGTTCACGAAAAAATAAAATTTCTAATACATATATGTTTTACAGCCCGTATCCATCAGTACAAATATTGGAGCATATTATAATTCCTGCGCCGCTACCCCAGGCAAATACTCAAACGCAGCCGTCAGAAATGGTAGCTTTACATCCACAATCCGCGATGGGTGACATGCATCAATTTCCGTAAGTTTACTCATTACTGTACCTCCGTTTATGTGGAAATACTTATTTTATTGTTACGTTACAGAAATAATCCAGCTCAACAACAACCAAATTTACCACTACAGCTACCTGTAAATAACGGCGGCAACAATCACTTTCAGTAAGTTACTTTTATTCTACATATAATCTATTTTTAATATTGTTTCTCTTATTGTTACAGTGCCCCGTTGCCTAGGGGGGAAAAAGATATGCAATTACTAAGAGAATTTTATGAACACGTCTCGCCGCCGTCTTCAGCAGCCATCGACCAAGAAGAGGCGCCACCACCACCACCGCCGCCGCCATCTCATGAATCGCCCAGATGGCACGAGCCGTCCACACCCCAAGAGCTGGCGATGTTATCAATGGGGTGTCTGGAGAAGATGCTGACAATTTTCCAGGCCAGACAAAGAAATTCCCAACTCCAGACGGAGCGTTTAGAACGGGAATTGGCTGCACCACGGCTTCAAGATGAAAACCTGCATCGAGACATGAAGTTTATTATAAATTACATGCAATTTTTAAAGAATAGCTAATTTTTCTTTTTAAATTTAATTTCACATTTGTAATAGTAGGTACTTCGGTAGGTACTTACGAGTAATAAGTAAAACATTAATGTAATGTAGCTAATTTTACGTAGAAAATACATGGATTATTTAATGCGATTGTTGATATTAATTAATTTAGTTTACCTGCCACAAACATTCACGGTATAACTTTAAATGCAACATTTACGTACCTACCTGAGTTCGAGTGAGAATACTAATCGAATTAATCATTATCACAAAGAAACACCAAAATTATTTTCCACAACACATCGCGAATCGGCGAATATCACTGTGCAATGAAATGAGTGCATACGCAAGTCGACATAATGCGAGCTGATAATTTTCTATTTTTACCAAATGCGCGATACCAAGCAGAACGTCTATTCACGGTAGGTACAGTGTACTCGTTTTAAAAATTGAGCGTTCATTAAACACCAATCCCCAAACTTTTTTAACCCTCTCGCTCGCAATTCCTACACAAGAAATAAGCGTGTTTGATCATACCACGTACAAATTGGTTCTAAAGGAAGAATGTCAGGGCAAAATGAATAAGCACCCTTTATACATTCTTTTTTAATACTCAAACTTTACATAAGTACAAATTGTCTTAATTGATACACAAGAATAACCATCATCGTCTTATTTATGCCATTGTCTCATCACACAAAGAAATAATCCTTGCCTTAACTGCTACTGTATGAAAGTTTGAATACGTCCAAGCATCACTACAAAATCAGTTTTTTCATACGGCGCTGAGCCGCTGACAACCCAGCATTTCAACATCCCACTTTAATTTTCTAATTTTCAGTAACAGTTCGTCAATTCTTTTTTCCCCATTGCATTGCAAAGATGATGTCGGTGCTGCTGCTGTGGATGATGATGATGGACAATGGCTCTTGACATCTCGCCTATTATTGAATTATTCAGAGCAAAGACCCATTACAACAAACACTTATATATTAGTTTAAACCACACCCATTCTTAAGCCGCCTTGATCACCCGAAAACAATACAACATTTTTGTTCTCAAACTTGAAACTACACTCGACAGACAAACACCGCATGGCCTTGAAAGTCAACCAGGATCGGCACCCATTAAGCTTTGAGTGAGCCAAAATCGATATGACCTTAACGGCGGTTCGATTTTCTTAACGATCTGGGATAGCGGTTGAATTAGCGGTTTATACGTTCGTACAAACTCCACTTCTTTAATAAAACGATCCGCTTTGTGACGATTGTACTTTACGCGCTTGAACTATTCGTCGTTTCAAGGCCATCTCTTTAGTATCCATGATGATGCGATCAAGGGAAACAGGTAAACAAACAGGGGGAACAGCCTGTTTATTTTGAAAGCTGTTTATTTAAAAAAAAAATGTCGAGCTCTTTACACTGAGCGTCTAGGGGATTTATGCCGGGATCGCCTCGCTTTAGCCTTTTATCTAATTTAGTACCAGGTCCGCAATACTGATAGCCAGGAATATGTAGTTCCACTGGAAGTTTGTTTATAAGATTATTAACCAAGCCACTCCCATCCGTACACTTCCGCTTCCGACTCAACATTGTTGAAGTGTGGCAAGAAGTTGCCTCCATCAAATAAAAAAAAATGCTCAAATAGAGTACGTTTATTGACATATGTGATACATAAAATAACATATGTGATACATAAAATAAGTAGGTCGATAGTATAATAATTCCATCTTGCAAACTGTATTGTGAGAATTTACGTTAAACTTATAGTTTAACACATCTTCAATATCGCGATAGATGTTGTCATCGTCGCCCTCATCCTCGTCACCACATTTTGGAGCCTTTTTTTTTTTTCGTTGAGATGATCTCGAGAGTGGGATGTGCATTTAAATAAGAGACCCAATTTCTCTCTCGTGAACAACATTTATTATCTCTCTCTCTCTCTCTCTCTCTCTCTCTCTCTCTCATTTACAACTTTTTTACATAAATGTTAAATTAGTAGTCTTCCCCGCCGTTCCAGCGCATGTTATAAAGACTTCTTCCCTGGACAAGAAGTCCTTGAAGATCTGCAGACAGTTGTCGCTCTTGAAGTACTCATAAAAGCGCAAAGGAAGGATGCACTTAAAGTTCTCAGTATCGATCAGTATTCGATCGCCATACTTGGTATTGATTAGATCGATACCAATCACTTTATACTTTTCACCAACCTTCATATCCTTGACGTTCTTGAAAGGTTTGCAGTAGGTGCTACTGTTGAGTCGATTAAGATCCATTTTAACTGATTAGTCAACACTATTCGACTGATTCCAGGCACCGTTTTCTACCACCATTATATTGCTGGCTGATGACCTTGAAATCTAGAGTGCGATAAACCATTACATTGCTGTATGGTGGCCTTGAAATCCAGTGCGATATATACCATTATATTGCGGTCTGATGTTGACCATGAAATCTAGTGCGATAAACCGATGATCGATGATTTTCTGCTAAGACGAGAAACAATATCTTACAAAATTGCTCTATTTTCCTACTAAAGCGAAATCTATCCAAGGCCCTTTTCGCGCTTCATTATATGCACATGACCACGCGATCAGCACATACACGCGATTGTTACTATCGTCAAATGTCACTTTCTTCATCACCATATTATGTATTCACCCAACTGAGCCACGTTTAGTCCGTTCATAAGGCAATAAACGGATATTTTATAATTTAAAAAGCGTCTACATATTTCAATCCCCAACTCATACCTTTGGGCAATGTTTTGACACTGTTCCCTAAAAGTCTCAGGTCCATACACCGCCTCATGCTCAGCATCAGATAGTAATACCAATAAGGTTTGATGAAGGCATTCAACAGCCGTTCGCCACATATTCACCACAAATCGCCAGTAGGCCTCCCAACATCAATTTTTCCATACTGCGCCGACAACCCAAAATTTCCACATCCCACTTTAATTTTCTAATTTTCTTTACCAGCTTTCCGTTTCTGCCGCTGCTGCTGCTGCTGATGATGATGATGAACAATTACTCTTGACATCTCCTCTATTATTATTATTATTATTATTATGGACAAATGACTATTCCAATAAGCACCTTATATTACACCCCCCACTCTCCAAGTCGCAAACCATCCCTCGATAGCCTAAGAATTGCACCACGTTTGACCTTGACCACAAACAATACACCCTTTGTTCTCTCGACCCCCGGCGCGCTCTCGGCCTTTGAGATACGAAGCCGGCAAGAAGAATAATTACGTTTTACCCTCAATCTTGAGACGGCAGCCGAAAAATTACGCAACCCATTTTTTACACTCTCAGCGCTGAACTGGCACCGCCAGTGGCACCCCATCCCCCAGAAGAACACAAACATTAAACCCCCCTTTGTTCTCAGCGTCCGACCTTGAAATCCAATCGCCTTCAGGAAAAACAATTTGATCACACACAATACCCCCCCCTTAACACTCTCAGCAATCGACCTTGAAATCCAAAAACCTTGAAACGACCACGCAACACCACACCAATTTCACCTTGAACACCAACACTTTATTCATATATTCTTCAATGCTAAGTGGGCCAGGATCGATACGACCTTGAAAGTGAGCCAGGATCACCACGCATTCAGCTTCGACCCAAAATCGATATGACCTTCAAGTGAGCCAGCATCGGCACGCATTCTTTCAGACGGACACACCCCCACATGACCTTGAACACCAATGCATCGATACGACCTTGAAAGTGAGCCAGGATCGCCACGCATTCAGCTTCGACCCAAAATCGATTTGACCTTCAAGTGAGCCAGCATCGGCACGCATTCTTTCAGACAGACACATCCCCACACATGACCTTGAAGCCTCCGAAGAACACAAACAATACACCCCTTTGTTTTCACCAATCGACCTTGAAATCCAATGGCCTCAGCCATCACCCCCTCTTACCAACGGCCTTGAACCGACACCACCACCCCCCTCCAAAGAACACAAACAATACACCCCTTTCTTCTCAACACTCGACCTTGAAATCCACCCACCCCCCCACTTACGCAATACCACTTTGACCTTCAACACCACTTTGACCTTGAAACGCTAACACTTCAATCATATGGCACTTTTCCATGTAAAGTGAGCCAGGATCGGCCTTACTATACAACTAAATGACCTTGATGTTGCAAATGAGACAACAGTAACCCGACGTACACTCGTCAGGGCTCGGGTGTATGAGCGTTGGAGCGACCTATGGGCGAGGTCCGATTCATTTTTGAAAAGGGTCAGACCCGATTTGGGGCCGCTATTTCTTCTTGGCGAGGGTCGGTTTGTATTCGTGAAGATGTTTCGAATTAGACTTGGGCACACCGCATTAACCCATAGCGCCTTGCTGGAAGGTAAACCTAGACCCCTATGTGCGAACTGTGAGGTTAATTTAACACTAGAGCACATACTTTGTAACTGTCCACGATACAAAGATATACGGGACACCTTCGGGATATGCCCGATATGGGAAGGTAACTTTAACAGCGATGAACGGTGTCGAAGGGTGATAGGATTTTTCCAAAGTGTGGAAATGTTGCACAAACTGTGATATAATGGCTGTCTATTTAATTGTTATTTATTGTTGTCTGTCAGTTACCAACTTTGTCATATCGAAAATATTGTATTGTATGTGAGTCGACCTACCTGTATGTAATATTCCATTAGAACGAAGTCTGTGATATTTTGAGAAAATAGGCAAATGGCCATAGAAGCCGAAGCCTTAGGTGGGGTTTTAGTGGGTATACCCGAGTAAGGGAGAGCCCCACACTACTCCAGACCTTTCAACCTGGAGTGTGCATAAGGAGCATTTCCCCACCTACAAAAAAAAAAAAAAAAATTAAAATGAAACCATTCGGAATTACGAAGACACGTTCTTGACGCGGATAGCATACACCAGAGTTGACAAAATGGTAGCGGTGTTTAGCTGCAAGTGCACAGTGCTTTGGCTCTCCAAGGTAGCAAATTCGACCTTTCTGGGCACTTTCAGAATATGGCGTCATTTTCCGTCCAGTAGAATAGCAAAATTGCGGATGACTGCGGTTTAGAACAAAATGTGCCATGTGTCACCACACCAAAAATTGGTAAAAACGGAAATAAAAGCAATCACTTAAATGCAACTAGATAGCCTGGAATATATTTAAACTAGAGAACAAAATTGACAGACGGTTACGGTGCAATTAAATCACAGACCGCGTGTCACAGCTTGTAATCGCAACTTGTAACCACTCAAATGTTACCTACCATGGAAATAGCCAATCTGTATGAAAAACATTGTAATATAAAACCGACAACCTTTTAATCAAAGTGTGTAGCAGAATAAGTTACCAGACGCAATTGCAATAATTTCAGATTATAAAACATTTACCAATTATTTGCAATAGTAGTCCGATACACAGTAATTACGAAGGCTATCAATGTAACCATCCAATTTGAGCAAGGAACAAACAAAAACTCACGATTGTGGTTTGTGCATGGCAGCTAATGAATTCCACAGCGCTGCATCCATCCTATAAATGGGAATACATTAATCACAACACGGAACGTATGTTTAATTAATTAGCGATGCGCTACAGTCAAAAAAAGCACTCAAAAATGAACGAGTCGTCTAAATGCCAGTATTAAATAATTAAATTGTCTTAACCACACTACAATTTAATTAACTTTAATACTGCCGACGCTATTCGCTTTGTATAGGCTATATTTAAATTGCGGTGGATGCAATTGTATTGTGCATTCCGTATATTACGAAAGATAGTTTTAGTGCTGCGCGCTGAAATTAAACTGAAATTAATTATAAGAACAGAAACAATATCCCATGTAATTAAATGATATTAAAGGATGTTGAACTTAATTGCGAATATTCGTAAATAATTAAGCCTCTCGAGTGGTCTCAATCCATTTATTTCCACATTGCAGCTCGTTTTGTACGTCCTAGTATGTTCTTTCATTGAATAATGCAAGTTTGAAATGTCACGAATACTAATTTCAAATATATACTTACTGCTGATAAATTTAAATGAAAATGCATTTTGTTTCAAGATGCATCAAAACTCAAATTATTGATTCTCAATCGTCCTTAGATTAGGAAAGGGTAGAGATACCGCGTATTCCGTAGATCTCGTGTATGGATCGTGCTACCTTTACAAGTATAAACAAGCTGACCATTCTATTTGTGGCACACATTGTTTTTGATGGGTTTTTGCGCTTAAATTGAGAGGAAACACAATAAATCAACTTAAAATCATCGTGAATTGTGCAATCTAGTGTGTGTGAGTTAAGTGCGTCTTATATCGCAAATCTCGCACGGCCAGATTATTCGGATTGTTAAGAAAAAAGCGGTCAGTAATTTTAAGATTTCTTATTTTATTTGTCGACTGACTGTGTCCGGGGTAATTTGCCCAGACAACCTTTGTAAGCTTTTCTGCCTTGCCGGAATTTTACTTTAATTTTATTTCATTGTGTTTCGGAATAAATGATTGTCGTTGTTAATCAATTAATTGTGTGTTTATTCGAATCCATTGTGCGACCGGGCTAGTTTTCACATCAGATTTTTCTTTTCGTGCAGGTGTAAATGTACCTCGTTCGTTACTTCTTCGAAAGTTGATCGAGGCTACTCAGTCTCCCAAATTATTAATTTAAAGACAACATTGAGATTTTCTATTAAGACGAGAGCCCGACATCTACGAGGAAAATAATTACAGTTCTAAATTCAAAGGTTGTTTCGAGCTATCTGGACAGGTGTTTCGTGGGCACCGTAGTGACCGCATGGTGTTGTACACAGCAATATCTAAATAGTCTCTAAGTTTACTCTAAGAATCAAAAAAATTGAATTAAAATGTTACGTCATAATCTATGAGTAAAAAAACCTTTCAATCTTCGACATCACGAATTTTTGAAAAATAGGGCCGGTGCAGGCGGTTCACCTGTACCATATTTCTAAGAACGGCCACCTTTTTCAAGGAGAATCGATTGAATCCAAACAAAGGATTTTGATATTTTGCTTCATTGATTGGAATATTCCCATTTAATTTCAGTGATACCACTACTTTGATCGGGTAAAACTGTTGTTTTATATTCAGAGGTGTTTGTATATTTTGAACAGGTGCCGCGTGATCAAAAAATAGGCAAGGCATCGCATTTTGGTATTTCTTTTTATGAGTCAAATCAATATTCTATATCCAGGTACAAAGACAATTGGAATTTGGTCACTTTTGCTTTAATTAATACATCTAGTAAACTAAGTTCACATGCGTATTTAGTGGAGTTCAATCACACCAGAGCATTACATTTTCAATGTCAGGTTCTAATGGTAGATGAAAGGTCATGGGCAAGGTAAGGGTTTTGAAAACAATTTTTATTGCTGAGCTAGCCGTGGATAAATTGAAAACTGGTGTCATATTGGAGGTTTTTCCAGTGCCGTAGAGGTCCAATTTTAGCTCATTAAAGACAAAAATTTGAGGAAATTCAAAAACTGACGTACACTAATTGGAAATACAGACTACAAAATAAATATAATGCAGGAAAATAAATACAAGAGGAAAACCGGCTAAAAACTGATACAGGGTGAACGTGAAGGTCGCAGGGCGAACAAAAAAGTGACATGACAGTACACGATATGTTAAGGAATTAAGTGGGCGAAAAAGACTAATAAAAAAGGAACGCGAAAATATATTTTATAAAAGAGAACAATGGGAAAAATTCGGGACGATTTATAAAATAGAAAAATTAGAACGACACCGGACAACAAAAACCCTAAAATCCATAATGAGACAACTACATTGATGACACTAGCCTAGGAAAAAATAAACGAAAACTTTTTCTTGTGAGGTTTAAAAATTATTAATGGCGCCGAACCTAATAGAAAAATTCTAAGACTAAAGAAGAAAAATGGATTGTGACATTTTTTCTTGAATACCTAAAATTTCAGTTTACCAAATAGAAGTCCATAAATGCTTCTTTTGGCACTGTTGGGCTTATTTATAGTCCATTTCAATAAAAACGCGCGTTACTTAAAATGAACATAAACATGAATAGAAATTTATTGTGTTCCTTTTTTAGTATAAATGATATAACACACCCATTCCAAAAAGTCTTACCAATTCGTAATAAATATTAAATAGAAGATTGTAATTCAAGTGCTAGCTAAACATAGACTGTCCTAGATTTATTAAAATTAATTGTGCCCAGTTGCATATTTCAGCATATTTGGCCGCTGGAAATTCTAATTTCCAGATTCATATATAGCCTAATTAATATAGAAGACAGGCACGTATACTTTCCGAACGTAAGCAATTTGTGGACTACCGCCTAACGTGCAGTTAATGATTGTTCTCCACAACTCAATTAGAAATAAATCAATTAGAAGCGCAATCGCGTAATTACTCCTAATTCGTTATAAAGGTGTTCGTGCAGATATAATTTGGCAATGTTTGTAATAATTTGTTGGTCTCGGTTTGTGATATTTGTGAATATTAGTTGTAGAACAGTTCGTCTAATTAATTAATTACCCATATGAATTTTTTGCTTTTATAAGTGAAAAACAGCTCTTTGATGTCGTTTGAAATCAGTCGCAATGCATTTGGCAGCATGTTTAATTTGGTAGGTACTTTTTACTTTTCTCGATGCTTAACGAGTGTTGTACAAAATTTACTTTAAAATTATTTTGCATTTTCCCTTCGTCCATTAAAACTGCAAACTGCGGTTCCTTGTGGGTACGCTTTGCCTTGCGATATGATAACATCGACTGCTCAGAGTTTTTTTTTAAGAAGATGGATATTCATGCCCTCTCATCATTATTCATCGGGTTGAAAAAGGATTTCTATATATGAATTTTTTATAGCGCCCTTATTTTACTTTATTAAAAACGAACGTCCATTAACTAAATCAATGTTGTGTGTTAAAAGAGCGTTAATGTTACATTTGAAAATATATTTGACATGTATAGGCTTTGTTATTCAGTCCCTACTAGCCTTGTGTTTGTTTATAATTAATTTGAAATATAAAACCCTTGTTCACGTGCAACCATTCCAATTAGTGTTCGTCTTTTGCAATACACCAATTCAGTATTATTTATGTCATTCCACTTCGTATGTTTAATATCGATAAATTTTGAATGCCCTTTCTCCTTACCTAAATTTTATTTCGGTATTAATTGCCACTTGACTTAGATACTTGTGTATAGTTGCCGTGTTACGACATTCTGTCAACACTTTTGATTTATAGCGAATCGTAATTGTAGCCACTTCACCTAAGGAGTATTTATTTCGTATTTACCATTTTGTAATAATCCAATCCAAATAATGTGCGATTGAAACTTTACAACCCTCAGTTTAAAGAAACTACAATGAATAAGGACTCTATATTACATTACTACGTAACACAACTTAACTAAGACTGCTTAATTAACCTAGAACGAAGCTTATGTTACACTTTCAAACAAGAGTGTCGGTTTAAAGGCGGTTACAAATAGATATTAAAAATTTACTGTCAGCACGCTAATTAATGGTTAATTGGACATGTTTAATGTTTGCAACACCGACGAGACAATTGCTAAATACACGCAGATTGAAATAGTTGGTAGTGGGAATGCGTGACGCTCTTATTTTGAAACGGAGGCTTAGGTACATTCCGAAATTTTGAAATTGGTCGGTTTTTTGGCCCATTACCTACGTCTACGTCTGATACGAGAAATCGGTGTCCTCTATAATAATATAATACAGGGTGCTACAAATCCGATGCATTAGCATTGCTTTCTTGGTAACTATTAGAGATACAGAGGTTAAATGCGGCACAGCGCTTCCAAGTGCAAAATTTTGCAGAAAAAAAACATTACAATAACAGTGTATAAATGCCCAAATATACTGTATCTTATTTTAAGACTGTTTTTGTAAAACTGAGCACTTTTAAGTCAGAAATCGTAATTTTGCTCTAACTTTCTGTATACCTAAATATAAATGTTTGAAATCAAAAATTTTGAAAAATTTTGTTAAATTATTATGTTAACGTGTAATAATAAGGTATCTAGGTTTTTAAAGGGCTATCGATTCAAAATGCCAGAGAAATTATTCAGGACTATTTTTCGGAAATTTTCTAGTTCTGTGTTGTGTTCGGGATAGTTTTCAAGGTAAATGTCTAATAATATTGTGACTTGCAACTTATAACAATAAATTTATAACAGGATTTTTACTTTTGAGACTGACAACTACAAATTTCCTGTGGAAAAGTCTGATGAAGTATTGATTAACGCCAATAATATTAACAAACTAGGAGTATTTTTCATACAACTAAATTCAAAGCAAAATATTCAGTGCAATTTTTCAACATGTAATTCCATCTATGTATTTCCTCTGTAGATCCGATTAGTATAGATATAAGTTAGTTCTATGGTAGAGTTGTTATTACTTTATTTCTTTATTTTGCCTCTAGAGGGCACGCTTTGTACTTTTCTGCACATAACTATATCCCATCGATCTCTTCTAATTTTGACTTGCGTACAAGCTGTACCTTGTTCCTTTTAGAGAAGATTCTGCTGAATTGTGTAGACCATCGTGTCGGACGAGCTTTATTGTTGGGCTATTTGTAAATGCCCTGGCAGATATCCGGATGTATTCCCAAAGTGCATAATGTGCATGAGTCCATGGCGTATTCCGATGATTATATCGCTGAGTGACTTATTCGCGAGAGTAGGCCATGGTTTAGGGACTCACTGCTAAAAAACAGTTAGGGAGTGACCCTCGGAGTGACCTCGACCTGCAGGTGTATTCTCAGGGAGAGATATAGATCGACGGTGGTTGATCTATTGGCCGACGCTTCTAACCAGAGGACCGAGAGCCTTTTCCAATAGGTATGAGCTCTATCTTAACCCTTCAGGATGTCATCCCAACGATGCATTTCGATTTCCCATCAGAGTGTTCGGTACTCCAGGAGAGCTCAGCGCCAGCTTCGGGTAGGAGGCCTCCCGGTGATTAATTGGCAATGATCGCGGGTAAGTAGTCGCGATGATTATTTACAGGATTTACAGTCAGATTGAATGTCATGTTACCCCTTATGACCGTACGCGTAGATTACAGGAGGACGTTAGTATGGAAAGGTGAGTTTACAGTAGATTTGTCGCATCTCAATAATGAGTGGATATTACCATAGTTCTTTGGAGTTTTTCTCTATTTCTGATGTGTTGGGGTTGCTCCATAGGCTTAGCCGATTTATATTTACAAGTTACGCTGTGAGGTATGTACAGATTTGACTCAGGATTACTACAACACTAATGTAAATTAGTTTTTCAAGTTATCGAGACCTATACCGAAACCGACATTTACGCGCACCAACGGTAGCTTCGGTTCTTTCTCCTAATTTAAAGGTCAAAATCTGTAGACGGTGACGGAACCTAACTATTGACGACAGCAAAAAAACGACAGAACAGGAGTGCGTCGGGCGCCAATAAAAGTTCTCGGTCCCTCTTGCTTCTGGACAAGATGCGGTCGGGGATGGTATGCTCCAAGTAACTCGAACAGAGAACGGTGCACCCAGGAATCTAAAGGGCAAGCGGTGGGCGACTACTGTTGAATGTTAAAATAAACTTAAAACGCACAATAATTTCCCTAAGCGAGAACAGTGGTTAATCTGATTGGGTAGCGGTTCATACGGGAACGCAACTGCAGTAAAGCGAAACAATGCCCCCTCCTATAATTAACTAACGTAAAGTAGAAAAAAACTTAACTTGCAATTAAGGAGCGGCAGTAATTACTGTGCAAGAAAAGAGGACTCTATAGATACGCTGCCGTAAACTTAATGTAAAAGCAAATATTAAACGGTCTGAATGCAAAATAAATTTACGGAAAAGCTAGGTAACTTAACGTACTTACAACAATAAAAAATGGCAAACCATTTTACGTTTCTGTAAACCACCAAATGCAAAAGATCTAAATACGGTTAAAACCAAATGCAAAAAGATGCAAAAAGCAAAAGATGCCTTCAAAATTGAGTGATTACTTTATATAAAATTCGGCCATGCCATAGGGGAACGACGGTTTTTCCAGCTCGAGGGCGTGTCCTTCTAAAACAGTTTTTTAATTGATTACGTCCTTCCCGACGTCTTAAAAATACGGGACCGATGTCAAAATTCAAATTTTTTTAGAGCGCACGTAATCTCGACTCAATGGAGGGCTGTTATATGTAACCCATTCAACTAATTACGGTCTCCAAATTCGGCAGTCCAACAATGCCCCTTTGTTCCTCAGAATGTGAGGTCGTTTAAAGGGTAATTAACGAACCTAAAACAGAATAAGATTCTCCCTCTCTTCTTCCTTCGCAAGAGGACTGTAAAAATAATTTAAGTTCACTCCTTCGTCTCCTAGAGCAAATAAGTAAACTCAGAAACTACGGTTTATTGGTAACAAAGCTCCCAAATTAAAACGCTTTTTTATACCGGGTGTTCATCTACAGAGTGATCACTAAATCTGGTAATTTCCAAACGGAAAAGGAAAAGGGCATGGCGTGGAACTGGGGCGAACATCAACAGGAGACGTTTCGGCGACTCAAGGAGGCTTTAATGACTAAGTCCGTGTTAGCAGTAAGGCGGAAACGCCGCCCGCGGCATATTGATGCCAGTAAGTGGGACATTGGCGCAATGCTCGGGCAGAGGCAGTCAGGCGGAGATCAGACATGGAGACCGATGGAGTTCTTTAATCGAACAACAACGTTAGGCGAACAGGCGTATCACAGTATGAGTTGGGGAGCTTATCTGTGGTAGGTGGTGGTGCGCCTCATTCAGACTCATTTGAATTCGATTCAAGGTGGTGACATTTGGGGTTAAATTAAGATGGATAAGCATATTTGATCGATAACAAAAGTCTGTGAACACGGGAACCGTGGAAGTAAGTTCACTGTATGGGAAAGAATATGTTATCGAATAAATTAATTGAAATACAAATCGCCAACAATTCAGCTTCGGATTTAAGTTCCACGCGATTTATGATTTATGATTGTTTTCCAACTTGAATTCTCCGAGAACGTGGTTACTGTAGGAATTAAGGTTCGGTAAAGTAAGTTGAGATACCACAAGTTCTGATCTCATTTATCTTTCGAAAATGTATTGTTCTCAGAAACAATGAATGAAACGTAGAAAGGGAAACAAAGCCAAAATAATTTACAATTGTATGATAAACTTTTTTAACACACAAAGTATTATCACGAACTTTGCATAAGGAAACAGAACATATCCGTTTTGTGTAAAAGTTTTCAAAGTACCCTTTTAAGGTTTTAGATTCAAGCAACTGAAACCCTTTATAAAAGTTGAAACAGAACTAATTGAAAAGTTAGTTAAATTTCTTTTCCTGCATTTAGCCGAAATTTTCTTAAATAAAAGTAAAAGCTTGTCCAATATTTTTTCCTACTGAGATTAGTTTTCAATTTACAGTTTTTCAGTTCGAACGTCAGGGCCACTTTCATCAGAGAAAGAAAGTAAAAGTTCCAAAGAGACGTAACCCAAATTAGTTTTGAGTCGAATTCTTTGAAATGCGAAGACATAATGAATGAAAGCTTTCGAAATTATCTGTTCATTTTTAAATTGCAAAAAATCTAATATCTCATTTCTAAACATCTTTCATATTAAATTGTATCGAGAGTGACAGGGCTCGGAGAAATTTAATTCCATTCCTGCTTTCTGGAGGGCGAGATTGCATGAATTACTAAAATTCTTGCAGTTTCACAAATAATTAACTACCGTGATTCATGTTAGTCATTTTTGTTAGGTAGACATTTCCAAAATATTTATAGAAGATAAGTAAAACAATATTGAATTCTTAATATTTCCTCACATCCATACTTAGACGTAACTAACTTACGCGGTAATACGATCGTTAGCAAAAAATGCGTACATTTTTTCCGAAATGCAAAGTATCGCACTTATGCGCGATGTCAAAATTATGTCTTCAATCTCCGAAAAAAGCAACTAAAGCAAACATCAATAAAAATAACCGCTTATAATGTTCGTAAAAACAAGAAAACGCTTAGAAGATCTTTCCATAGGTCGTAACCCTAATTTCATAAGATACGTATCATTATTAAATAATCTAGGTAAGTAGTGCGTTAAAATGATAAAATTTTGAACGTCCACTCATGCGTTAAGTACTAATTGTATCACTGATTAAAGAACGGATAAAATATAAATTAAGTGAGGAATAACTCGTGTGATCAGGTTTAATTAAATTTTTGTTCCGCCATCCCAAATTATATATTTTATTGATAAAAGCACTTTACGGATCAACGGGATCAAGCACAAAGGAGCGATATTCATTGTTATTTTGCTAATTAACCAATTGTTTGAATTACGAGGTGAACTGCCAAGGAAACCTCTCGCTTGCTGCTTCAACAGCCCGTCACGTAACAAGTTGCGCTAATTGTTACATAATAGAAAAAATTACAAACTAAAGCGCCTTTGATGGAGTAAATAAAAAGTTTATTAATTTTAGCGTTCGTGGTGTTTCGCAGAGAATTTCTTAACGTCAACTTCTCACGGAAAGATGTTTGCATTAATTATGCATATATAGTGAGGGAGAAAGATAGATGTATACATTCAACTGGAACAAATTGAAGTCTAGGTAAACACAGAACTTGTAATGATGTACAAATATTTGTCGGAACTCATTTTACCCGCGGTAGATGAAATAAGTTAATTAAAGTTAATGTTGTTTGCTACTTCACCTTATTTGTTGTAATTAATAGGGAGGAATTGAGATATATATCTCTTGAAAGGCGTCACTGTTTTTCTTTTATGGCAACAATTACTTCAATATTTCTCGACGATATTTATCAACTGACGTCGATAATTATATTATAAAGGATGTCTTTAAAATAAATAGAGAAATAATTCCTTGTGTCTGAAATTTGACATATTTCTAAATTAAATTTCACAAATAAATCTTAATTACGGAAGGGGTAGGGCAACAAAAAAGGAAACTTATTAATTATATAAACTGGTGATTACTTCAACAGAAAAAAATGATCTGTATAGCATCTCCAAGGAAAAAAATGATGTTCTGTCTATTCGCGAGCTCAATATTCGAAAATCGAAATTTGCACAAACCGACTCTATTAACTAGATATACCGAGAGATGTCTTACGTCATCCACTTTAGATTCGACTTGGTTATCCAGAACTGAGTGATGTTTTTTTTATCACGATCACGTGTATTTTGATCAAAACCATTAGTTGTGCACCAAGATCTTGACCAAGTCATCCAATAGATGTTTATGAAGTTGAGTAAATAGTGCGATAGAAGTGATACGTAACCAAGAAAAACAAGTTATGAAAATACGTTGTAAAAAAGAAGGTGTGCGGCTCCGTCGATAATCCGTTGTAGATAAGGCCGTTAAATTAACAAAGGAATTTATTAATTCTTTAATTATCCTGCGTAGTTATTAATCGAACTAGGGACGTGGTTTGTTAAATGCATGAGCTTGATCTAGTATTATGGTTAAAGCAATTCGTGCTCGTTTAAATTAATATTTCTTCCACCATTGACTATTTGTTGTATCGCATGTCGTTTCAGATACGTGCACCTCTGCTCACTTAAAATTTTTATCCAGTTCAAATTACAAGAAAATACGGTCCCACGTGTTTGTTGGTTGAATTTAAAAAGTACAAATTGGGAAATTTACAGTTTCCAGTCGTTAAATTTACTCTACGATATATATATATATATTTTAGTAGCTCGATTTAAACTAAATAGAGTTAAAATGGCATACAAGCATGTGTCAAAGAGATTTTTTTCCACACGACTTCACTTTCCAATTACAAAGAGTGGAAAAGACTGCAGAATTGTTTGATGTGAATGGTCAAAGTTAGATAGCATTCTAAGCTACTGCGCTGTGAATTTTCAGCCGGCAGTTAAATTGGAATCGGATCACGCCGGGATTCTTCTGTAAAAGTTTATGTAATTACACGGCGATTTTGTACACCGACTCCTATCGCACCTTCTCATTGGTCGACAAATAAAGGCGCAAGGAAGTGTGACGTAATTTCGAACTACCGCACTATAATTGAACTTTTATGTTAATCGCGGAGAACAGACCATCTGTCAATCACTACGGGGGAGAATTATCACTGACGGCAGGCGGATTTTCACAGGGGAATTAATCTAAAATCACTCAATTCATTCCGTTTATTCAGATTCGGCTTCCATTAATACCGAGTTTTTTCTGTATTTCATTGTGTTATGGAAATCGTACAAGTTGTCAAATTCAAAACCCCCGATTCAGTTTATTTATTAGTAATATTATTAGCCGCGATAGGTTAACGTTGCCCTGTACTTTATAGGATCGCGTTAGAAAGGGATTGGGAATTGATCCAACGTGAACAGAATAATTTATAAACTGATTGAGGGTTAAACCATGTACACTTGGTTTCCACCCATGTAGATAATATAACCTTAATTATTTCAAAAAAGTATCTTAACCACGAGTATAAAATGTTGGAGGGCCACCAGTTGAGGTCTACTAAAATAAACACGGCTATTTTTTCGAAATTGAAATGTATTTTATTATTTTATTAGTGTAACTTTATACTAGTATAGTGTTCGAGAGTAAACATCGAATTTAAAGGTAAAAAAAAACATAATTTTGCCTACTTCTATTTTCTTTGTAAACAAATTGTAACGGTGCTGCCATTATTGGAAGCATTGCGAAAAGATTTTTTCAGAGCCGAGTTTACCTCAACGGTCTTGTAAATATCGTTCCTTTCAATGACCCTCATTGTGTTGTTCACTTGATAAGGAAGTTAATGTGAAGTTTTCGTTATTAGAAAAATCGATTAATCGAGTAACAACGAACGCTAAGGTATTCGAAACAAGTTTTCAGCTTGTTCACGAATATCGTTTTTGTTGCATGCCAGGAAGGGGCACGCGCTTTTGGCAAACCACAATTTCAAAGCTTTTTTCATAAGCTATAAGTTTTTACTTATACTGATCATTGAGGAAGCGGTCCTCTCATGTGATTTGATATTTCCTTTTTGAGTTCTGGAGGTATACAACAGCATTTAGAGCTTGGGAATTTAAAATTACCCACGGTACACCATCATACGACTGTGTGAGAAATTCAAAATTGAAGTGTTAGTACATGGTTCTCTCTTTCTTGCTTGGTCTTTTAAAAAGGAAAGCAAAATAATACTTCCCATGCTAAATTTGATCCTTATCATTATGTAATAAATTCATGGTACATTATCCTGTCTAAAGTATGCATACACGACTGAATTTCAATCCAACCAAAGGAATGGTATCCCTGAAAGTAAATGTAAAATTCCTAATCAATGTACCAAAATGCCTCAAATCCTTTGTTTAGATTTAATTCTTATCAATAAATACAATATAAAATCTGTTCATGCAAGTAATTTCCATGAGTCGATTCCTTTAGGAATATTAAATCATCACACAATGCGCTATCCAATAACGACACTCATTATAGCCAGACATACTTTCATTAATGTTCGCTTCGAAGCGGTACACGTGTACATTTTCCTATACTGAACAAAATACAAATTCGAAAAAAATACTTTGTTAATCCTAAAGGTGAAGTTGAAGGCAGGCCTTTGATTTTAGAACGGTGGAAAACGCGTGAAATTTGAATCCCATTATAAAAAGTTGAATAACTGAACGAATATTATAAGAAGGAGGGTACGATAGGAACCAAAATAGGATAAAATGACTACAAATTGTGGTTTGAAGAAGTTTTCAATCGTGGAATATTGGCGTAAAATTGGAAACTGCATTGGGCCTTTTTATGTGAACTCACACCTCTTGCTATAAACAGTGTGGTGAAAGATTAAGATTTTTTAAAACTGAAACATGGGAACAATAGGGTTGGGGAGTAACGAAAACTAGTCTTAAAGGATAAAATAATTTGAAATCACAACAATACATTCGATCAACATTCATCAGGTTTCATGTGAAATTGCTTTTTCGTGTCGTTGCTCAAAAACTAAATTCTAATCGTCCAGATTGCGTCTACTGCAAATTTATTATTGAAAATGGATAGACAACGCAGATTTGTGGGGATTTTATAATAATACGGAATTGTAAATATGACTCGGGCAGCGCTAACGATGCTGTAATAGGAGCTTTCGAACTACGTTGTGTTGCATACATGGTGTAACGAGAGCCCTAATTATCTTCCGCTCGTTCCCAATAGAGTGTTCCGTGTACTTTGTACAAAAGGGTGGAGAAAAAGAGATATCGGGTGATTAAATTTACTTGTAACGATATTTACTGACTAAAGGTCCATTTTCGTAAAGACACAACATGCCGGCCGACTTGTTAGCCGACATTTCTGTGCTAACGTAAACGAAATGTTTTTGATGTCGTGGCACTAAGGCGACATTTGGTTAGTTACAGTATCTTGACTTCCGTACAGAAGCTAAAACGGCGCTAGAAATTAAAGTCATTACTTTTACCTTCTATTTCAAACTCCTAGTAAAGAAATACGTAAATGCGGTACTACAAATTTGTCGAAGTACTGGATGTTCAATAAATCTGGTAACTTCCATACATGTACGGTGCGTTCATTAATTCTGATACATTACTGTACGAAAATTGGTGCTTCGTACACGTTCTCAAATTGTATATGATTAGATCTTTATTTTATAGTTCAGTGTGTTAGCTACTCTTCCCACTGAACCCACAATAGAAGCACAAAACCCCATCTGAGATTCAAATCCAAATTGTAACGGTAGTGTGTAGTGCATGAAGTGCAGGGAAGTTTGTAACATTTCGGTACTGCAAAAGCTCAATTGTCCATTTTGTGTGACCCTTTGTTACTGGATTATCTGTTTGATACTTGCTAAGGAAGGCTCAATCGGTGGTGACACTTAAAGCTCTCCCTTTGCGGATTACAAACCTTTAGCGAGGCCGACGGGCGTAACAAGCAAACTGCAAGGGCTAGCATAGCATCTCCTCCTAAAGGCGTTAGTACGCTCTATATTCTCTTAATTTTCTGTTTCACCTTCGGAATAGCTGATGAGTACTAAGAGATGTTTTAAATATGAACTCTTCTAAAAAGTATTGTAAGTGCCTTTAAAAGCCGCTTTTTATGATATAATTCGCCAGATGGTGCAATTTTAATTTTCTGCGGAACGGCCATTTCACCCTTATGTATACGAATTATCTCACAGAGACGATGCTATGTAATTACGAAGCTTTTTAATAACATTATTAGGGCATTCGGTCTGTTTTTGTGCCTTAACAACAGTGAATGGGGTTTTCGGTGATTAATTAAATTTTACAGGGTGTGGTAAAATTGTGAAACGAGTTGGGAATACGGCCATTATTTGGAAACCAATTTGTTTTATTTGATTTTAGGGAGTACTAAATCGTTAGGTCTTTGATTTAGTGAAAATTCAATTTTGGTTCAACTTTTAAAACTCGATAGAGGCTTTATTTGTTTTCGTGATGGTGTATTTCTTACTTTAGCGAATGTGGTCCTTTTGTGTAATTCGTTGTCATTGTCAACCACATTGGCCATTTAATCAAAATGCGATACCATTAACAACAGCATAAAGGTGTTCATATTACGCTTTCATTTTCAATTTAATAACGTTATATAATAAATTAAGTATCTTTCGTGATTCTTGTGTAGGTTTTCCCTTTGCCCCATCCCCAGCATGATAATGTACGCGCTATAATAGTTTATTTGAGAAAAAAATTGAGTAATTGGATTAACTTAAGTTATGCGTGAAGCGATGAATTAAAATTAGCAAATTTACATATTCCAGATTAATTTGGGTTCCCCTAATATCATGATTTAATTCGGTCTCGATTTACAACGCCGACGATACGGACTAATCCGGTTATATTAACGTAGCAGCAGATATGTTTATCTATGACGTAAAGTAACATGTTATTTTGGGCAGAATAAATAAGTATGGGTTTTATTTGGTAGCTAAATTAGGAAGTACCTTCGTGAACGGCCGACGTCCTTTGGGGCTATCTAAACATTGTTAGGTAATTAATATAAATTTCGGTGTAGTTTTCGGGAAACTATCTCCATTCAGGGTGCGTGTGGATCTGCAGTTACTCAAATAGTTAAGTCCACAAGCAGCATTCGTCACAGAGTTGAAATGACCTACCATATGATAATGGTTCGTAGGCATGTCTTTCAAGTTGTCTTAATAGTGTCTCCATGTGAAGTAAATTTCACGCCCTATTTAACAATGAAATAAAGAAGTAACACCTCGTGAGAGAGCAAATCGATCTAAAAGTTTTTAAGTAATTGTTTGTGATACAAAGATGGGGTAGGCTTAAGATTAAGGTTAACAAAGAAAATGGAAGTACGTTTCTAGATTTGTATCTGCTTTCAATAAAAATAGAAGAAGTCCGTTTCAGACGCGCGTGCAGTAAGAGAATGCGTCTGCGGCTATATTCCAGTAGCGCACCATTTCAACATACTTTAAGGTTTCAGCTAGGATCTGATACGTCCCTATTAATAAATTTATGATATCTATATACATTTTAATAATTAAGCATAATAATACATGGTAATTACACTTGGTTTAACTTCATGAATTTATGGAATGCATTTTAATCATTTGCACGCCCATGTACATTTTAAACTTGTAAATAAAACTATTGTCTAGGAGACCCTTTCAAACCCTTTTTGGTGGGGAGCGTACTTGTCCTATTTGTGGACTTTTAAATACTATGCGCACATTCATAAAGAAAAAAAAATAATTCGCGTATTTTTCAAATTTTACACCGGCCTCCCTTCCAAATTTGATTAGAGGACCCCAATAAACAATATTCGATGGGCGAACAGCCATGGTAACTCACTAGTGTATATTCATACCTACTATGAGTATTAATAAAGTGTCACGACAAAAAATTAAGGCCAACGACGGCACTTTGATCATAAACACAACCCGTTTGCAAAACGGATCATTGAAAAACAACAATTGAACCGATCTCAAGAAAAAGATAAAAATTTTTAATGATCATAAAAATTACTTTATCAAACAGGACACTGACTACCGAACCGCATGACTAAGTTTCAGACGTAATCAATGAAAACGCAACATTGACATACGCTTCTTTTGATCGACTCGCAAACAGCATTACGGCGAGACAGCCGCCTATGCTCATCAGCCTCGTTTATTTCTTCTTCTTCGTACTGTAGGGTCAAGCCACCTCCACTCAACCGTTCAATCTGGTAGTTTCCCGGTGCGACTCGAAACACCACTTCGTTATCTCGCACATGGCGTTGTTAATTAAATAAAGCCAATTAATTTGTCCGATAACGCCTTTACAAAACATCTGACCATATAAGACTTTTATCTTACGCGCACATTGCGATTAATATTCCCTTGTTTATGCATTCTAAAATTGATGACACTCAAGGAATAAACTTACATAGCTTAAATAATTAATAAATTTACAATATTGCAATGACAATTTAACAAATTTTGTGTCTTATTGGCAAAAATTTTGATTGTGACCTAGGAGGATTAGATAGAAAATCTAAAGATAAGGTTAATTTTGTCGTCTTTGAATAGATGACATTATTTTAATTAATTTTCAATAAATGTTATATGAGCGCCACTTTCAGTTGAGACACCTTGAATGTGGGTCACCTTAGCGAAGTAATTGACAAATGCTTTGTATGCTATTGGTAAAAGCCAGATAATTGAAATTTTAGTGGTCTAATTGATCTATTTTTAGGGTTTGCAATCATGCGATTAACGTTTGCGGTTTGAAAAGTAAAAATAATTTTTTGTAATGGAAGTAACTCCAATTTTAATGTAAATTTCTTAATCCTTTTAAACAACTGGTGCAGTTTTGCATAACAAGTCAGTTGCGGTTGCGTGAAATTGTTGTATCGGTTAACACACGTTATTTGTAAAACTTTTTTGGTAAACATTATGGAAAATGGCTCAATACTATGTACCATTAATACTGTGTAACAATTGATGACAGTTGCCGTAGATAATTGTTCAATTTGGGAGAATTCATGCGCGAATGTTTATTTACATTTCACAAGACGTTGAACATAAAAGCCTAAGAGGAAGCAATTACCTTAATATTTCATTTTGTTACGCTTCAACATTACCCATTCACACTAAAATGCAATTAATAAAATAAACTGTACTTTTATTTAAAAAGGACACCGAGCGGTAGACCTAATCGAACTTTTCAATAGAAAATAATTATGTTAGACCTTCGACTTAACAGCAGTGTCTAATTAAATTAATGAAATGCAATTTTATGCAAGGTAAGGTACTCGAGGGTTTGTCGTTTACAATTGTTTTTAATGTAAGTGGGCTAAAAAATATATTTGAGCAGAAATTTTTTAACGCGCTAATAAGTGTAATTTGCAAGTACTCCCACACGTTCTCTTTCCTGCTTGATTGATACTACTATTAATTTGATATGAAATCAACGTACATGTTAAAGAAAAATGAATAATTTATTAAATCAGTTGGATACAAATATATAGAATATTAATTAGGAATCGTCAATTAAGCTCCTTCCTGTGAGCAACCTTCAATTAATGGATACAGGATAATGTCTCTAATTAAAATTAAATCAACGTTAAAGAGAAATTGTCAAGTAATTCTAATTAATGAATACTGCTATCATATGTGGAATAGGGTATCAATGACGCAGGCTAGATTAGGGGTACTAACATGCACCTTTTGTAACATACAGTAACACCCCTCCTGTTTAGTTTTCATACATGCATTATTTTTCTTCGCCATTTCCACATTTTACTATTCCGTATAAAGACTTTTCATTGATTAATTTCTAAATTTGTAAATTATAAATAATGCAATTACACACAGTCGAATTGGTAGCTCTCCAACCATCTGGTTTTTTGGAGACCATGTGCAGCGGAGAAGACCAGGCTATACTAAAGGAACGGGCCGTCCTTTGCATCAATTTAAACCCAACCTTAGCTGATACTACGCTATCTGGAGCAAGACGCCTAGGTCGGTTGAGTAAGCTGGTTTGATACAGCTGACGGTGGATCGGTGTTTATAGCAGCAAGGGTGGAAAACGAAGATCTGGTGTAGCAGTCAGGTTTGAGGGTGGTATACGAAAGGTCAACAGGAGCAGTGGTTCTCAAATCCCCGACCTTGTTTGCATAGCGCTCTACCAAGTCAGAAAGTACTTAGTACACTCTTTGGTGATGTGCGAGCGCGAATTGTGCCTAAACTTGAGCGGTTTGAACTCCCAGAAAGGAGGTATTACACACACCCGATGAACAATTCGAATACAGAACTACTCCGAAATGTTAATCACGTCGGACGGTCACCACTACCACTTTCGGGCGGGGCAGATACAGATTGTTATTATTTTTCTCCTTGGCAACCGTCCACAACCACCGTCCGCAAGTCCTATCGCAGTCGCCACACGTTTTCCCTACACTTACCATTTTTTGGAAACACTGTTCCGAAAGCACGTTATTTCTTTGTGTATTGCTGATATAACTCTCAATATACGTGCCACCCTCATCGGATTTTCTATTAACCTAATTTTTCGCTTTGACATTGACTCAAGCTTTAATATATTCAAGTTTTGATGTATATTACTTTAACCTACTTGAAACCCTGTTAATTTTCAACCCTAAAATTTAAAACTCAAGTATTATGAGCTATTAGCTCCCAAACGTTAACCAACTTGGTTTATTAACAAACTCAGCCGAGCTCTAGTCCTTCAGAGACTTGTTATACTTAGACCGCGCGTACAATGCCACTCGCGTATAAAAGAGTGTTGCCAACATGTTTAGGCAACACATCATACCCATAAAGGCAAAGCGCGAACAAGTTTACCAAGATCTTACATATAACCAGTCGAAATAACTAGAATCATTGCATAAAAATTTTATTCAATGGTAAAATGAAATGTGCTTATCGACATAAAAATGTTTATTGGCTTTTAAACAATACTAATTTGTTGTATAAATGTCTAATTCTCACATATACTTCGTTTATTTACTTATTTTCGTAATGAATACGTATTGTAAAGAATACCTTCAGTATTAAGTTCATTCACTGCAGCCTGCAGGACATGATTATGATGTATATGATGATGATATGATCTTGAAGTGCCAAAAACAAATTACATCCGTGGAGATTTCTCAGATTTCTGCGCGACGTACAACAAAGACGCCGAATAAACAAATTCATATCTCTGTTACACTATCGTAAAGATTGTTTCTCAAAATATTCTTGTGCTTTTCTGCTGTTTCCATTCCATTCTACGTAACTATACCTAGATGCAACTATCCGGTAAAAGATTATACGAACATTTACACTAGATTACATTTATTTCATTATTACCGTTTATAAACTTCTCTGAGAACATTATGTGTCTAGAAAGTGTGCGCTTTCGATTCAGCAAAGAATTTTGAAAAAATACTGAAAAACTAGCCCAGTTCAGCGATATAATCCCAGCAAAAACAAATAGTGAAGATTGAAGCGCGAAAGTTCTTGCCTTTACGAGTTCGGTGGGTGGCCTACCATGTTGACAACATACAACTTGAGCTATGCGCGGTCTAGTAGTAACAAGTCTCTGTAGTCCTTTAGCTATCGGTTCGGAAAACAGAATTCGAAAAATTCGTTTTCGTTCGAGTTATCGCGCGGAAAGACGGGCGAACAGACAAACACAACAAAACCAAGTGCTCAGCATACTAATTACCCAGTTTGTGATAAGTCCTTTGAAATTTACTCTATAAAAAAACGCAAATCGCATTCGCTGTGAAGTCAGTAACGCCAGTTAATTATTTATGTGTTGTATTCATCTTCTTTATAATATCACATTTCCAAATACTAGGTACTATATACTTTTACATAATAGAGTATTAATTAAAACTTTAAACAAAGCGTTTAAATTTCGTAACCTTGTATAAACTTTTCTGGATGACAATAAGGAGTTTTACCGGTACAGTCATTTATAACTGCACGTAGTAGCGTTTTAATTAATTTATAATTAGGTACAACAAGTTCGTTGTCACTTTTTCACAGCCATCCGTAAAAATGTGCAATTTCGCATATGCATTAGAAAAGTAATGTCACTCAATTAAATTGTAAAAGAAATTATGGTTATTATTAGTTCACAATTATAGATCATTAAGAAATAGCCAGTGGAAACGAAAGATATGGTTTCGTTGATTAACGTCGCACAAGAAACCTTTGTTTCCATTGGTTGTTTCTTAATGATTGTATGATAGTGAAATAATGATAATGATTGTATAAAACAACCAAGACTTATTTTAACACAACAGGTACAGGTTGTCGAGAGAGTTCACCAAAATAATCGTGTTAGATAGGAACAAAATTAATACTAGAATGGCGAAACAGAGAAAATGATATTCCATTATTGATAACGAGGGTTGGCCATTACTAAAAAACTAATCTAAAATGCACCAAGACTTTCTCATCGTAGCGTTGCACATTATCATTATGCAAAACATTTGTGTTTTTCCACAAAACAAGGATATTATTTTCTAAGTGCAAAGACGACATCAAAGTTGTACCGTTTACTTAATTTTGTAAGTTACTGGTATAATACTCTTTCATATATCAAAAGCGATATTGAAAAATTTCAATAAAATTTATGGAAGCACACGTTCTCGTAAAACAATGCACAGACTAGATGTTTACAAAGTGATTTTCCATATAAAAGATTATTCTTTGCCCAGACTAAGCCACAAATTGCGAAGTATTCTGTACGGTAAACATTCATTTATTTCAGGAATGCTTTATAAGCAGTAAAATAATACATTTTGTTTGAGAGAGGTTCGCGAGCTGCTGTCTAAAACTATATTTCCACTCTGCTTGCCACCATTAGGCTGCAGGGGAAAACGCAATGTTTGATAATTCACTTTTTAAAAGAAAATTTAATTCGATTAAAAGAAGAAAGCGGGGCTGCTTTATTGAATTGATTTCGTATTTCGTACTTTATAAGTTCGTATAACTCTGACAAACTCCACTGAATTATGGCGTGTGCTTCTTAATATAGAAGTGGAGGTATGAAAGTTTTTAGGGGTGCCCTTTTCTGTTGCAATTTTTTTGTTTCATTTTTCCCATGGAAATAATTACTATGCTTTGCAATTCACTGATAAGGTTATTACGCTAATCCAATCTGGAGATTTCAAAGTTTAAGCTTTTTCCAGTTGAATAACTCGCAGGGTAATTTCAAGTTTACAAATATTAACGTAGATTTCCCGATTTTGTAAAAGCCAAAGCGGCAATTTTAAGACTTCGCTTAGCTAGGTTATTAGTTCCTCTATGCCTCGTAATTAATTACAAATCTCCTATTTCCACAACATGAAACACCAGGTGTAATCGTCCATGAATTTGTATGACTTAATTAAATCCGGAAGTTTTGCGGATGTACTGTTTACAAGGCGTAATTAATATTGAGTGGAACGAAGTTTGCATCACATGAAAGAAGGGATCACGTAATTCGAATTGCTGACGAAATGATACAAAGTGCCCAATGTTCCTTATCTTGTGATTGCCGCCGGCCAAATTGTATATTTACGACTTGGATAAGCGCTTAATTACTATAAGTTACGAGTACAACTGTTTTCTACGGACACGCTTCGTGGTGGACTTTCAGAGAGGTACTTAGACCCACGTTGTATTACATTTGGTTGAGGTTCTTCCTAATACATACCATTAATGATACTAATTCACGATGACATGATCAAAGTTACCTACCTTCGAGTTAATTCAAGGATTTTAGCGTGCAGTTTAGAAGTTGACTTGGATATAATCAAATTCGGCTTCCATTTGATAATGTATTCGCTAATGAAAGTCGCAAACATTCCTAATAGAACTTCCGGTGTGTTTCATTTTTTTCTAAAATTGATTAATAGTGACAGACGCGTGGGGAATCATTTTCCATGCATTTGTCCTCGATTATGGATTTTATTTTGCTACTTCCTATTATTTGGTAACTGACCTAGGCATTTAATTTCGTCACCAGGTTCCGCCAAAACCATTTTATTGTAGTAGAAATATATTTTCTGGAACATCTCTCTTTTGTAACGCGAGAACAACCTTCTAACCCAGTTTAAAACTATTATAAGCACCTATATACAGTGATATTTGTAATTATACTGACACAAGAAAACAATAATAACGGTGTAAGTTATAAAGTGAATGTTTGTTTTTGAGTTTTTGTTTAATATCGATTAAATTTTAATTTATTTCTTTTAAATCGACTTTCTTTTTGGCGGTTTATTCATGAAGTGTTTTGATGAATTAAAAACATGTTGAATCATAATTCAGTGTACTTTTGATGACTAGAAGATGCTGTGTGTGGGGTATTTTATGTAGCATGTAGCTGAAATTTTCTTTACTGTGGGAATACGGGGGGATCAATAATCACTTCACATCTATTTAGGTGACGAAACTATAAACAGTTTGAGAATACTTAGGGCCGGTATTATAAAAGCACAGTTTAAGCGGAGATTAATCAATCGGCGATTGAACGTCAAACCAAGATTGAGAGTGGTTGCGTATTATAAACACCGTTGGAAAAGCGTTTGGTGAATCTCCGTTTGAGTTTACGATCCCTAGGATGGTAACACTGTGGGCGAACCAAGGACCAATCAGAGCGCAGAATTTTCAGTGGCCGATGCATCAGCTGACAGGTGATGACGTTGTTTACGTTCTTCGCACCGATCGCGCCTGCACCGTTCGTTCTTTTCGTTTCTGTGCCATTTGCCGCTGCCGCTGTGACTGTGTTGATCTGTTCATCGCCTTGCGAAATCGTTTTACATAGCGCTATTCTGCCTGCCACTGTGCCAATGACAGACAAGGGAAAAAGCGAGTGGCTTTTACGGACGCGGACGCCCATCAGCAAGCGGACTGCGTTCAGTCATATTTGAAAATAAAGGGACCGACGCCTCTACTACCAAGAACAAGGTTATGCATCAGGATATCATCAGATATAAGTTTTTTGTTTGCATCTATATCCCTAATCATTCTGTGTGAAAAACCTCATAGGTAATGAAGCTGGAGCTGGTGACGACAGTTGCGCAAAATGTTTGTTTGGGGGGCAATTAGTGCTCTAATCCTGTTTTCTAGGGATCTAACAATATCCTTGGATAACCGAAATCTCTGCCCAAATTCCTCTTCATCCCACTTGCCGAAATGATCAACACGTTCTTTAAAATTTCTGCTCTTCTTCGAATAAACTCATCCTCTGCTGAAGAGTAGAAGAGTCATCGTCGCTTAACTGCCCACAGTAACCGACCTTTTGCACGTCCAATTCCAATTATTTCCTTTTCGTTATAAATCGAAACAATGACACAAAACAAAATAAACTGGTTATGATCACCTTTATTCTTTACACGTTCGCGCGCCTAATCTCCCCCAAAACCCGAAAAAATTGACGGATTGACTACAATCGGAGATTGAGCTCTGGTTAAGACCCAAGCGGCGTTTATAATACGCGCAATCGCACTCAAACTACGATTGAACGCCAATCTCCGTTCAAGCGGGCTTTATAATACCGGCCCTTAAACAATTAAATACTAATACATTAAATACGATCGCTTTGGCCCGTGGTACACCATCAGAAAGTTTGTAATACTGCCCCTGTTCCGACGTCACTGGCTTGGCTTGAAACCATCACGGCCTGTTGCAGGAAAGCGAATTATAATCAAAATCCTAGATTATTTGCCAAATCTGAGATTAAACAAGAATTTTGACATTTGATTGGCTGCCAATCAAATGTCATAATACCGCATTAAACAATAATCCTGGATTATTTTTTTTGTGCAACTGGCCGTCAGTGTTTTAGCCGGATCGCAATGAATCAGGGTTGTCATTTGAAGTCAACAACACATTTTTCAGTTTGCTAAATGTCGTCGGTCGTCCAGTTCCAGTTTGTATTTTTCATCAAGTGACGATGGATCGGAATCATATTACATGAAGGTTTTCTATGAATCTGTCATAATAGGTGATTGTTCCAAGAAAAGATCTTAGTTGTGTCGTATTTCTGAACATACACATTCCCTTTATCGCTTGAACGTGGTCTTCAGTAGGATGTAGGCTACTTTCATCTATTCAGTGGCCCAAATATGTGATGCTATTTCAACGAGTGACATTTTCATCTTTGTTTCTTTATTTCAACTGCTTGTAATCGACGTAAAACATTTTAAGCCAATCCATGTGCGCGAAAAAATTAAGAGCTGTAACCCGGACATCATCAAGGAAACATGCAACTCCTTCTAAGTCCGATTCACATTATCGGTTACGTCACGGTCAGATCACGGTTCGGTCACGGTGCGGTCTATTATTGTAGCGTGTATTTCTTATGAACATGTCTAACCGTAATCTTACCGATAATGTGAATACCCTGTTGTTAAATTGAATAGTTCAATTCGAATTAAGGAGAGGTTTTGTGTCACGTATTTCGGAGAAAAGTTTAAGTTTTATATAATAAGAAGTTTTTTAGGCGGATTCATTTTAGTTATTGTATTTTACAAATTTATTTGTAAACAGGTAGCTTTTTTATCTCATTCTGGCCGTCTGGCTGGCTGGCAGCAAATAAAGGCCCGTAGACGACCGCTTGTAGAGAGACGAGGAGTGTACGTGTACCTACCGGGGCCGTGTAGTTAATAACTTGTGGGATGGGGCTACATGATGTGGGGCAGCGACATCTTGGCGTCATCCCCGAGCGTAGTTAACTAACGTGGTGCTTTTTCAGTTTTTTCATATCACGGTCTCTCTTTCTCGTATCGAGCTATGGGAAGTGCCCCAAAAATGGAGTACCGTTTTGTGAAGGGTTTTCAGCGAAATCCACCAATATGGAGCAGTTATATGATTCTGTGGGCGTTAGAAGTGAGTACGGGCAAAGGCAATGTGGTAGTCCCCGAGAAGATATTCTAATGGTGGGGTCAAAACTTCAAAGGCGATTTACTGTAATGAAGTTACTTGTTTTCCGTCCTGAAGTTTTATACCCGAAGTTATGACCACACAGTATATTTGTTAAGTCGACCAGCATTGCTGAACACACGGTATCTAGATGCGCTGGCTAATACAATACTGATCTGTCACACAAAAATGCTCTGAAGTCCCTTTCGATCTCACACGACATTGATACATTTTTCTGTATGAGTCTAAGTAATTAAAATCTGTTTCGATCGAGGGCGTGTAGCGTGCTTTTTGTCGCTGACCCTGTCGCCACTTTTTATTACAGTAATTATCGAATAAATTTGTATTGTGTTTGAATGAACAATTCCATCAGTTTGAACCCAAATTTCAACCCTTGATTTTAAGAGTTTCATATTAATTGTTTGTAAGTGAAATTAATTGAGGAAGCTGGGCAGGTGTTTTGTGGAAGAACGTTTAAAATTAAAAAGATATGTCTACAATGAGGACGGAGACCGAAAAAGAATGGGTAGCTACGATCCTGAAGGACATAAGAGGAACAAATAAAATAATTGAGACGATGAATGAGAAAATGGATTCAAAGCATAATGAATTAAAAAAAAAAGGAACATATGCGGAGATACAGAAAATGGATGGACATATTGCGGCAACGAGAATCAAGCTAGTTTAGAGGTGAAAAAACAAAGCGTTGCAATTAAAGTCGAAGCCTATCCAGACGATTTCAGACGGTTCAGTTGGAAGTTCAGTTACAGAATATAACCACACTTCCGTATGCACCGAAAATTGCAAAGAGAGATTTTTATATTAGTAAGAATGAATAAGCTAAGGGACCGAATGTATGTTGTCCTACAGTCTATTCAAATTCCCGCACTAGTGGGGGAATTGATCACTTTGCGCACGCGATTTGGTTAATTCTTAAACGATTGTAGCAAAAACGTTGTTCCTAACATGGGCGCGAAGATGATTCCGAACCTATGCTCGTTTTGATAACATACTGCTTTCGTTTCGGAATCAGCAATTTCGTGCACTTGTTAGGAAAATAACTACTTAAGCATTGCAAGGAAATGGTTTTACGTATGTGTATTCGGAATGAGGTGAATAAAATGGATCATTGTAATTAAAATGAAAGGAAGGAGTCAAATGTAAAATGACAAAAACCATGGACTAACGCGAGTTGGGTATTTAAACGGATCGTCATTGTAAGGTAATGCGTTGATGAAGTCGACAGACAATACGGCGTTCCTATAGATATGTGTTAAGAATGAGAGAGGAGTAATCGTTAACGGGTAGCCGCAGACGTGGAATCTGCGCCAGGGTAAAGGTCAACGTGTTTCATTCCTCCGACACCCTGAGGGATATCGAAGGCGGGCTGTTTAGGGATTCCTGGCCCTCTTCAGCCAGAGAATGGGAATTTAAGGATAAGTAAAGTTAAAGATAGGAACGGAAGGAACGGAGTTAGGGTGCTGAGAGGGAAGAGTACTGCTCCAGCATTCGCCTCGTAGATGTCAACATATAATGCGAAGCTACGTACGTCTGAGGAAACCCCTCTTTCAAAACCCCTGACAGAGCAGACGGCAGCGGGATTCAAACCCAAATGGCGCGTAAGTGTCGCAAGTGTGCGGAGCCTGTTACGCGTTCCGAAGATTTTATACAATGTCTAGGCAAATGCTTAAGCTGTTTCCACGCAAAATGTGTTGGATTAAGTGAGAGTGATCTAAATTTTCTAAAAACCAGTGGCGAAATCGTGGGATGGTGTTGTGATAGTTGCAAGGTTCGGAATGAACCCCCATCGGCATGTGCCTCCACTGAAACGACCGATCCCGTAAGTAATGCCACTGGTATAAACTCTAATATTGCTCATTTAATACAACTAAGTATCGAAAATGCTTTCAACAAAATTATTCTACCCGAAATTACTGCATTAAAACATAACATGCAGTCCATTATCAATGAAAACACGAACCTTAAACTTGAACTTGCTAATCTCAAGGCGAAATTTAATAAACAAACATCTACATCGTATGCTTCAACGGTATCTGCTGGAAATGCCAGCTCTAACATAAATAAAGGAGCTATCCCAAAGATTAATACTGCAACCGAGATGACTACTCAATTAATTAGACCTCCATCCGTGGCCAAAACCTGCAGTGCTGTCCAAGTCCCCGCCGCTACTAAATATCTGCCTCCAAATGCTTTAACTCTACCACCGCCACCACAAAATGCCAAATCTGTGGTAAATACTAGAACCATCGATGGCGATGGAGACTTCATAGAGGTTACCAAACGAAGGAAGCCAAAGAAGCCGCTTATTGAAGGATCAGCAGTTGGAATAAATTTAAAAGGAGTAAAATCCTTCTCTCACCTCCATGTCTACAATTTAGATCCTACAGTAACGGTTGAACAAGTTATTGAACATTTAAAAAGTCACGATTTTGATGAAGTCAAATGTGTCAAACTTAATTCGAGGCGGCCTGATGAGTACAGTTCTTTTCATGTGTCAGTGCCAAGTGAGTTATTTGAAACCCTGAAATCGCCCCACATATGGCCTAAAGGTGCACGAATGAACCATTTTTTATTCCGACTAGCCACCAATCTTCCAAAAACCTAACTCCTAAGATCTCCTCCTGCAGTAAAACCTCATTGCTATTTTTGTTGAATGTCCAAAGTATTAACAACAAAGTAAATAATCTTGAAGTGCTACTGAAAGACAGTCAACCATTACTGCTCTGTCTTACTGAAACTTGGACCCATAGTGATCAAATCGATAATATACACATTGACAACTATTCGTTATCGAACTCATTCAGTAGATCTACTGCAAGGGGCGGTGGCTGTGCGATATGGCATCGTTTCGACACGATTGTATACCCAATTGACGTAACACCGTTCTCCGATCTCCGTTGAAAGAGTTTTTGAAGTGTGTTGCATTAAGTGGCATTACAAGAACATACAAATTAATGTTGTAAATATTTATCGCCCTCCGGGCAGTAATTATCACACATTTATTCACCAGCTGAATTTGATGTTAAATCTATTACACTCCTCATCGTCGTTTTTATTGCTGACCGGCGACTTCAATATTAACTTCGAGTGCCATGATGAGAAGTACACAGAACTTAGGAATGTATTACAATCCTTCAATTTGAGAATCATTGTGGAGTCGGCCACTAGGGTTACACAAAAATCTCACACAGCCATTGACAACATCTGCACTAATCTACCTTTTACGCTCTGTTATGAACTACTTGATGTCCATTTTTCCGATCATAAACTGATAAAAATCTGTGATGCGTCTGGAACTTCTGTGCAGTGCCCTACCACCTTCTTGTATAAGAGAATATACTCTGACAATAACATGCATCGGTTTTTAGAACTTCTTACAAGCGAATCTTGGGAGAACGTTTTCGAAACAGAAAATGTCAACGATAAATTCAATAATTTCTTTGCCACTTTTTTACACTACTATATGGTTTGATTTCCACTCAAAAAACGTCCGATGACACTCCGAACAAAGCCATGGATTACTCGTGAAATAATATCTTCAAACCAAAAGCTAAACGACCTGTACATACTACAAAAAATGTATCCTGGTCTGAAACACCGATTTGTGGCACTGAAAGCAGCCCATAGGATTTTATTGAGAAACACAAAATTCAATTACTTCAACTCCAAGATAATGGGAGCCAGGAAAAATATTAGCAAGACGACTTGGAAAATAATCAATTCACTCACAAATCAGCGTACCAGTATTCACCAAAATATGTCCCTCAATATTGAACAATCAGTGATCGAGTCTCCCACGAAATTGGCAAACTTGTTTAATGAATTTTTCCAGACAACACCCACCAACCTAGTTGAATCTATTCCTAAGTCAGATTTCCCTCAAGCTCACATTAAAAATCATGCAAATTCCTTTTACCTATTCCCATATGCCGAGTGCGAAGTATCAGACCTCTTTAATAAACTAAATAACAACAGCTCTCCTGGCGCTGACGGTATTGCTCCTCATATACTTAAACAAGCAAAACAACCTCTTACGAAGATAGTAACTCATCTTATCAACGCATCGTTTGCGTCTGGAATATTTCCATTGTGTCCTAAAAAGTCCGTCATAATCCCTATTTTTAAAAAAGGAGACGCCTCTAGCATTTCTAATTATAGACCGATTGCTCTTAGTTCTTGCATTGGCAAACTACTGGAGCATGCTATGCTACAACGAATATCAACATATTTCGATAAACACGAATTAATCTCCGATAAACAGCATGGGTTTAGATTAGGAATGTCAACCATTACAGCGAACTTGGAACTTTACAACAATATAGTTGTCGACCTAGAAAATAAAACAGCTCCTATAGGAATCTTTTACGACCTCAGCAGAGCGTTCGACTCCGTTAACCACGATCTCCTAACTTTAAAACTGAAGAAGTATGGTATTAGAGGAATCCCGCTTTATTGGTTCGCCTCCTACTTATCTGGCAGATCTCAATTCGTACGAATACCGCATTTCTCTAAAGACTGACGAGTAAATTATCACTCCAAAGAGCTACCTATCAGAATTGGAGTACCGCAAGGAGCGATCCTATCTCCCTTCTTATTTTCGTTGTATATTAACGATCTAATTACATACCTCCCCATCAACGCAGTCACTCTTTATGCAGATGACACGACCGTCCTCGTCAGCAGCAGCCAAGGCAACATTGAAAAGGACTCCAATACCATCTCAAATGCCATGTTCAAATGGTGTACAGGAAACCAACTAATCTTAAATAGAGAAAAAACGAAATATACACGCTTTCATTCCTCAACGTCACATCAGAGTGTCCAACATCAGTCGAACTATCTCTAAATCTATTTATAAGCTCAGATTCCTCAGAGACGCAGTTGGCATCCCGGCACTAAAAGCTGTTTACACTGCAGATGTTGAATCCCGATTGCGTTATGGTATTATCATTTGGGGACCCAGTCCTCATGTTAATCGGGCACTACTTTACCAAAAACGTGCGATCAGAGCGATCTTCAAAGTGGCAAGTCGTACCTCATGCAGGGATCTGTTTGTCGATCTAGGCGTTCTGACTGTTATCTCTCTGTATATCCTAGAAGCCGCCACATATGTACACAAACGCAAAAGAAATTTGATTCTTGAAAACAACGCAGCACAGAAATATGATACAAGATGTAACAATGTAAGACCCCCTCAACATAGACTTGCTCTCACTGCGAACAGCACGCGTTGCATGCCGATTAAAGTATATAATCACCTACCCGCCACATTGAAGATCCATCACGTCAATCTTTTTAAGAAGAAGGTCATGAATATACTAATGTTAAAACCTTACTACAGCTTACTTGAATTTTTTGAAGACACATTTTAATTTTCCAAACATGTTTTTCTTTTGCTTTGATGTTATTTTGACGATCCTGTGACGTGTTAGACTTGTCTTTATAGGTTATTTTGACGATCCTGTGACGTGTTAGACTTGTCTTTATAGGGAATAAAGTTATTATTATTATTATTATTATTATTATTAAATCGAATATCGTGAATAAAAGTTATGAGAGTTTCAAAGTGCGTCACTTCATCTGCTACAGTCGAATTTTGAAGTTGACGGGTCATTTTCTAAAAACATTGCGCATAACAAGGTAGGTAGAATTTAAGTGAAGGTTTAAGATTCTGCTATAGAAGTGTACTTTCATTTTACAAAGGATTATTGATGATATCGCTTAGTTGGCTCGAGAAAAATAAATACTTTTTTCGGTGGTCTAGTCGCGGCCGCGAAATGAGTACAATTTAACTTTAGCGGCCTTATAACTTTTGTCAGGACCACGGGAAAATGTCGTAAAGCGAGATTCTGAAGGTTCCAAAACATTTCTGAACAAATGGTGTGGGTCCCAATTCTTATCTACTCCGAAAAAAAAAACTACGCTCGAAATAGCCGGGTTAAGCGCGGGTCTCTCTCCCGCTGCACTATTTGAACATGGAGTACAATATAGACCAAAGGAATTTGAAACGGTAACAATGAATGGAACCTTCTAAAATAGAGACTGGATTCTAGTTTCAAGTTTAAGGCTAAAATATTGTAGCGAACATTCCAGAAATCCCGATAGTCATCGATGCACTAAGCGCGTAGGCGGATATGACGCAATTTAAGATCAATTGTCGCTATACAGGGTGGTGACTTGCATCACGCATCATGATTTCAATGTAAAATTCATAACATGCCATTATTGACTCCCCAAATTATTTTAGAGCAAAAATGTATTAAGGTTTTTGTAGAAAAAAATTTTTTTACGTCAATTAACCGTATTAGTTTTCAATTATTTGCATAATAAAGACGAAAATTAGAAAAATAAAACCCGCATCTTTTTCAATAATCTGTGATGCCATGGAATTTTATAATACAAAACTACGCCAATATCCGTCATGCCATGGAATGTCTGCTATGAAACAAATCAAATTCTCTCAAAAAGTATTATATTTAGAACAGCGAATTCAACATAAAAAAGGCCAAATTACTAAAAACGGTTTCCTAATATAACAATTTACAATAAATGTTCGAATAAGTCACCATTAACTGCAAGACAGTAACCAAGTCGATCATAAAATCCATTTCGAACTGCTGCTAATTGATAACTGGATATCTTTTTGTTTTAGAAAATTCCATGGCATCACAGATTATTGAAAAAGTTGCGGGGTTTATTTTTCCAATTTTCCGTCTTTATATGAAAAAAATTGATTGGCGTAAACAATTTTTTTCTACAAAAAACATTTTTACTCTAAAATAATTTGGGGAGCCAATAATCGCATGTTATGAATGTTACATTGAAATCCCTATGATGCGTTACCCTAGTCACCACCCTGTATAAGCAAATTATAGCATATTTCAGTCTGTTCCAACTTCGATGCGTATGAGTTAAGTGATAAATAATAATTACTGTTAGAAATTAATCCATTTTTAAACTGTTATACATTTATTGTTAATTAGTTGTAAATAAATAAAACGCGTAATTAAATTTTCGTTACACTGGTGTCAAGTGTCGGGTTATTTTTCAGTGAACAATTACCGAAAGTTTATGCCAGCAGTGATCAGAAAAATGGAATGCAATTAATGCAAGAAATGAAAGTCGGTCACGCTTCACCTGTGGTGCTAGTGAAGAAGAAAGATGGCAGTACGAGGAGAAGGGCAGTCTGGGAAAGGGTATCTGGATACGGTCTAGGCGCGGCTACCAAACTTGTGATAAATAGAACCCTTAAGCCAACACCTAGAAGGGAGATATTAGAACCAGAGTGGACGCCAAAGAGGTGAAACACCCCAACGACGGTTTAAAGCGATTAAATCAACACGTTAGCGCGAAAAGGTGGGCGACGCGTTCGCAGGCTCGTTAAACAAACCCCCGAACGATACTCTACCAAGGAGGTGGGGTCACCAAACCCGAGACTCGTACTCGCGGGAGTAGATGCCAGGTAAAGCGACGACATGCTGACCGAGAGCCCGCTTAGCCAAAAAGGCGAGATGAGGCGGTGCGAAACACTCAACCAGAAAACTGTGTTATTGAAGTGGGTCCCAAGGGCTTCCAAATAAAAACGGGTCAACTTCTTGCGAATTAGAGTAGAAGAGCACATTTACGTCATACGTTGCTTTAGATGCACCAACTTCGGGCATGTTACAGAAAACTGCCCTGAAAATGAATTCAACGTGAAATTGGCAACAATTGCGGCAGCAATTTCTTCGAGAATACTCAGACAATAAATTCAAGCGTTCCGTGGTAGGCGAGTTCACTGCCTCGCTATTAATAATTACAAGTTTTTGAACACTTATTGCGATCAAAACCATTTTATTGCTAATTTCATTTTGTCTTCAAAGTTCTTAATAAGAAACGTACACGTTCATTTGTTTTATTTTAATGTAGGATGTCGAGATTAATGCTATTGGTGTAATTTTCCTAAATTTTTTTGAAAAACTTCCTTGTATAAGAGTACTAACATGTTACATCATCGAAAAGAGGAAGAAAACCGCTATCAAATGAGCCTAATGAAAAGGTATACTGCCATTTAGAAAAAGGAAAGATTACACGGGGTTCAAGGGGCGATCATAAAAATGTAAGGACAGTAACATATAGCGGGAAGGAACAATAGTAGGAGAAACGAAGACGATAACCAGACACGACTGGAACCTGGATTCTTCTTCTCGATGCTGAAGAAACTCCACGTGGATTATTATTATTATTATTTATTTCCATACTTCATTACAGGAATTTCCCAATTACAACGAAGCAGTTCACTTGCAAATATATACATTCACAAAACAGATAGACAGAAATAAAGAGAACTAAACCTAAATTATAAAATCGATACTAATAATTGTAATAGAAATCATAATGCAGGTGATGGAACTTAAAAAATTGATTAATGACATTATTTAACGTAACTTATTTATAATTTATAGATGATACAATTTGTAATTTAAACTTAAAAAAAAAATTATAAAAGAAAAACTATTAAAAAAAACTATAATAATGGGCAATGAATTCATAAAAACTACACCTGGATCGACGTTAGTAAACTGTTGGGGCTTTATTGATCTCCGCTAAAAGTTTGGAAACTAAGGATCGTTTTACACAATCATTATACTATCATTAAGAAATAGCCAATAGAAACAAATGTATGGTTTCGTTGGTTGGCGACCTTTGTTTCTATTAGGACAAAGCGCTTCATGAGCGCTACCTAAAGGTAAGAATATTCTAGCAATGTTTCTCGCGCTAGTTGCTGTCTGATAGCACTGTCGAAGTGTACACACCACAGTAAGTCGGACGTACGTTGGTCTTTACACCTCGACAGTGCTATCAGACAGCAACTAGCGCGATAAACCTTGTTAAAATATTTCCGCCTTTAGATAGCGCTTCGTCTGGTGAACGCGCCCAGTGATAGTAAACTAATGATAAAGATTGTATAAACCCATCATTTCATGTATTTGTGTGGGCTATGCCGGGTTTTGTCTCGTAGAAGGTTTCCCTGGTAGGGCCTTGTTGTGTGGGTTTTATTTGTTCTTGTCATTTCTTACGCACAAAAATTCTGTCTCTTATTTAATTCCCTTTCCGATTGTGGCTCACGTCCAAACGCGTACAAGAACCGATTACAAAACGTAGGAGTTCATTTGTGCCATCCATATTGGGACAACTGCCACACAGTTTCAAAAGTGTCACAAAACGTCTGTCATTGTGACTTGAAAGGTAGGTGGTTCCGCTTATAGTTTTTTCCCAGGGTTCCACCGGTAACTATGGGGTAAGTCAACATGGGATCATTACACTTGTTCGAAACTTGGCTTATTATCAAACCTCCATTTTCTTTCAAGTCGCCATATTGTGCCGAGTACTGAGATTCGAATAACCTACAACTATTTCAATCTGGTATGAGGAAATGCCAAGCCAATACGTTGTATAAAATACGAAAGTGCCCAACTCGTATTATGCCGCAGCTTTATTGGCATTACCGAGAAAGCAACGTACGCCCAGTTTTACAATTGGAGATATGTCACGAGTTACGGCTCGCACACGTGCAGGTCGGGATTTCGTTATCCGTTCCAAAAACTTATGAAAGTCGTAAACACAAAAAATTACCAAAAATGAAGGTGGCTAGTGTGAAAGGGGTTAAATAAATCGATTCGTCTATTATATTTTCCATAAATATGTCATCCCTTACAACTTTAATACCACGGTTGCCTAAAAAAAGGTCTCATCGATCGGGTTTTGTTTTATTATTCAGTAGGTTCGGAACGAGGTCTAGGATACTTATTAACTAAGGACACGTTTCGTGTGATCTGGTTTAGAGATGGGTCAGTAGATTTCGTACCGCTTCATAGATGCGGATAAGAAATCGTTATGGTTTATGCATGAGGTGATTGTTCCTTATTTACGACCGGCAGTTCGTGCTTGTCGTATTGCACGTTGAAAACGAACCTGTGTGTATACGGAATCGATTTGGTATAAATAGTCCTTGATATCGCCGTATATTTTCTTTCCGGTAGTATGTAATCATCGATTTTATGCGGTTATCGAAAAAAAATGTGTACCTACAAGCTGCGCACACGTGGAAAGATTATGTTTGGCGAAATTTATGGGCTCTGGCGAAACTTCGACGCGGATAGTGTATTATACGTGTACCCTTTTTCCATTATTACCCGTAAGAATGCGCAAACTTAGTCAATTAACTTGTTTTAGAAATGAGTTACGAGGCAAGCCGACTTTTATTATATTTCCAGCGAGTGAAAATCGATGAAAAGTTTTCAAAATTGCCATTTTGAAGGAAGGGTAGTAAATCGTCAAACTATTCACATAGAAACATAGCAACAACTTCTTTCTTAGGTTACACAATCGATTGCTAAAATCATCAGGGGTAGCAGATGCAGTAATGCAGAATAAGAAGTTGTCACGACTAAGGGGTTTCTTCGTGCACTGTTGCTTTGTTGCTGCTACTGTCCTCTACAGGCTGGAAGCAATTTCTTCTTAAGTGTCCAACCTTGTCGCATGCCCAGCAACGTAATTTCTTCTTCTAGATAAACGCTGATCGAGATAGTCTACTTATTTTACTAATTCTCGAATCAGTTCATTCTTATTTCAAATGGGACGCGGAGCACGAGATAAAATGATGTTCAGAACATATGACAATGCAGTGGAAACTCCCGGAACGGCGCATTTACGCTTACTATTTTTGACGTCTAAATTAAATTGAGAATTGTCATAAACTTTACAATGATTTGTATGGCTTTTGCTATAAAATAAAGACCTGTCATTAGAATGCATAATCATCTACTTCACTTTATCTACTCTTTCGCGTAAAGTGATCACTTTACCTACCCTCATGGTGGAAAAAAAGAACCTATTAAGGTGTAAATTTAACATTTGCTTTACCTTTAATTCTGATCCACAGAAGTCTATATTCTTGAGCGAAAAACGTCATATAGACCTTATCTCGGTCAAAACACCCAAAATAATGGCAGGACACCCTGTATATGAGAATATTTTAAAAGATAGAGCTTAGTTGGTGGAAGTGGTGTTTCCTTATGTACTGGAGACAACGAGTAAACACGGCTGCAGTTTCCGCGACGGTTGAAAGCGTGTATATTTGTTTGCGCTAAATTACGGACCGTCAGCCCTACTTGATTTTTTGAAGACGGAGTTATGTGTTATAAAGCAAAATGAATTTCATTTTCGAGTTTAACGCGCCTTATGTAGCAAACCTTTCACGACCAGACTATATGGATTATTAAAAAAACTGTAAGTAATTTTAAGATTTCTTATTTTATTTGTCGACCAATTGCGTGCGGGGTAATATCTCCTAACTTTGTACGCTGTTTTTTCTGGCAGAGATTTTGTTGTGATTATTATGTTTTGGAATAAACTTTGTCATTGTCAATGAAATTATTATTGTGTCTATTCGCATCCATTGTGCGACCCAGATAGACTTTTCATATCAGATTTTTTTCCTATTTTTGTATTTCAGGTGCTAATAAAAAGTTGTGTGAAATTCTTTGGAATTTTCGGAATTCGGTTGAGGCCACCGAGTTTCTCGAATTAACAAATTTTAAGTCAATATTATGCCAGATGCCGGATAAGTACGAGGAGAGATTATAAACATTCTGAGTTTCAATTTTGATTTGTTTTCTAGTTGGGTAGGTGTTTTGTGGGTGGTGTAGTAACCGCATACCATTGCACACAGCAAGATGTATAGAATACATTTTTTATGCATGTAATGGTTTGTACAATGGCCCGACCAAAATGAGGCATACACAAACACCTTAAACCTAGCTACCTCTCTAATTAAGTCTCTTCAAGAACACATCCGAATCCCGACACAAAAGAAAATTCCTAATTTTACTTCAAATTCCAGATTCTAAGGCAAACAATGGCCACGATCACATTCCTTAAATTCCAAAAGAATCAGTTACACTTTGGGTATGGATCAACAAAAGCATGAGACATCTATCTGGATCGCTAAAAGGATCGAATAAACATACGATTTACATGACTTCACACAAACACACTAATCAAAGTAAAAATAAAATCCTAATTATCAAAGATGGACTACAACAGCGTCTGTTTAAACACACCCCGCATAGGCGTTCGAATACAACTAAACAAAATCAAGAAATCTTAGACTGCGTACAGTTTTTGGTTACAAATCCGGGGACAAAGAAACACTAATTCTCTGATCCCGGCGGCAAGTTTCTAGTTGGCGATCCAGTACGTTGGACAGAGAAGAAAAATGCTTAGTAAGAGATAAATGTGACTGCGATCTGTCTTATGGATGTTGCGTTTCTACCTGATTCCTTTACTCAACGCTTTTCAGTGACGTAGGCACATTTACGCTGGAATATCTAATCTAAAATACACAATTTTCTACAGGATAAGCATTTTTTGCCGATAAACTGCATGCTTACTCTGGATAATTAATCAACCTTTTATCAAAATTAACGAAGTGCCCAATAAATCCAATCTGAACTGTCACAAAAATGGTTTAAAAAAAAACAAAATTGATAACAAAAATTTTCCTATTCTTAACAATTCTAGGATATAATCTTTTTACTACGTAGTAATCGTTTTGTGTTTGTAAAGGACCCCACCATATCAATTAAATGAATTGAAATGAACATTTAGTTAGTGATAAACGACATGTATTTACTTCAGACGAGTGGACCAAAAACACAACGTCCACATCGACATTGTTTACACAGCAGTATTTTTATGTTATGTAGTATTGGGAAAGAGCGTAGAATAGGTTGATTTTTCTTTCTAATTTGAAAATATATGCTATGAACATAAGAGCGCTTCTTGAAGCCCCTATGAATTATAAGCACTAACGAAAACAATAACCATGACCTTCTCTATGCCCTAAACTACAATTAAATTTTCTGCGAGTATTATGATAAACCCAGGGATAAACCTCACTAAATATTGTTATACCGCTTCACTATTTCATTAAATTTATCCGCCTTCCAAAGTTCGAACTCCAAGCCTTAAGGTTGTAGGGTTTTACAACTTAAGCTGGAAACTTGAGCCAGTTCAGTTTGAAATTATAGATTATCGATTTTGTCATTAGAAACAAAGCAAACGCTCCAATATAAAGTTCGGAACTGTATTAACTATTTCACTCTGACTCTGACTTTGACTCAATAGGTTCAATCCGTTTTAGTTTTTTGGGAAACTCTAGGTTTGTCATTTGAGAGAGTTGTCAATAGCTGTGATTTCGATGGGTAATGTCTGAAAGCCCAAATTTTCAAAAACGGAACGGTCACATTGAAACTTATGGATTTAGACGACACAAGTTTAAAACTAAATGTGTGATTCAATCTTTATCCTAAAGCCTGTAATCCAAAACCTTAGCCTTATCGCTGATCACGTGACAGCCTAAGGGTAAGCAAATTCATATCGCCCCAACAAAATTAGTTTGTCAACGTGCATCAGGTCCTACACAAAGGAAAGGCGTTGAATTGTAAATGTATTAGATTTGTCGTTCCCGCAAGCGACGTCGGGTTTCTTATTTATGTATGTGACCCACTTTTCAAAAAATTTGCATGCATCCCTCGTCACGTGACTGTTCTGCACTTAACAGTACAATGCAACAATTTTGTATTCGTTTTACTTGATAATCTTATGCAAATCGCTCACGGAATTGAAACGGAATAAGGAAACTGCAATGAAACTATGGTAGGAAATAGAATGTTTGATTTAACTGAGCAGATACAGGAAATAAAATCGTTTACGATCACTTGCATCTGAGAGCAAATAGGTTTGCTTATTGATCTCTTTTATTTCCGATCTTTGTCCATGACGTGTCGTTCGGATTTTGAAGTTTCAGTAGTTCTGTTTCACTGGAACGCAAGGCCAAAAATCCTACAATTTAGAGTAATTTCATTTTTGAGACTGGGAAACAGGATGGCGTGCAAAAACAGCATGTTGGTAAGTTGATTGGAAGGAAGATGGCGGCCGAAGTTTAACGCTCTTTAAAAATAGAGCACTTTTAACAAGTTGATTGTTGTAAAATCATTAACGAATTTGTCACGAATATGGCGGCTAATTAAATTCTAGTTTATGAATAAGCTCTGAATCAATCAGAAAATAATTTGCTTTACACACAGTAATTTCAACGGCAAACGTTTGCTTATTGAACGTACTAAATCGGTTGGTTGCCTTTTGCTGAATGCCGGCATCATTTTAGATTAAAATATATAGGGTGTTCCATTTAAAATATTGAGGTTTCGTTTAACTCAGAAAAGATAGGGTCATTTTGAAATTGATATTTAATATTTAGGGATTTAATCACTCAAGCAGTCACCTAACCAAGATGTGAATGGGTATTCTTAAACATGTGACGAACACTTAGCTAAGGACTGCAAGGATTCTGGGGTCAAAGAGTTGAGGGTCAATTCCCCATACCCATCTGCTCAAGGACTCAAAGGATTTAGGAAATTTAAGTGATTCAATGGATTTGTAGTGTACTTAACCACGCTAACTTCACACTACAAGAACACGGAAATAAAGTCAACCCGGCCACGTTTAAAAATGGCCACCCGAATGCCTATTCCCTCCAAAACTAAACAAGATCCCGCTTAAATTTGAAAAGTGGCACGTGATAAAACATATAAGGCAGGGCCCCCTTACGTTAGTTGTAGACAACGCTTTGACCTAAAGCACAGTAGGGAAGGAACGTAAAATAAAACACTGAAATTGTAAAAAGTTTGTTTAATAATGATCGCAATTATTAAGATTGTGAAAGCTCGGAAATTTAAGTCGAAATAAATTTACATTGCAAAAATAAACTTTGAAAATGGTAGTTCACCGAATAAAAATAGAATTGGGCTGGGAAAAAAATAACTTACCAATAAAAAAAAACAACTGTCAAATTAATATCAAATTGTGTTGTAAAATTAATTGTTTGTAATGATGTGAATGCGTAACATAAAATTATAACACCACAAAAAGTAGCAGGTAAACTTCAAGAGGTAACATATAGGTTAAAAACAAGTTTTGGGAATTATGGGCCAGGCAAGCAGCTATCAAGATTTTAAGAAAGGGTGAAATATACAGGATGTGACTCATCTTTGGTGACATAAAGTCCTTTTGTTAAAAGCAAGGTGGAAAATTACATGGCCTTGTAGGCAAATTTAACTAAAAACAAGATATGTGGAAATTATTGAATCGCCACTAGTTTATCGCACATAGATTCTAAACTGAAAAGATTTGATTAGCGTAATCCCGCTCCTGCAAGATAGGTAACCCGCCCCTTTTCGGGGTTTCGAGCCTACAGTTGGATGTCGAAGACACTCACGGAATTAGGTGTCGTACTTTAAATGGTTTTTTTTACCATACCCGTGACTGCTTCATTCACGAAGAAAATGTTAGTTACAAACAACAAGTCAGTACATACATCAAACGAATCGGTAATTTCCACATATTAAAATAAAATTATCAACACTTAGATGAATGTTACTTCAGGGACAAGACCAAGCAATCAACATCAATAAACATAAATTAAGCAAGCATTACACCAAAAACGTAAACAATTACAAACAATAGCATAACGGTATCACACATATGATCCTGCATTGCGGTTAAACCAAGTATATTTCAAAACAAAAATTCAAACAAACAAAAAATATAAAATGCGGCATAAAAACACAAATACGATATAAAGAAATGCAAAAACTACTACCTACATTAAACAACACAAAATAAGAACAAACATTTATGGAGCGACGCGTTCACGACCGCCATTCAAGACAAGATGCCAAACGTAACCCCCGTTCCTGCTTTTGAGATGGCGCATGCAACTTTTTCCCACCGAGAAATTGCATGGTTTCCAACTCTCAAAAATGTATGTATCGTCGCAAGTTGTATATACAGGGTGGAACCTTTCAGATTCAAAAAACTAACAATCGAGGGTCACGTAAAGATTGAAGATATCTTCGATATTCCGATTTCGGAACTTAAGTGGTGATATTTAAAAATTACCATCAATTTTCCTAGGCTTTCAAGGGTTCTAAGAGCATTCGAGGATGAAAAACTTACACAATGATCCCACACGGTTCTAATAGGAGTAAAAAGTTAAACGAGTAAGGCCATATCGCGAAAGTAAGAGTAAGAGAGTGAAGTGGCAAAGCGCTAAGGAGCAAGGAAGTAAAGAGGTGTAATAACCCAGGTCTAGCCGAGAAGCGATTGCGCAATTGAAAACTCTCGCCAACACTAACTGAAATCCTATGCCACATGATCGTCAAGTAACAAACACGTCCATTGTCGCTTGATTGTTGCTTTATGGACCGATCGAACAAACATAAATAAAACGCAAGTAACGAGTGTGTCTAATTTAATGGAATTGTAAAAGAATCAAATTAAAATTCAAACAAAAGTAGAGAGTAGCTCTAGGGTCTTTATTGATTACATGAAAAAAAAGGGAGCTACGGAAAACCTTAGACGATATGTACTTACTTACCTTCTTACCCCTTTTCCAATTTGAATTTTACAATATTATATAGTTTTCAACGTGTACGTAAAAATCGAGTAATTCCATTTGATTTCCCTCATAATCATGATTTAACATATTGATATTTAAAATATTATGGTAATCATCTGCCACAGAAATGAATGTACTTACCTACTAAAGATGTTATGCAACGGACCATGACGTCCCCACCAGGGTTTTACGGACGAAGAACATACAAAATATACAGCGCGTTCGAGATAAGGGGGTGACCTCAATATTTCTTTTATTTGGCGAGCTACGAAAAATTTGTCAAATATAATTTAATATAAGTGTGACATTACGATCCATCCGATCGCATATTAAAACTTCCGGTATCACGTCCGGTTTAATCGGAAATTGATGCAACTTTTGTTTTTCAAATGCGGTGCCTATGTTTTTTACGATATTTTGAAAAGAGCAATCAATTTGATGTACCGGGTGACCCAATAAGGCAGTTCCTCGCCCATATCTCGAGAACCGTTCGTCATATGACAGGGGTAAAAAAATTATTGGGTAAATCGATTATGATGAATCGCTGGAAAATATTTTCAAGTTCTAAAAATGACCAACAGAGGGCGTAATTGCCATCTTAAATTTTAAAATTGCATTTTCTTTGAATTTCGCATAATAAACTAAACATTCTTTTTTCACATTTTTAAAGAGAACCAGCTTATCTATCATTTTCGTAAAAACAAAAACTCAGTTATTTCAAAAACAAAGATGGTGTGGGGCGTTCAATTGTTTTTGCAATAACCTGCTTTAACTTCTTAACCGTTTGACCGGTTTTTACAAATTTGGTATGGTTAAAAAGAGCATTCCTTGGGCAATGAGAATCAACCAAAATATAGTTAATTTAGTTGAATCCTTCTCCGCCAGGGGGCTAGTTTTGACACTATGACCCAAAATCCTAAAAAAAATCAAAAAATGGAATGATATGACTTTTTCTTTATGAAAAAGTAGCCATATAACATCCTAAGAGGCCAGTGAAAACCGTTTTTCAAAATCTCGTTCCTAACCTCAAATATTGGAAAAATGAGATTAATTAATTAATTAGTAAAAATTCTTACATTGTATATCGTTGTACGTGTTTCTGGTAGTTGTCGGTGGCGCGAAAGAAAAGCACGCTACAGATTTAGGTAGGCCTTGGAAAATGAAACAAATGAAACACGATGTATTATAAAATAATAACAGCCGTAATTTGTAAATTATTCTGCTATGTTTACATTCAGAAAGTGCAGTTTTTTTAATTTGTAATCTTTTCTAAAATGCCGATTTTTAACCAAGAAGCATTTAATACTCCTATGTTGGCGGTTAAGCAAAATCGAGTTTATTTCATTACCCCAAACCCGAAATTCTATGTAACAATGGGCATTACTGGGCTACCGAATGTGTAAATTTTAATCCGGCCAATTAAGTGAATATAATTAACCGTAGATAATTAATTGTGTTGCAGCAAACTGGGTCTGATTAGATTGTGCCTAGTGTCATTAGAAGCGCGCTTAATTAATATTGATTTTGATATTTGTCCCAGATTTTTGTTACAGAAGATTTAACTTTTGGACATTATCATCCGAGTACGCCAGCCGTCTGTAAAATCCGAGTTACATTTCTAAATTTTTTTTTGAAATTCTGTATTAAGGTAACGGCACGATTTAGGAGAATTCCGTGTTTGATTCGTATCATTTTCGTTAAATTTTCTTCATTTTCACATACCCATTAATTTAAAGGTAAGCGCTTGACATTTCGTTGAATATATATATAGACCGGGAGGCAGTGTACATAGTAACTAAACCATAAGCGACAAAAATTCGACAATACAGGCTGAAAGTACGTTGAAAACTAATAATAAAATCACCAGTCTGCCAGTCGTAAGTGGCAGCATTAACTTGGGGCGGCGCTGAATAGGTGACTTCTTTAGGTGATCAACTAAATTACCAAACTATAAGGGTCACGGAAAAGATTTGTATCAAGAAATCCCATTTTTTCCATAGTTTTCAAATATGCTATGGCAGACGATTTCAAGTGCAGCGTTGGTAGCGAAAGACGCCCTCCAATGTAGGGAAAAACACCCCTGAACTAAACCATGAGGACCGTATAAAAATTATTCATAAAAAATTCCTTTTTTGGTCACTACTTTAAAATATATCCTGGCAGACGATATTAAGTGTGCTTTAATAGTGGAAGACGTCTTAGAAGTTAAAAAATTTAGGTATAGCAAATCCCAGCGAGTGCGAGCGTGTGAGAGATAAGCGCGCGAGAGCACACCGAACAGAGATAGCTATAGATTTACGCACCGCTTGGAGTTACCAAACGAATTAAATTAGGGAAATAATAAATTGTTTATTTCGCGATAAGATTGTCGGTATTTCTTGAATTCTTCTCAGACTGAGAAACAGAAAACTTGAAGAGAAAAGAAGATAGATCTTCAGCTCGTTCTAAACTATCCTCTAACTCCAGTTCCGTTGTCTCTATGCAACATTGATGGATCGATGATTAAAATCGACAAGTTTGTTTTGCTGAAACTTTTTCGAAAGTATGATTTCTTCAAGTGCTCCAGTCCATCGCCAGTTGTAGATGTTGTTTTAATCGATGGATTATTTTTTTTGCATGTTTTAAAAGATCTCCGGTAAACCTTTGAGCGATTTTCTGAACACATCCTCGGCAAGATTTGTGTTGTGTCAGCGAGAGAAGTACATCTTACTTTTGACAGATAGTTACCCCTTCCATGAAACACGCAGAACATGATCGTTGGGATCAAAATAAGAAAAGATTACAATCCTACTCAATTTCTGTTTCCACTCAGAAGCAGCCTGCAAATTTCATAAAACCACTTCGCAATGATAGCTCAAAGCCTCTCTTATAGATTACTTATACCGTTCATAGGCAAAAAAGACCTGTTGCGCTTTACTTGGAAGGAAAGTTGTGTTTTCCACATATGAAGATAAGTGCTATAAATTTGTGACAAGGGAAGATGATGTGGTAAAAACTGAATTGTGCTGCAGTCACTAAGAGGCAGATTCTCGAATAATTTACCATCTTGGTAAACTACCAACAAGTAGCAAAGTCATTATTAGCGCTTCCGATATGGAT
>NW_022171017.1:0-592 GCF_008802855.1 Photinus pyralis
CAAAAAGAGTTCGGGGGTGAGCTTGACCTGGATGTCGTTCCCAGGTAGGGCAATGAGAGGCATGGATCGACGGTGGTTGATCTATTGGCTGAGGGTCTTATTCAGAGGACCAAGGGGGGATGTGTATCCTAAATAACACACGTGCGCGCGGCGTAACCCTTTCCCAAATAGGTTGAGCTCCATCTTAACCCTTCAGGAAGTCATCTTCAACGACTTATTCAACCCCAATCGCCAACCAGAGTGTTCGGGGATGCAGGAGAGCCTAGCGCCAGCTCGGGGCTAATGCCCCCCGGTGAGTTACCTAATTAATTGGCGAGGATCGCGGTTAAGCAGTCGCGATATTTGTTTACATGATCCTGGCCAGAAGATGACCAGTCAGACTGAATGCTGCCATGCCAACCCCTTATGCGTATATTACAGAGGGACGTTTATAATGAAAGGTGAGTTTACAGTAGATTTGTCGGGATCTTAATAATGAGTTCTAACCAACAATTAGCTCCCATTTACTTAGTGATTTCCCTTATTGTTATACAGGGTGTCCCTAAAAGGTCTGTACAACGCGCTACCAGGGGTTCTTGGTATCAAAATAGGA
>NW_022171018.1:0-682 GCF_008802855.1 Photinus pyralis
GCCCCCGCGCTAAGTTGACCGCCGCCGGCCGGCAGACGGGCGATTTTGGAATCGCACGGTGACATTCTACTGCTTGGTTACATCAAACCTTTTGTACCCATGACGATGTATTTTCTACGCGGGCTCTCGGTCTAATAGATAGGCCCTAGGTTTTTGGACTTTCCTTTCTGATTTTATAAAACTATTTCAAGCAAAATTTTTTTTAACAAACCACCTTCTACCAGCCATGAAGGAGTGCCTTATCTAGTCTTTTCAAGAGAGATCAAGAATATTTTAATAGGAGCTGGAGTAATAGTTGACAGTTAACGAATATTCTAAGAAAAGCTGCAAAGGAAAAAGAAGGGCCCAGAATTAATTCAAATTCAAGAAATCAATAAACAAGAAGAGAGAGGAACATATGAAGCCAATTGAAATCAGGAGGTTTGGAGGTGGTCGAATACAAACATGAACGGAAACTCTGAGCTTTACTAATCCCTCAAAAGACTCAAAGAAACCAGGAGTAAATTTTAATTAACTTTAATCAAAATTATTACACAATTGAAGAAAATAAAAGAGAAATAATAGTAAATCAAATTAAACTACAAATAATTAGAAGCTAATATCTAAGCAGAATTTAAACAATTTAATTCAAGATTTAAAACAAGTTATGGAAAAAATTGAAGAAGAGAAGAAAAAGAAAGAA
>NW_022171019.1:0-21494 GCF_008802855.1 Photinus pyralis
AAAATGCACCAATATTTATGAAATAATGTGAGCCTGTAATTGACTTCGGCTGTTGGCCACTTACCACCGAACATATAAATAAATAAATAAATTGGTTCCTTAAACATTCAGACAGTTTGCTATTGATTTGTAGCACGGGTCAAAAGTTGCGAGGGTTTATATGCAGCGAGAACGTAAAAATAATACATTTAACTAACCTATCGACTTCGGACTTTCCCTATGTGACAACTTACATGCATCAGGTTTCCCCTTGTCGAAAAAGGCTTTGCCACCCCCCTACTTTTGTGACCAGCGATGTTAAAGTCTATTTGTGCACTAATTCCTTCGGGAAAACGACTGAACCCTTTGTTTCAATGTCCAATAAGTAAATTTGATGACATTCTTGGCACCACTTCAAAATTTCACCCTTAAGGTTATTTATGCAACAATTTCTTCGGAAAAAAGACCAAACGCTTTGTCTCGATGTCTAATAAGTGAATTTGATGAAATTTTTGGCACTACTTCACAATAATTTGACTCTTCAGAGTGAAAATCTTTATTTATGCACGAATTTCTTTCGGAAAAAGACCAAACGCTTTGTTTTGATGTCCAATAAGTGAATTTGTTGACATTTTTGGCACCACTTTACAATTTGGTCCTTAGAATTCATAGAACACCGTGTGTGTGTCTGTCAATACATATACATATTAAACAGAAAATGACAAACAAAGCAATACATGTATAAAACAAAAAATGTAGTCTCATAGTTTGTAATAATACAAAATAATTCAAAATGTTATACATTTTATATTACAAGTAGTAAGGTAGTAAACTACTATGTTACAACTACTGAAAATATAATCAAAATAGTTATTTTAAGAACTTAATTACCCCTACAAACTCATGCAAAACCAAAACCCACTGCATTGCCAATACCAAAATCCATGTCCAACTTGAAATCATCATAATTATTATGACATACTGGTAATTTCAATTCTATACTGCAGGTGTTTGCTTTTGGAAATTTACATGCTGGTTCGTCATGTAAAAATATTATTTTGGGGCTGATTTGGAAACCCAGAGGAGGTATGGAATCTAAACCAGTCGCAAACGCCAAAATTTCGTTTAAAGAAATCAATTCTGAATCTAAAATATGTTAAATTAGCTTTAATTAAAAACTATATAGTTGAGTACGTACCCTCGCAATCTATGATATAATCTCTAAAGTAGGTAATGACACGATTCTCAATATGTCTTCTATTTGATCCAGCTTCACTCCATTCTGGGAGTAGAAGATTTTCTAAACGCTCTGCAGTTAGAGATGGTTTACTGCACATAATATCTTTGAACAAGTTCGGATATTGGCGAATATGTTCTAGTATGTTGCAAGTTTTTAGACCATTTAGAAGCTGTCCCAACGCTTCATGAATAACATTGACGGCATAAAATTTTAAAGTTCCTAAAAATTGACTTGTTAGATTTTAGTTTCACACTGCATTTTAAGTATAATAGAAATAATAATATTGCCTAGATTTTGCAAAAGTTGTAATCATCACTTAAAAATAAAAAAATAAAAGATACATACAACATACCATTTATGATGTCCAATTTGTCCTCGGCTTTCTTTACAAACTTAAAGCCAGCAATAGAAAACACATTGCTAGATAGTACGACATCTTGCATGACACTCAGCTCTGTCGCATCTTTGAGCTGAGCAAGTTCAACTTGAATTTCTGGAATTACATCCTCTAAAGTCGGCTGCACTTTTATGTTAGCAATAAGACCAAATAATGTATCACAAAAGAACCTAGGACCTGGTCCACCATGTACTAGAGACAAACTTATCAACCTTCCAACCTCAAAATACTCGTTTTTGTTCAGATGTTTGTCAGATAGACACAAGTGCTTTTGTGTCCTACCTGTAAACATTGAACTATTTTGTACTTCTTGCAAAGCTATTCGAAACATTTCTCTGGTAGGGCCACCCTCATCTATAGCACCTTCTGCAATTCCTTCAACATCAGCAAATTTCACAGAAAATTTATTAAATTCAGAGAATCTTGGTCTTCGTACTGATCGCACAAAACCTTGAAACACCTGTTCACGACAAACATTTACCTTGTTGATAACAGAACTGTTTATTAGTTTATTTATTTTCATTAACAATTCTTCAATATCTGTTGGATCCTCGTAATCTACTTCCATGAATTTATTTCTATTTGCTACTTCGTTATCTGCTGTTGAAGTAGAATTTTTGTCGCAACTGTCCAAAATAGAATTTACTAACACAGTCAACTCATTTGTGTCAGGTAAACTGCAATGACTTTGCAATACTGTACTAGATTGTGTGTTTTCTGAAAATGTTACATTTGTTCCCAATTTACTTATGTAATTTTTCTATTATCTACCTAATGGAAGATCTGGACTTAAACGATCAGAAAACATTATCCATTCATCCTAAAACAAAAAAACGGTAGTTAACTACTTATTACCTTCATGGTTGTATAATTATTCATTAGCAAAATTTTCAACTGGTATGAATGTTCATTGCTTGATCATTTAACAAATGGTATTTGTTGACAAGCAAGTGATTTTGTCAAAACAAATATCATGAGTAAAATTTTCAAGCAGCAACAAACAATAAATCCAAGAGACAATTATGCGTCAAAACTTTCTCTCAAATGTTATTTGACAAGACTATTTGAATTATCTGTCAAAATTTGATATTTTTCCTAAGGCGTTGCAAAATTACTAAGTTGACGGAGTAAACCAGTTATTGTACCCTTTCTTTACTTACTTTGTTTACTTCTTGTAAACACGGTTGCCAAATCCATCTGCTATTGAATTTAATTATCATTTTTATAGTCCATGCTTTCATTGTTTGGTAAAGCAGGGATATTAAAGATTAATTTTATAATACATAATTAAATTTTTTTGCATGATGATACAGTGCGTTTCATTTTAGATGTAGACACCTAAATAACTTTTGTATTTTCAAAGCAATCAGTATAAAATTTTTACTGGTTATGTAGAGCTGCGTTCGGTTTTATGCTCTGGAGCGCTCCCAGAGCTTGGTTGCCATGGTATTCATTATTGCCAATAATTGTAATCATGACAACCAAGCTCCGAGACCACTCCAGAGCACCAAACCGAACGCAGCTTTAGGACGTTAAGATGCATCTTTATTAAGAATACAAAATATCGTTAAAGTGAAAGACGTAGCCAACTGCAATCAGATAAAAGTAGGATTTCAGGTAAAGTAGGTAACAGTAGCGATTAATATAGAGAAAAAAGATATTAAGAAAAAGGAAAAAAAGGAAAAAGGAAAAATCCTGCATGCAAAACTTTTCTGAAAAATTCGAATTTTTTATTTTTTTAAATTTTTTACGAATTGCCATACAATAAAACTACTCAACGTTTTGTGAAGCGCAAAAATTTGATTAAAGAGAAATGTAGCAATACCTATTAAGAAAGTTTTCATATCGTAACTTTCGATTAAGTCATCCAAATCGAATAATTTCTACCTTTTTAGGAACAGCAAACACTGTCACTCAAGTTCACTGCTCTATGCAATGACATTTCTATGCTTCAGTTGTTTACTTCACGGCACTCTTAGTGAACTTTGTAAAAAGTGTTGAGAAAATGTAAAAAAGTTAAAAATTTGAATTTTTCAGCGAAATTTCTTATGTGAGATATTTTCATCTTTTGCAACAACTTTTGTTAATACTTTTTTTGCTGTATCTTAATCGCTACTACAACTTTATCTGAAAACTTTAAAATTCCGCAGTTGGCTAGGTTTTGGACTTTAAAATTTTTTTAATTTACTTAATTTATAAGGAATGAATTGAAAATTGTCCATTATAATAATTTATAAGGATTAAGATTTTTTCTTATCACGAAGAAAATGAAAAAAAACTGCATTGTTTTATAACGATGATCACCCGCATAATAAGCAACGAACGACATAATGTATAAACATGTGGTAATAAAATAAGAATATAAACTTACTTCTGCATTTGGAGCTAGAAATTCAGTGTTAGAAGCATGAGTTGGCGACGACACCGCTACATCGTCGTCTGATTCTAAAAAATAACAAAGGTAACACGTATGCAATAAACATGAAGCACATTCAGAAATAGAACTTGATTAACTCATTAAATACACAATGTTCACAAAACCGATAAAAACAAGAAAAAGTGAAGGTTTTGAAATTTCACAATATTATGATTTGCTCAAATTAACTGGCATACCACTCACTTCCCCAATGCAAATATTAAAAATAAACAATATTAACATTAGGTGACAACATTAATCACAAATAAAACTTTATCACAAAGATTTTTTTAGAGAAATACTAGATACAATAATTACTTACAACACTAGCAATAAAACAATAAAATGAGTTGCAAGTTATGGAACCTAATTAGGTTTGGCAAATCAAAATCACATGCCCTCAAAAATACATATAGTATGTTAAATGAAAGTTTGTGTTAACTTGTAACAGTTTCCTTCCTAAAAACTTCCTTGTATTTTAAGCTTACCTACTGTTATTGGCAATGAAGAAGACGGTATATTATTGTTAGTCGAACTACACCAAATTTTGGAACTGGTGCTTGCCAAATAAAACCTTAATTTACTTAAACCAGTAACTTCAAACATGTCTTGAATTCTCATATTGTGGTCTATTTCATGTTGTTTAAAATCAAGTAGTTTGAACTCAAAACTATTTACCGGTCCACTGGGAGAAATTCCATTAGGAAAAAATATCTCAATCGCTTTTTCTAAAATCATTTTCACCTGGCAATCTCTATCAACACTTATACTTCTAGTTCCTCCTCCTTTATTAAGCCTAACTTGCTGAAACTTTTTATTCTGCTCATTAAAATTCATCCATCCAACTTGTACAACTCTTGTTGCTTTTCTTTTATGTTTTAAGGTTGGAGTTTGAGCTAGATTTGTATTATTCGCTTTTGCTATTTTATCTTTTAATTTTTCAATTAAACTTTGTTTCCTGGGTGCTAATTTTCGTCTACTAAATTCTTTAAGGGCTGCTCTGTCCCCGCTCTTCGGAATAAGTTCTTTAAATTCATCTTCATGCATTACCTGCACAGCCACAATATCAATCTAAAATTATAAACTAAAAGTCAATTGTTTTCATGTGATTGTTCAATTACATTTTCCGATTTGAATTTACTTATTATCTCCTCTGAAACTCCTCTAGTCCTGAGAAACTGCTCTAAATCTAAGTTCTGAAGCTCGTCCATCTATAATAAAAAAGTAACGTAATTTTTCTCATAAAGGGTGTTACAGGTAAGATGGCAAAAATTGGGTCATATCGGGAATGAAAAATAAACTTAAGGTCAAGAAAAATTCTTTTGAGTGTTTCTTTTCAATCCTGTAAAAAATTTTCTATAGATCCATCCATCCCCAAGCGCAAGCGGTGTCATTTTAGCACGCTGAGGGAATGAGTGCTTCCGTAGCATTTGTACTTGAAGACATCGTACACGCCCTTACCATGTTGGAGAATAACTACAGGAAGAATTTGAACTAATTACTGCACGGTTTACAAATTGTGTAATCTAACGGGATGGGCCGTCGCCGGGATGGGTCATCGCCGGAATGGGTCGTCGCCGGGTATAAATCGTCGGGATGATCGATGCCGGTATGGTAATGTTCGCCGGGATGGCTTGAAGCCGGAAAATTGGTGCCGGGGTGTACGTCGCCGGGACCTACATCGCCGGGATGGGATGCACTGTCCCCAAGATGGCCCACCTATAAACAAGGGTGCACAAAAAAACGAATCCAACCCTTACCTGACCAAGATGTTCTAACTAACTAAGCAATCAGTTAGATACCTAACTAGATAAGTACAATCCAACTACACTGTGTTTTCTTATATTATTACGACGACGCAAATATTATAAATATATATACACTACAACGCAAAACTCAAAAACGCAATGCACTACAACAGTAAAACAACGACGCAATTAATAATTAATCTCATTTTCAAAAATGACGAAACAGGAAACTCTACCTTTTTCAGGTTATACCTCCAATTTTTGTGAGGATGAGGACGCAAGCGCAACGCCCTAGCGCTCGCAAGAACGCACAACATAGGCGCGCGTTTAAATCTATTTTATTCTACACATAGGCGTACAGGTACAAATTATATTGTTTTAAGCGAGTAAAATATCAAAGACTCACAATCATAGTATGATACTTAAAAAAAAACCAATCTCGTCATATTAATTATCATATCACAGTATAGGTACATAATATACAAGCAGTCCATCTTAAGCGACTGCAGGCATGCTGAGTGTTTTAAAAACTCTAGGGCGTTTAATAAAGGGGGCTTACTTGACCGCCATTTAAGTTCTAAAATTTTAGCGTAAAGTGCAACTTACTACAATAATACAAGGTATTTCAATGAGCGGTCTTTTTAAAATTACTACTAAACTGAGAGTAAAACCTTAAATTTACTTTTTATTTAGGGGATTAACTGGGACTATGACTCGTATTACAGAAAATGTAAAGCTACAATTAATTACTTATTATGAGTATTACCAACTAATAAATTAATTTACAGAGTGAACATAGTTTATATCTGTTCCGAAACTAAACGTTTGATACCTACACAAATCGAGAAATGTATAAATAAATTACATTACATTTCAATTACTTTTTAAAGGGCTCTGGAATCCCGATTACTTTTTCATTAAAACTTTATTAGCCGAAAAAGTAATTGGTAAGTAATCGATATTTTTTTAAGAGCTGGACCTAGCTCTTGTTTCCAACCCATTACTAACATCAAAAGATATGGCGGAAATTGACAAAGGAAGTGTGGGGGTTCAGCTAACGAACAAGCGATGTATTTAGTTTACCTTCCATAGGTATCGCATACAACAAACATTTTGTATTATTCACCAAATCTCATTGGTTGGTGTTCGTTGGCCCTTTCTTTACATAGATATTCAGAACCTAGTTTCTAAGTGAATCTGGTATATTTATTGCACCAATATTTACTTGCATGTCAATGGGTTTTTATGGAACGCCGTTTTACTATTTATTCCAACATTTTACAATGTATCATTTTAAATAACAGTCATTCTTATTCTCTACTATTTTTTGTTTGTTCTTTTTATCTAACACATTAAATATGATTGTTTAAAAAATGTTACTTAATAAAAATGTTGCATGAATTATATTGTTATATGGGTGGAATGCATTTGACTTTATTCTCAACAAATAATTAATAACAAAAAATTAAATTGAATTGGAGGAAATACTTCCATTAAGAAAACGATTTTGTTCAACAAACATAAAGATTCATCCATTTTTAATGTGGAATTAAAATTATCAAACAACATTTTAATTCAACAAACATTTTAATTCAACAATCATATTAATTCAATTATTTAAGTGTTGTACAAATATTTTCAACGAACATTTTAATTCATCAATCATATAAATTCGTTCTATTAACATTAGAAAAAATTATTTAAAGTGATTGTTAAATTAAAATGTTACTTGAATTAAAATGTGACTTGAATTAAAATGTTACATGAATTAAAATGTTACATGAATTAAAATGTTACATGAATTAAAATGTTTGTTGATAATTTTAAATCGTATCTGAGATTGTGCGGGAGTTTCAGGAACTTCCGTTTAGTCCATTTGGCCACGTGTACACTAGCGCCCAATTAAAATTATCAACAAACATTTTAATTCATGCAACATTTTTATTAAGTAACATTTTAAAAACAATCACATTTAATAAATAACATAAAAACAACAATTGTAAAAAGAAGAGACATACAATTGACTGTTATTTAAAATGATACTTTGTGAAATGTCGGAATAAATAATAAAACGGCGTTCCATAGGTTTTTGACAAAACATTGTAGTGTTAAAAGTAGAGGCAATATTTTTTAACTTGTACCTATCTTGTTTATTGCAGAAAGCAGGCAAAAGTTTGTATTGGGATAACATTTGTAATTACTACACAGATATACCAGGTGTTCATTCAAAGTCGGAACATAGGGATAGGGATAGTTAAACGTTTTTGCTGGTTTTTTGCTTGCCAATCTATTTTACAGAAAAATAAATAGTATCAATAGGAAGAGAAAAATATTGCGCATTCAATGACTGTAGTAACAAAATTTAAATTTGAAATTATTGGTGTAAGTTATCAAAATACTCATTAAGACTGATTTTGCTTTGTCATTGTTTGTTTGATTGGGGTTATTGAAAAAAATTTAGGCATTGTCAGAACCACCCTAATCCCCCTCCCACTTTAAACCATCGAAAAACCGAATTTTTTGGATTTAATTTTTTTCTGGCATACTGTTGCTTGAAAGAATCTGAAACATAACCTAAATAAATGTTGAAGTTTTAAAACTTCCACATTTTTACTAAGATGGCTGCAGTTTTATTTTTTTTTTTAAAAAAAAAGGTGTATTATTTTAAAAACCACTTTCATGATTTTTTCAGAATCTTTTGAAAGGGGCGCCATTTCCAAACATGCGAAAAACGCGATTTTTTATTTTCTGCGTTTTTTTTACTTTTGTTGAAGCACCTGTATTAAAATGTGAATTCAATCCTAAATGGCCCATTTTGTCAATGAATACTTTTGAATTTTGTCACCTCAAAAAATGCGGAAAACTCAAATTATCGCTAACTGCGATTTTTGGTTATTTTATTGTGGTTTTCGGTTTGCGCAAGAATCGCGACAAAATATTGAACATTTCATGACATAGTATTTTGTTAGACCACAACTTTATTAATTTTGTGGCAATTTTTTGAGAGGTACGTCATCTCAAACAATTGTGGAAGACTTAATTTATTGATATTTTCGCGATTTTGTGAAAACATACCTCATGAACTATGTGAAATTTTTCTATGAGATACGATATTTCAGGAGTGTTTTATTTTTGGAGAAATAATAATGTTACTTTTATCAACAATTCTGAGAAATGCCATTTTATACCAAATACCATGCTCGAGACCCTGCTCTTATCGGAGGGTTAAAGTTAAAGCTCATACAACACATTTATCATGTGCAGGGTTATAGTGTTTGCTTTTTAAGTTCGAATTTTTATAAAATTAGATAAATGCTTTATTGATTGAATATTTAAAATGAACATCTAACCTTATTAATTCTCCAAAAATAAAACACGTACCTTCCTGAAAATTTATACAAAATTCATGGGGTTCGTTTTTACAAAATCGCGAAAATATCAATATATAAACAACAATAAATTGACTAAAGATTGCAAAATGTTATCGATACATTTAGTTTTTCGCGTTTTTTGAGGTGACACGCCTCTCAAAAAAAGTGACAAAATTGACCATTTAAGATTGAATTCACAATACTTCTAGTAACAGGCGCTTCGGCATAAAAAAACGCAGCAAATTACTAAAAAATCAACCATTTTGTTTAAAAAAATTTGGAATTTTAAAATTTGTATTTGGTGACCACAAACTTTTGTTTCACTGCGATTGAAAAAGTTTGTAAACAAAATTTCAAATTTTATTAGTTTTAATTTTCTATTACTATTTTTCATTAAAAACATTTTTAAAATCCCATGACTTAATGGTCAGTTATGGCGTATTTAACAAATTTAATGAAAGAATCTTGAGAGAAAAAGAAGAATCGTTATTTATGTGTGGTGGAATTAAGCGCCTACACAACAGCGACCTAATATACACGCATGAGTGGTGGCACTCTTGCTTCATCGATCTAAAATACATGCATTAACGAACATTTACGATTCAATTCTTCTGTCTCTGGTACCTACTCTTCTTCATTCCCAGTTACAACTGGGAATTATAAATGTGTCGAAGATTTTTTATAATTCCCAGTTGTAAGTGTAAAACTGGGAATTAGTGCTAATTTACAGTTACAACTGGGAATTAGTGCTAATTCCCAGTTACAACTGGGAATTAGTGCTAATTCCCAGTTACAACTGGGAATTAGTACTAATTTACAGTTACAACTGAGAATTAGTATAATTTACAGTTACAACTGGGAATTATAAAAAATCTTTGTATATGTCCTTTCCAAAGCTTCGTACGTAACAGATTCCATTGTACCTACCTACGATTAAAACTATTTTCCCAGAGTTCTTCTTCCTCGAAACGTGACAAAAATAGCTCGCCGGCAAAGTTGCGCGAAATCCGTGAGGCCTTCACACTTACACACACAAAGAGACACTTGTCGTTGATGGAATATTACGTCAAAGATGCACAGAGACGAAGTCATTAAATCGCGGAAATTGGAGGCCTTTTATACGCTCACGTTCCGAAGGACATTAATGAATTCTCCCTTTCTTACATGAGTGCTCGCTATTGTTGGCGCTTTTCTAGGAAGCTTCGGGTGTCGCAGGTGTCCCATGCGCTTTCTGCTAACACCATGCAAATACGTTTCCAAGGTCGAGAACAATGGAGTCGGTGTTACTGCAGTTGCATGAGTGGGGTCTGGGAACCTTGGTGTCGCAGGTGTCTCATGCAAGTACGTTTTCAAGGACAAGAACAATGGAGTCAGTGTTACTGCATGAGTAGGTCTTGGAAGCTTTGGTGTCGCAAGTGTCTCATGCAAGTACGGAGGAGGACAATGGAGTCAGTGTTGAGCTACCAGGAAAGCAACCTGTGAGAACGCCCTTGATTTTCACTCTTTTGCTAACTCCATCAAAAACCCTCCCCATATATAGGTGGAGATTTTTCATATTGGATAAGTATTAACGTGAACGTTAAGACCATGTCTTCCTCGATGTCTTCCTTTAACAACAAACGCGGCGCGAAATTGAGTATTAAAAAAAAAAGTGAAACGAACAAGAAGCCTTACGGTGGTGCTAGTGGCGGTGGCGAACATTCGGTGTTAAGAACGGCATTAGAAAAAAATAAACCATCAAAATTAATGGACGGAGATGTCATCATCAATCTCATTACCGAAGATGATGAAGGACACCAGGAAAGGTAAGGCGTTCTCGCGCTCGCTTTCCACCATCCATACAATTGTTTTATTGTTTTTATAGAACCACCACTACAACAGCCAACAACAACAACATGAATGAGTTGGACGACTTTCTGAAAGAATACGAGGGCATCGTGAGCCACGTATATGCCCCACAAGTAAGGACGATCCCTCCACCTCACGACCAGGAGCATCAGCAGCAGCAGTTAAGGTAAAAATTGCTCATGAAAACAAAAAAAAATTAACAAATTTTAAAAAATTATTCTAATATATATTTGTTTTTATAGCCATCATCAATATCCGGTACAGATATTAGAACACATCATAATTCCCGCGCCGCCGCCACCACCACCGCCCCAGTCAAATCAGCACGCGGGAGATGGCTTACACCAATTTCATCCGCCGCCACCGGGCAATAACGCCGTGAACAACAATCACTTTCAGTAAGTTATACTTGCAATATATACATACACTCTATTCTTAATACTGTGCTTTTCTCCTTATTGTTACAGAGCTTCGTTACCAAGGGCGGGTGCAAAGGACATGAATGTCCTAAGAGACATCTACCAAAACATCTCCCCAGCAGCAGCAACAGATCTGCCGCCACCACCACCACCACCCGCTGGACCCGCACAGGTGGCACGAGCCGTCCAACCCCCAAGAGCTGGCAATGGTGTCCATGCGGTGCCTGGAGCAAATGTTGCCCATTGTTGAAACGAAGCACCGAGATTCCCAACTTCTTACCGAAAGGTTGGAAAGGGAATTAACGGCATCCCGAACACAACAGCAGCATCTCCAAAAAGAAATGCAATTAATAATTAATTATATTACATTTTTAAAACAAATGTCAATGTAACTATAACGAAATAATAATGTAATTATTGTATGTACCTATTTCAAATATACGGAATTGATGCAATTGTTATTGTTATTAATATAGTTTATCCCGCCGCAAACTTTCCACGGCTATAATTTTAATCCAATACGAGGAATTCATTGTCGAGGTCAAGCAAAAGTGAAACAGGGCGTTGTTGCAGCAACCTACAATGGAAATTATAAATCTCATTTCATGATTTCTCCCTGCAATAAGTATTGTTACTAAGTTACGTACCTGAGTTATGATATTCCCGAATTTTAATTTCCGCAAAAATCATAATTATTTCCGTAAGCAACAACACCATAAATGAGAAACGAGTGCAAGGCCACGAAGTACAAACTGATACTGTTCTATTTTTAATGCGCGCGCGAAATTGCAAAGTTTTTTTTATGTACACGATCTAAAGGGGGCCCTAGACGGTCAATCATTTTGATCAAAAACTTCATTCAAGCGCGATTAACCATCAATATGTCAAAATAACACCTACTTATACCACGCGGGTGTGGTTCTAACAGGGACATTGCCGATGGGAAAATGAATAAACACCCCTTTGTACATTTTTTTTTTTTAATACACACAACTTTACATATACACAAGGAAATAATCATTTTATTTAGGTACATCATCATCATCATCATCATTGGGCCTTATCTCATGCACACAAATCGCCAGTAGACCTCACAACATCAATTTTTCCATACGGCGCCGACAACCCAAAATTTCCACATCCCACTTTAATTTTCTAATTTTCATTACCAGCTCGTCAATTCTTTTTTTCCGTTGCTGCCGCTGCTGCTGCTGATGATGATTATGAACAATGACTCTTGACATCTCGTCGATTCTTGTTATTATGGACAAATGTCTTCCAATTAACACCTTATATTACACCCAACGGCCTTGAGCCGCCGCCACCCCCCCTCCACACAAACAATACACCCCTTTGTTCTCACAACTCGACCTTGAAATCCAATGGCCTTCACCCATCACCCCCCCTCCGAAAAACACAAACAATACACCCCCTTTCTTCTCAACACTCGACCTTGAAATCCAATGGCCTTCACCCATCACCCCCCCTCCGAAAAACACAAACAATACACCCCTTTCTTCTCAACACTCGACCTTGAAACCCACCCACCCCCACTTACGCAATACCACTTTGACCTTCAACACCACTTTGACCTTGAAACGCTAACACTTCAATCATATGGCACTTTTCAATGTAAAGTGGTCCAGGATCGGCCTTACTATACTACTAGCTTGCACTATTTTATCCACGAAACTAGGTTGCACAAGAATGGGAGTATGAAAAATCCTCCACTTGTTTGCCAGAACTCCAAAGGCGCACTCCACATTGCGTCTGCACCTTGATAGTCTGTAATTGAACACTCTTTTTGTAGCATTCATGTTGCGGGATGGATACGGTTTCAAGAGGTTCGTATGAAGTTTGAATGCCTCATCCCCAACCATTACGAAGGGTTGGGGAATTTCCTCGGGCTGGGTGTTCGGTAAACAACGAGGCGGTGGCAGATTCAAACTGCCAGAGTACAGTTTCTTGCCTAATGGACTGTCCCGAAATACAGTCGAGTCTCCTTCTTTTCCGTATGCACCAACATCAATTGCGACAAAACGGAGATTTGCATCTACAACTGCCATTAGCACAATAGAAAAGAACTTCTTATAATTGAAGAAATTTGATCCTCCTCTTCGGGGATTCATGCATCTTATATGCTTTCCATCTATCGTGCCTACACAGTTAGGAAAGTTTGTTTTTAAATAAAATTGATCTGCGATGCCCAACCACACCTCTTCAGTGGGTTCCGGCATTTCTTGCTCTTTCAAAGTACTCCAAATCGCTTCACAGGTTTCTCGGATTATTGTTCCAATTGTAGATCTTGCAATTTGGAATTCGTACCCAAGGCTTGAGAAGGTCATTCCAGTAGACAAATACCTGCAAACAAGAATTTTAATAATATTTAAAATTATTTAAGTGAAAATCTCAAAAATTAAATACTGTGTAGTAGAACTCGGACGCATGAACCTTAGTACAATATTAATACTCGTATATGTATATAATTTACAAATTTATTGTCTTCCGTTGTTACAGTAAAGGAAATGAAGAATAAATGGCGACATGTTAGAGATAATTACTATAAGTTTATGAACCAAGGCAAGAGTGGTGATGCTGCTCCCAATAAGAAAAAAAAATACATATATGCGGACTCTCTCACGTTTCTGCAAATCACAATGAAGAAACGAAACACGTCCGGAAATATCCCTAAAAACCTTGGAGCTGAAGAGAATGAGGAAGATGAAGAAGGTGTAAATACGGAGGACAGCCAAGAACCGGATGAGGTGGAAGATGCAGCAGGTGTTGCTAACGAAATCCGACGTCCAAAAGCTACTTCAATTAGGGAACGACAACGTAGAGTACACAACCTTACGCCTTTTCAAAATCAGCTACTAAAGAGATTAGATAATAGCTGCAGCAAACACATAGAAGATGATGCAGACAAGTCATTTTTAATGTCTCTTCTTCCTGATTACAAACAGTTGAACGCTGAAGAGAAATTAGATTTTAAATTTATGACTCTACAGTTTTTTCGAGACCTTCAACAAATGAAAAATAATTCAACTCCGCTTGCTTCAATGAATGCTACTTATCAGTTCTCAAAACATTTTCTTGACCATTCACAATATCATCTACCGCCTTAAGTTGCCCAAACTTTTAATCAATCAACTCATACTCAACCACGTCCATCATTTGTTCATACTCCTCTCATATCCCCACAGAACTCTCAACAGTCAAGTGAGTCATGTATGTCTCACAGATCAATGTACGAGTTGTAATATGACAATGTGTATGTACTTATTAAAATAAATATATAATTGATGTACTTACCTAAGTGTTACCGTTAATCTTTCTTCTGGACTTATAGCGTTCCTAAAGTTTGTATTCTTTTTGGTGATGTGTGGTCGCAATACCCCAAGTAGTTCGTCGAATGTGTCCACCAAAGTGTCACATCTAGCAACATGCCGTGTGTTAACTTCCTGGGGTGTCTGGTTGATCGTCGCTTAAACTTTAATCTGCACTGTGATAGTCTTTGTGCGCGAATTAATAAGTCCATTTTCTTACTTAGACGTCTAAATGTTATTTCGTCAACAAAAGTGGTTAAAAACGCCTACTTCGCCCTAATCCACAGTCTATTATCGTATGCTATACTGGCATGGGGAAGTTCTCCCTCATCGAAGCGCATTTTTAAACTACAGCGTAAATCGGTAAGAATCGTGGGAAGTCTGAGGTACCGAGAAGATTGTCGCAATGTTTTTAAAGAACATAAAATACTAACCCTTCCTAGTGTTTACATACTTGAAGCTTTATGTTATGCAAAGAAGAACGAAGGAGAACTTATAAGACAATTTAACGTCCACCAACACCACACTAGACGAAAAGATCTCGTTAGACGTCCATTTTCTCGCCTTGCTGTAACTCAAAACGGTGTACTTTATAAATCAAAGTGCTTGTTCAATACTGTGCCCCAAAATGTCAGACAATTGCCGTATAACAACTTCAGACACAGGTTAAAATCATTTTTAGTGACACATGTGTTTTATTCGCTTGAAGAATTCGTTGAGTCTAGTCACCTGATCTCTTAATTTTACATTTTCTTTTTTCTATAATCGTGTCATTTTAATTCTGCAATTGTGTCTTGTTTGTCTCTTATATGTAGGTGTATAGTGTCTTATATTATTTATGTTAAATTTATATCCAAACCCTGACAAGTGTAAAGACTGTACGGTCTCTCAGCACAATAAATCAATCAATCAATGAATTTTTGGACATTCGGTAATATACAAAAATTTTTTTCTTGTTCATTCGAATTTTTTCATAAAACTTCGCAAACCTATTATTAGATTCTCGCCCTGAATTAAAAGGATCAATCCAATATTGACGATATATCTGCTTTCGCAATAACCCCTCCGCCTCAAGCGCACAAACCATCTCTAACAATTGAGACATGACACTATACAGACTGCCAAAATATAGATAGCAAAAACGCATCCCGTTAGACCGGAATAGTGTGACAAGTAGATCTCATCCTGTCAAACCGCATCCGTTTTAGCGGGAGCGGTAAAAACGCATAGTGTGACACCACACTTAGGTCGCTTTCTGTAAATGCAGAACATTGCTTTGGCTTGTACCTATCCTTTGGTTGAAGCTTCCACAAACGCGCTCAATTTGGGATATGCTTCCAAACCTGTTCCACTTTTTAGTCGCAGCAATAAGTGAAGTTTTGAATGAATGCACCAAAAGATAGAAGATTTAAACACCTTTGACATTTCCTCCATATATGCCAGCATTACCGATGCATTTAAGACTTTATTCGTAAGTAACTTCCTATTCATCCATGGAAACAACTTTTCATATTCTTTATACTTAATAAGCTTTACTGGAGTTGGATTTTACACCTACCAACGTTTGTTTAGATTTTACAACAAGCGATTTAATGGGCGGTGTACTATGTTTTTCAACGCAAATCGTTTTATTCCAAAGACGATGATTTTTATAAGCAAACGTCAAGTGACATTTCCATGGCAATCGTGAAATTACGAAAACCCAGCCCACTTAATTAGACATGTATTCGAGTATAACGTCAATATGATTTCATTGTATTTCCTATTTTTAAATTATACTGCAGGTATAATAAAAAATACTATAAGATACACGTGTATAATTGGCCTTTAAAGCACTTGCAACGTTAAAGGCACTCCGCTTTGCGTCGTGCCCTTAAACTCGTTGCGCGTGCTTTAAAGACTTGATTATACACTTGTATCTTAATATACTATTTTAATGTAATAAAAAACGAAACTGTATATGTAATATCTATATGTAAGTATAACCTAAGTATTCTAAGTAAGTGGCACTTTTTAATTTTTAATCAATCAATCAAATCAATACCGTACCCATAAACTTAGGGTGATTGTAATATGGATATGGTCCCTCTCTGTGACAGGGGACTATGCATGGAACTTTTGGTGAATGCTGAAGCTGAATATAGACCTGCTGAAAATTGTACCTATGTCTAATCACCCTGAATCGTAAATTAAATCCCCAATTTATTCTCATATAGGTACCACTACCATATCTCAACTCAAAATTACTTACTTTTTAAGTATCTTTCATCAAGTTTTGGCGTTTTCTTTATAATAGCTTCTTCTCTGGCATGTTTTTCCTCTCATTTGCGTTTATAATGCGCACCATTGTCTCGGTCTTCCGTCACTCATTTTATTTATAGGTACTTGTATTTGTATAAGTAGTTTTAGTGAAAAAATAGTCAAAAACAAAAAATAAAGACGAACGAAAACACGAAAAGATAATAAACGTGTTGAAATGAAATCGAGTCTCTCGACTCTCGAACCACTAAAAATTCTCGGTACATCTCAAGTAGCTGAAGTAGTCCATAGCCGGCACCCGGCATACAGGTGTTGTCGCGTCAAGTGTACTCGGTACCGCCACCCTCCGTACGCCGCCAAACGCCAGGGCGTAGTTGGCGTATAGGGAAATCCGCCGCAGGTATAATCCTGACACGAATTCTTCTTCAATCTAACTCTCAGAACCTTCAGCTTCTAATTCAGCCGTTAAGTTGTCTAAAAATTTACCTGTTAGCGGATCGGTCGGGTGGTTCCCGAGAAAACCTAACCGGACTTTGGTCAGATGCTGTACCGGAACCGGAAACGGGAAGTGGCAGTAGATTCCTTGAACCTTCCTCTTTCCAACGAGCCATCAACCAACCCCCTAGTCCGATAAATAATCTCTCGGCGTTCAATCTTAGGGGGTCATATCCGATTTGTTGACTTTTTAATTTTTTTTGAGTGCCAAAACGACCTCCCAGGTCCAAATGGACGCCGGATTTGAATTCCTCGCACCCGATTTAGTCTAAGAACAATATTTCGTTCGAATCCGAGATGACCGAAATGCGAAAACTTATGGACTTAAAACGATAAAGGCTAGATCGATTAAGTAGAATTTTTATTATATTTGTAACATTACAGATAACAAAACAGATAATGCTAATATTTCACCTTCAAACGGCACCAGTCTTTTTGAAACTTTCATTAAAGCACTTCAAATTTCTCAACATTCCTACCAAAACCTTACAACCAACCTTTTTTATAATTTCTTTTTATTTTACATTTTTTTATACATTTTCTTTTGACATTTTGGAACACATTTTTATTTTACATTTTTACAGAACTACTTTTTTTTACATTTTATTACACAAGTTTTTTTTTACATTTTACAGAACATTTTTTTTCCTCAACCACCACCTTATTACATCACCATGGCCACTCCTGTACATGTAAGTTAAACTGTTTTAAAATAAGTACAATTTTAGAGCCTTTTCTTCCGTCCCATCAGGCTACACGAGCTAAAGGCCGCTTTAATAAATTACAATAGAAGGGAGGACGTCAAGATCGAAGACGTCTGCAAAGTTTTTTACAGTGGGCCAGTTTCGAAGGCAATCAGGGAAGATTTCACCAATTTTATTACGCTTAATTTTGACGACATACAGAACAAATTGGTGGTTGCCATGTCCCCGGTCGCTGCCCTTGATTTCTTTTTAAACAGCGATGTCCTGAAGGGTGTGAGAAACAAAAGCAACCGAGCGAGATAGACGCCAAATTGCAACAAATTATGTCGGCAATATTTCAAATTGAGAACCCCTTGCCTGAGACGCTCGCCATTTTACGTACTCTTATACAAAAAGTGCAAGTCGCCGAATTTGTAGACCCTGATGGGACAGAAGAAGAGGCGCACGACATGTTGGGTCGAGCGTTAAGGCTTTTCCCCCCATTCTGGCATGAGATTAAGCCAAAGGTGTATCAAAAAAAACAGAAGGCCAAACGAGGGAGAAAGCCTATGAGGAGGCAGTTGTCCCACGACTCCACATCCACCGATGCGTCGTCTGGTGAGGTGGAGCCAGTCGCAGTTGAAGATATCGCCGCCCGTCCTGCCGTAGTAACCGAAGTGGACGTTGATGCAAACGTCGACACAGCGGTGAAGCCGGACACATCAGTACAGGCAGATCTACTGGTTCATCGCCGTGGAGATGGAAATGTACCACGTCCACGGTTGCGGAAGAAGCAGGCGTTGGCGACATCGGAAGCTGTTACCGGCCCATCACGCCGTCGAGACGACCAGGCTGGCTGGGACGCCATCCTGCCAGCACCCCCATCTCCTCCTCGAGCCCGACCACGACCCCGACGTGACGACCACCAGACTGGGTGGGACAGCATCCCGCCAGAAACGGATTCTTCGCTTTCTTCAGTTGTCGGCACGTATGAGCTACCCGAGTACTGATAAACCGTTGGTTCTGAAATATGAGAACTAGTATCGTCAAAATCATATACTTTGTTAGTGTTCCTCCTTTCAGTATGACTAATTTGTTTCTCATTAATTTCATTAAATTCGTGGTTCTCAATATCACTAGTTTTAGTGCAGTTTGTTTGCATGTGATCATTATTTTTTTCCATTATTGTGTCAAAATTGTTAAGCCCATTCAAATTAGATTCGTTACAATCAATATTAGTATCTTTACTACGCTGTGTTTGTTTTGCATCACTATTTTTCAGAGTTATGTTATTAGCATTGTTAATATCATTAACATTAGATTCATTGCGTTCAGTTTCCGTACATATATTATGGCCTATACACTTAGAGTAATCATTTCTTTGTATTATTATTATTGGAATGTTATTAATTTTATTCAAATTAGATTCTCCTCGATCAATATCAGTATTTTCTATGCGGTCTATCTTCATAACAGCGTCAACATCGTCAGCGTTTATCTCCGATTGATTGTTAATATCTCTGCTAGTAAATTTGTTTGATTCCAACCACTCCTAAAAAGTAAATTATTCGCGAAAATCAATGGAGGGCGCTGAAAAATTCAAGATGTCGGAAATGAGTGTGAACAACATTTTGCTTTCATACTCCAAGTGTATGCTACCTGTACCTTTTTTGTTCGATTTTTTTATTACCCTGCGTTTATACCTTAGAAGAAACAGTCTTTTTCAAGACTACATTGCTCACAACACTTGTATAAGTAAGTATATCCACGCAAAATATAATATAATAAGCATGACTATTCAATTCATCTAACATTTGTCACATTTCAACCAGTGAAATGCCTCGATTTCAAATTGCTGCGCCAATGGGAACGAATTATAGTGATAATTGCACGTGTGGTATTTCAGCGATAATTTCACGTGTGGTATTTCAGCGACAATTCAATGCGATTATTCAATGACATTTGTCAAACTTCCACCAGTGAAATGACGCGAAATTTTGTCGTATTAACCGGAACATTCTTCTTAGTTTATTAATCAATTTCGACAACCGACTTATCACCACATCTTTTAATTTAATCACTCATAACGAATTAGCTTGGAGCACAAAAGTTCGAATAGAATCAATAGCAAAATAAAAAGCAACTTCCGTAATTTATTTTGACGTTTATTGTTGTCATGGAAATACATTCGCGTGGGTTAATTATGCTTAATTTTTCTTTTGATTCATTGAATAGTCCTCCGAATACCATTCGTAGTCGAAGTATTTGTAGATTATTTTTGAGCTGCTCCTCCACTCATGCTAGTTACGCTTTTTAATACCACTCGCGCAAGCGCTCGTGGTATTAATCAGCGTAACTAGCATTCGTGACAGCACCTCAAAAATATTCGACAATACTTCGACTACTTATGGTATTATATATGATAATTATTATTTTCCAGGCAAGTGTTTGACCAAGCAAGGGTAGTATCAATTACCCGTTGTGGCACTTCAATTTCATTGTTTCACGTTTGTTAACGGTGAAAGATTGATTGGATAGTCTATGTAAGCAATCCAAATAAAGGGAAACTAAAATATAAATGATATCCTTTCAGTAAAAATGGTGCGAATCGAAATATCACTAAGTGATATTTTGGAATACGTGGGGAACCGTATGCGACCTTTGAAAGAAGGGGAGGCAGTATTTAAGGCAGGCCATGTAATATTGTGCGGATTAGTGACTGAGCAAGCAAAAGAAATTAAAGGTTTATGTTTGCAAACTTCGGCACTGACCCAACCTCCCCATGAGATTACAATAAGCTATTTGCGAAAATCATAGGCACCTTAAATATGTAAAATGTCAAATACCTAATAGAGTGGTGACATCGTCATAACCTACTACAACATCCGCGTCGGGTTCATTATTTTAATCCGAGTTTTAACCCTTTCCCTATGGCCAGCTTATATGAGAATTTGTGCTGTAAAAAGGAAACATAGCTGTTAACTGTGCGACACTATTTCACCGTGCCCGAACAGACAGCTGCCGACTATGGAGGCAGACATTCCATCAACCCATGTGCGGCACATTTCCTCGGTGTGGGATAGGCTGCGTCAGCCGTATGGAAAGGGTTAAGCTGTTTACTGTACAGATTGTATATATAGCATTATCGAAACCTGTTTAAATTAAAATAATTAAAATAAAAACAGGCACTGAACACATTTAAGAAAAATACAAATACAAATACATTGCAACGTGTTCATTAATTGTATGCAAGTTGATGCCATGGCTTGCATATTCTCCGGACGGTATTATTATGAATAACGGTGTACCCGAC
>NW_022171020.1:0-875 GCF_008802855.1 Photinus pyralis
TATTTATTTATTGTCCCTCTTGTTCTGGGCCTTCAACCGGCTTGCACCCAATTATAGAGTGACTCGCACACTGTAGAAGCTCTTAAGTTGTTCTATATTACTCCGCTATTTACCTTACGAATTAGGAAAACTGCAAGAAAACGTTAACTCGGAGTAGCCGACAAAATGCTCGAAACCGATCTAAGGACATTCTCATCTCAGTCATAGATGAAAAATTCTTACCTCAGTCCAGGTTCGAACACCCGACCATCCGGCTATGCAGCCCAACGCTCTACCACTGAGTAATTATGTGTGTGTGAGGGTGTGTGTGTGTGTGTGTGTGTGTGTGCTGCAAGATATCATTCTATCAGATTTATTCACTAAATAAAAATTAAATACCTAGCTGTTTTTATAAATGAAACTGACCCGCGGTAGATTCTCTTTTACTGTTACAGTTACAAAGTTAATAGGCACCTCTGTTTCTAGAACAATTATCACATTCATGAACAAGACCAAGAATGCCTCGCTCCCAGAATTCCTTCGGGAGTGAGGCAGTTTAATAGCAAACCTCGTTCTGCACCTTTGGGTCCGGCATCAAACGGCGACTTTTTAAGTGCTCCTTCATGGGCCCAAGAACGTAGAAATTGAGGGTAGCTGAAACTGTTGTCAGTAGAACCGAGACCAAGATCGTGGCCACTGGCTTTAGATCATGACCGGCTTTATGGCTCAGTGGTAAGAGCGTTGGGTTATAAATCCGGAGGTGGGGTGTTCGAACCTGGGTTGAGGTGAATTTTTGATCTGTGGCGGAGATGTAAATTACCTTAGACCAGTTCCGAGCATTCTACCGGCTACTCCGAATTAGGTTTTCCTGTAGTTTTCCTAATTCGTAAGGTAAA
>NW_022171021.1:0-1212 GCF_008802855.1 Photinus pyralis
TCCATCGTTCCTCGAAATGGGGGTTGAAATATATTATGTTATCAAAAATCTCTAAACCTTCCCCATATAGTTTTATTCGTTGAAGTTTTCACTTCTAAAACTATATGGGGAAGGTTTAGAGATTTTTGATAACATAATATAATAAATTCAGATTCTCCGAAAAAAAGGGAACCGCCAACTTCCTACCGTCTAAGCTAGGGAAAATGAAATTTGGCATTTTCAGTTTTTCGGTGATATCTTAGTTATTTCCAAAGATTTTCTAATAATTTCAAATGTTGTCTTCATTTAATCTACACTGTAACATCCCTGAGCCACGAATTTGAACCACCTTGTACATGCAATAATAAGAATGCGAAGAATATTAAGAATTCGAAAAATCGGACGTATGTGAAATTCAAAAAATGAGAAGCATTGAAAAAAAGGAAGAATCTAGAACTGAAGCTCCCGAAGAAATCGAGGAAGAAATAATGACAAAATTGTTGACTCTTTACTGAACTTCACATTTGCTGGCAGTAGCTTTCTGTAGAAACGGAATTCGGAAGATGGAGATACACTCTCTGCGCTTGCCTCAGTTTCTACGGTTATGGAGTTTCTAGTATTTTTATCGGCCCCAAAAATTCTGCCCACCAGTAGATTTCATGAGAAGAATGACAAATAAAGATCTTCGTAAATATTCATCCTCTTAACTATAATGTGTTTTTATTGACTAAACAAACAACTGTATTTTCTTGATTTATTACTAATACAATTCGAACTTTACAGGTAACTCTATGGTAGCTTTATTTGCTAACTCAAAAATTCATGCAGTTTTGGACCAGTGGGGAAATTGTCTGTAGGGCTATGCGTACGTGGAAACTAACAATTGGCAATTGGAAGAGGCGTTTAGTCAAATTTCCGAAAGTTTTCGATTCGTAGGACGTAGCGTTGTTAATCTTCCATTGCCTAACCTAGGCAATTCCAAGTGATTTAGAACAATTTCTCGTGTTGTAGGGACAGAGCCAAGTAGGACATGGTAAGTTAAAAGATTCTGCTCTACAAATAGGCATTTGGTTCCATTGCTCTATTCGTATGTTTTTATTGTTTCTCTTTTAGGTTACAAATATTATAGATGTGTTAACCTATCCAAACTGACTACTAAACCAGTTCTCTACTGTTGTTCGTGCTTGTCAGACGTCTAGATCAGGGTCAGTTTTTGAAGCTCTTGTTCATTTT
>NW_022171022.1:0-1929 GCF_008802855.1 Photinus pyralis
ATGATTTGTCTGTAAAGTGGGTTTCACTAATCAGGAGTATGTCTATTAGGTGCTGGTGGAGAAAGATTTTAACTTCTTCTTTATGTTGGATTATGCCATTAGAGTTCCATAGAGCTATTCTGAGTGCTTTAGCCATTATTTCTTCCCTACAAGCATTGTCAGCATGTTCAAAACCATGCTATTTTGCTGGATGAGTTGTTGGAACATAATTTTGAATTCTTCTAGGAATTTACCCAATATTAAGTTTATGTTTGCCGTGCTATCGTTGTTCGGAGCTTGGGGTGCATTATTTGTATTATTGTTGAGTGCATTGGCGTAGCTAGTTTTTGGACGTGTTGAATAAGAAGATGTTGGTAAAGAGTTTACCTTTACTGGTGATGGTAGATGGTTAGTAGTATTCGTATTGACGCGAGTATTTTGATATAGTCGATGATAGTATTCACATCCTTTATAGTTTGCTGGGTGGGCACCTCCGCACAGAGCGCACGTAGCTGGAGTGTCTTTGCTTTTTCCGCAAGTTGCAGTGCTATGAGAACCTCCGCATTTTACACACACGAATGGACGGTTGCAATACGTTTTTGAATGGCCATACAACTGACACCTCGTGCACTGTATGATGTTGTTATTTCTTCTGGGTGGTTCGATTTGGACAACATTATTTAGTAGGTGGCGTATTTTATAAATGTCTTTGTTGTTATCCGCTGGTTCAAGGTCTACAAAAAACATATTTAGTGGCATTTTGGTTTGTCTTTGCTTGGCGTTGATGATATTTCTCACTTTATGACCTAGTTTTGTGATTTCATTCTTAATGTCTTGGATGTCCATTGAGTGATGTAAGTATTTTACCACGATTCTATGGGATCTCTCTTCCTTTGGTTGATATGTATGGTGAATAATATTATTTACTAGCATAAATTTAGCTAGTTTCCTGTAGGTATCTGAGCTGTTACAATTAATTTTAACAGTGTTGTTGGCTAAGCTTCTGGTAGTATATTGTTCTTCTTCTACTATGTCGGTTAGTTTGTTTTTCATTTCAGAAAAGTTGACTACACCATAGATAAAAATAGGGGGCGGCTTTGGGAGATTCGTTTGGGTGTTGTTTGTATTGATGGGTTCGTCGTTGACTGAACTTAGAATGTCGTATCTATTATTCAAGTTTGTTTCTTCTACTACAGGTTGCTTATTGGAAAAGACCTTTCTTCGTTTAACACTTTTCACAACTTGCCATGGATTTTCGTTAGTTGGATTTTCAATTTCCTCGTCACTGGTTGATAACATTCTTTCAAGCGGAGGATAATTGCTAGATCGTTCCGATTGTTGGGTGGAAAATGGTTGCGTTTGTTGCAGCTGGTGCGAGGTGGGTTGCATTTGCATTTGAATTTGGTATTGTTCCTGGTTTTGTGGAAAGTATGTAGGGCTTAATGGCATTGAGCAGTTTGTTGCTTGTGATAGATATAGTTGTGGCATTGTTGAGTTTATTATTGGCTGGTATTGCATAAAACTAGGTGGTGGCATTGCTTGGCGGGTATTATTTGTAAATCCAGGGCCGTTCCCCGTCGGGAACATTTTTATTATTTGGTACAATGAACTTGGCTATGAAAAGTTAAATTGTACGTACGTGAAGATTACTCTTATCAGGCAAGGACCGGCCTCGCGGTCAAACTTTTATCACTTTAATCTACTTGCACTCTTAGTATCACCACCTTACTCTATGAAAGTCACAATGATAGTTTTAAAGATAATTCGATTTGTAAGAAAAATTGGGCATTTGCAAGCGTCAGTATATTGTCCAAATTATTAGGTAAATTTTGATTCCAGGTTTTATATTTTTTATCCTGGGTTAAGTAAAAGTCAAATATCATCTACTATGAAACATTAAAAAAATAGCTTACAGGGTGATTTTTTTGGTAGGTCCAAAGTTGCAAATCT
>NW_022171023.1:0-674 GCF_008802855.1 Photinus pyralis
TGATGAGACTGTACAAACTCGCCCCATTTCATCCTACGCCTTACCTTGGAAAAAGTAACAAAAATGTCGGCCTCACTTCCCGTTATTTTTGGTTACACAACACAATAGATTGTTTCTGTAGTGTAAACAATTTACAGTGGTTGTTAATAAGTCACTGCATACTGAAAGTATTCACCTCTAATAAATGGGATAAAAATGATAGTTCAATTTGGAAACACGTCATGTCAACCACGTGCACTTTACAAAGGTTAAATTTGTACTGTAACGTTTTGTAGTTATCTGCAATTTCATAACGACACAGCGCGCAAAGTTGCCTATAGTGTAGGCGCGAAAATTTAAATTATTGTGAAATATAAACAAGTGTACAATCTCGCCTCGGGAGTACAATCTCGCCCCACTTTACGGTACCTAGAATTGACTGTCGTATATTAGGGGGTATTCCATAAACCCCCGGTGAGACGTTCGCCCTTAAAACCTTTAGCACTAAAGGCTCATTCCAAAAATTCCCGAAAATATTCTGCACCCTTGGCACTTTTTTTTAGTTTAGTTTTATACATAATTATTATACAATTTTCACCAGAATTCATAAATTCGATAATCATTTATTTATTTATTTATTTATTATCCTAAAACACATTCTACAGTGCTATTTATTCAGAAGTAGATATAGCAAT
>NW_022171024.1:0-32810 GCF_008802855.1 Photinus pyralis
CGTAGAATACTTCGGCAGTCATCCACCCACTATCGCTGCGACCAATTCCCCAATTAGCTGGAACAGACTGTGAAATTTTTTCGGGAATTCTTTTATAGAGATATACTATCATCGGGCTACAAGTTGATCCACTTGCCGAAAACGTGAACATAACAGTTATGTTTTCCTTTGAAGACCCTTGATCGATGGTATATACATTTTTTATTCCCTTTGGTGCCAAAACTTTCCCTGTTTCTGGACATATTTGGAAACCTGTTTCGTCTCCGTTAAAAATGCGAGTTGGGTCCTCTATTACTTGTTCAAGTTGTTTTTCTTTTAAATAATCTTTTACTTCAACAAACCATTTTCGAATATCCTTTTCGGAAACACATGAACTAGCTGAAGTAACTGCTTCACTTGTTCTTTCTGTGATTTCAGGATGGCGTCTAAAAAACGCCTATAAAAATAAATCCTATGTTTTATTTTTTAGGAAGTGAGTATGTGGTTGTTATTACCTTTAACCAACCAGCTCCAGGACGATTATTCGTAAATGGGTTGGGACGTGGATTTGCTATTAGGAAATTTTGTACACTTGCAATAATGTCGTCTCTTTTTCTAGGAAATCCTTTCCGAGCAAGTTCTGCAATCCATCTAGAAAGCACAAAAAAAGGAAATAAGAAGTCACGTACCGGTACTTCGCTATTCGAGTTTGCTATTCTAACTACAGACAGAAAAATAAATAAACAACTTACTTAACTAATGTAGCTTCTTCCGAATTTGTGAGAACAGGCGAAGGTCAAAAGTTTGCTTGTGATCAGGATTCTTTAATTTAAATTCAAGCGTCGATTTTGGGACCGCGTACTTTTTTGCGATGGCTCTAAGCGATGTATTGCCATTCTGAAATTCAGAAACAGCCTTGGCCATTGTGGCTGCTTCATAACCAATACGTTTTGGCATGGCGAGACACTATAAAAACAATGTATTCTCAAAATACAGTAGTTGGCCACTTATAAGACAGTAACTGGACACGTGGCCAATAACTGTCCAGAACGCTCCTACATTAAAATCCGCTATATTAGCGATTATAGTACATATTGTCCTACTACATAGTGAACACAGATGAGAATGAACCAAGATTCAGTTATTGGCCACCCTGTCCAATAACTAAAAAGTGATAATATCACTTGGACACTTTGTTTTTGTTATAAATAATTAGATTAATGAACATGAATATTATGTAAAACGATGTAATACAACCTTTACTTGCCTTAGTATTCTGCCCAATGGTCTATTTTCAACGATCTGTACGTAGCACCACTTTCGCGGAAGTGTTAACCTTAAAAAAATCGTAACAACTTAACGGACGTGAACATAGGTTAACGTCAACTGAATTTCTCACGATAAAGAAATAATTGGCGGGAAATTTTAATGCGCCAAAATATTGGTAACATATTGCCATCTAGCAGGAAGACAACAAAACAAGAAAAGAACGCCCGCAATTCTTATTACAGGGTTCCAAACGCCAAATGTCCAATAACTGTTGGGTGTCCAATTACTGTATGGTTTACCCTACATGTAATCTCTTCTTTCATTTGAAATGGATTTGTGGATTTATCGAAGCAACAACTAGATACGGTAAAAACGCTAACTGGATTTACCTGGAATTGTTTGTCTTGTCGCGAAAAGCATAAGGTAGCCAGTAGCAAAGATAATCCTGGTAATAATTGTAGTTGCTGCAATTTAATTCCGGAATTGCTGACCACAATACAACAATTACGTGAAATAGTAGATGACCTTAAAACTCAAATTAAGCAACACGATAAGTCTATTAATCAAAATATAGAAACTGTAATAAATGAGACTCTGAACGCCAGCGTCGCGAAAATAATATTGTGATCTACAAGTTAGAAGAATCAAGCGAGGATTTAAACCGATCGAAGGAAATTATTGGATTCTTAGCGCCACAAATCAAAACGGAAAATATAAAAATTCGCCGCATTGGAAATAGCAATGTCACATTGCCACGTCCTCTCATTATTACCCTAAACTGCAAAGACGACACTATCAACATCATCAAAAACAAGCGTAAATTATCCACTACATATCCGAATATTGGTATAAGTCTGGATCAAACACCTATGCAGCGTGCTTATTTTAAAACTGTCAAATCCAAATTAGATTAATTAAACTCCTCTAGTAACATAAAGCATTACATTCGGTATATAAATGGTGTGCTCACAATTGCAAAGCCAAAAAACTAAATAATATTAATGTCGCTCATGTTAATGTCCGTTCTCTTGTTACAGGTCCATTTTTAGTTAAGTTTTGCTTTAGTTTTTAGGTTAGGAATTTGTTTATTTTGATTTGATTTTCATCACATAGGCGTGCCTATTTTCTTAAATTTCTTCTTTCGATTTCTTCGCTTCTTTGGATTCTTGCTCTCTTCTTACAATTGTATTTACGTTTTCACGCTTTAAACGCTTTTCCTTTCCTTACTGTTTTCACTATTCTAATTTTCGAAGCTTATGTGTACTATTTTATTCCATGTTACGCCTCTGGTCCGCTTTCAGTGTCATCTATTGTCAGTTCTTGTAAACTATGCTATTCTTTCCCGCTCTTTTCAAAAATCTATTCTTCTTTTCCCGCTGACTTTTTATGTTCCTTAATTATTGGTATTACTGTTCGTTTTGTCAAATTCTTCTACGTTTCGTTTCCGTTTTGGTCAATTGTCAATTGTAAGGTGTGCTTGTGAGGTGCGGCATTTTTGCAGCCGCTTTTATCCGACAATTTTGGGATTTCTACCCTCGTCATAAAGTCTCCACTCATTACCAGGAATTGGTATTTCTTCCTTGGAAACCCTATTTTGGGGATTAAGAGTGGAAAAGGAAGCGCATTTGTATTTGTGAACTTACCTACAACCAATATATATATGTTACCCTTGCTCGCCGGATTTCAACCCTTGTGTAAGTATTATTTTTGTTGTCTGTATCCTTTTCTATTTCTTCGTTGTCTCTTAGGATCCGAGCTTTATTTCACCGTCCACCAATTTAATTGAGCATACATATCTATATATCTTAAGGCCCACACCATCTCGTAAGTAGCCTTTTTGTGATAGTTTTAGCTCGTAATGTTGGGTTTTTGTTCTAGGGCCTTGTAGTTTTAGTTATTTCTTGTCTATACTTGTTATACGTACCTATCTTCTACTAAGAAATCTTCGTCGTCGTCCGTCTTCAATCTTCAGTCGTCCGTCTTCAGTCTTCTTTCGATACCCTCAAATTTCTTTTTCCTTGTTCCCTTCAACCCGCATCCCTATCCTTAATCTGCCCTGTAGTTAGCCACTGGTCTACCACCGCCAAGTCCGCCGAATAACTGCTGGACAACTTCAGGAGCCAGAACAGCTAAGTTCAAGTTTTCAAGTTACCTACCTACCTTAAAAAAAATCCGTTAAGTTTATTTAGAAAAAAAACCCATCACATTAATTCAGTCACCCTACATCTTAATAAGTAATTTAGTCAAATTTTATTGTTTTGCTGTGAGACGAGATCTCGTACCGTTTTCTTTTTTTGCCGTTTTTCTTCCCTGTTATCATTCCGTGCCATTATCAATCATCATCATTCGCCCTACAATATCTGTGTTAAATTCTTGATTTCCTTGAAGAATAAATACCTTTTCTTTCCCGCTATCTTTCTCTATTACTTTTTTTTTAGTTTTACCCCTGCATTTCCACACCAACAGGAGCAGGTTTCTAATTTTTTTCCTGTACGGCTTGGAACTATTGAAAAATTAGTGGCGCCTAAATTTTCGGAGCATTTATAGGTATTTCTTTCAGGATCGTCGAACCACCCCTACCACCGAGAGCAGCTGGAGCCGTAGTGCTGGGTTTCTTATTTCCTTCTAGTTTTCTTCGTCACACCCTGTTTAGCAATTTTGATATGTTTTCGGAAATAATAAAACAACATAAATTTGATATAATTAGAATCAGTGAAACATGGCTAAGTGAAAAGTGTCCTGACAGTTGTGTTAGCATACCATATTATAAGTTAATAAGGGCTGATAGGCCTACTAGGGGAGGAGGATTAGGGTTATTCATCCGGACCGAGTTTAACTTGGCAGGACCTAGTAAATTGCTATGCTAAATCATGTGTTTCCATGATACCTATTCGCTCATGCAGGTACAGGTGTATACACAAGAATAGAAGTGAATAACTAAAAGATCATTTATTGCCATATATTTCAACCATCATGCAAATTCAATCAATAGAGCATACATTTGAATTACGTCTTAAGGTATTAAAATAAAAATGGTAACTCCTTTTTTTTATTGTACGTGTCTTCATGCCCAGTAAAAACACACAATAACAAAAGTGGCAATATAAGAGTCCATTTATTACGATATATATTTCAACCATTCAATAATATCGAACAAATTTCTAATTAATTTTTAAAATAAGCAAGCTATATACTGAAAATCACAAATAAAAAACAAAACAAAAATCTAACATTATTATTATTATTACTATTATTTCCCCAGCACCATACGCACTTTACTTCATCGCTAGTTTTCCCATTCTTTCTTGAATTTCACTATCTATCGGCAAATTCACGTTGATTTGCGTCACTTCATCGTTTATCATCAGTTTAGCCATTTTTCGATTGGTAACAAATACTTCCAAGTCTAACTTTAACACTTTATCAATAATCAATTGGAGGGGGATAGGTGAGAGACTCTTGGAAAGGAAATATGAAACAAAAAAATTGACCTTGAAAATTAAATACTACACCACAAAGTGATTTAGAAAATGAAATATGACACTTGACCTTGAAAATGAAATATGACACTTGACCTTGAAAATGAAATATGACACAAAAAGGTTAACCACCCCAAAAAAAAGAGAACAGGGGGGGGGCAGTGGCCATCATTCTTGACCTACTTTCCAAGGTCACCACCAGGTGGCTGGTCCAGAACCCGCCCTACTACCCTACTCTCTTCTGTGTGTGTGAACTGTGAAAACTAAATTTTGCAAAAACGCGAACGTGTACCGCAATCCCTCAACAAAGCAACAGCCTACCAACGCGACAGCAAGGTAGGCCATGTTTTTAAATAAGATTGTCTTATGCGTTTTTATTTTGTTAATCAATACAGTCCATTTCTCTACAAATGTATTGGAAGGACGTGACTATTTTAAATATTTCGTATAATAGAACTGTAAAAAATTATTTTACTTCAATGACCATACATTTAAATTATAGTGCTGTGGATCAACTGAAATTTGAATAACTAAATACTAGGAATGTCGAATCATAAGTCAAATTCCTAAGATTAGAATATTTAATTTGACCAATTATACTTCGGACCCAGTCCGAAGATATCACTTAATTTTACTCTGTAGTACGCCCCTGGATATAAGTTTAAAGATGAAAACCTCTCCCTTCCCTATCCGACAACGTACCCGCTTTTCATTCGTTTTTGGTGCTCACGTTGCGCGTTTGCTATTGTTAGGTTTGGTTACGAGTTTTATTACGTCATTATTTCATCCAGGTAAGACCAATACAAAAAGTTTCGGAACGTATTTTCCTTTTTAGGATTAGCATGTGCAAATCACAAGCGCACCCGTTCTGGAAGCCGAGATGAGTTGGGGAGAAACTCAATTGCTTAGAACCGGAGCTTAACGACGCGGGTCTAATACAGAAATAGGGATTTAGTCCTCACCTTGAAATTCAACGTGAAGTTAGTGTTAGACGATTTGACCTTAGGATTTGACTGTTATTGTTTTTAATCTAACCTATTATTAGGATTTTGTGAATTTTGGGTCATTTCATTAGTTGTACATTTATTTATTCATAAACAAAGGTTGTACTAAAAATGGTTAACGTATGTTTGGTGTGTGATAAGACATTTAATAGCAAAAGTAATGTTGATAGACATCTCAAGTTAATTCATGGTATAAAGTATTAGTCTGAGTGCCTGCTGACATAAAGTGCTATTTATTAATACCCTCCTGTAACTTCTTGTATCGCTTCATCATGGCGAGTCTACCACTTTTTCTATCTATGAAATTTTTCGTACTCGCGGCGTTTCTCCTCCATTTCTTTTCGAAAATACTAAATTTGGTATCGTAAAAAATTTATAGATACTGTGGTTCTAAAAAGTTTAATCGAAAGGGAACATTGTAAAACTCCTGAAAAAACAATTGTCGGACAAAAATGTTGGAGCGTTAGGGGTGTCTACCGAGTGAAACGTGCAAAAATAAATACTCGAAAAAATTTATAGATATCCAGCTGATATTAGCAACATTTCTTGAGAATTATGTCTATAATGATATTTTAACATTGTCCGACAAAATACTTTTACCGATTTTGCAATCCGACACACGAAAATTGACAGTTTTACGAGGACCAAAAATTTATTAATATTTGTCGGACAAAAAAAAGTATTATCTCTGAGAAACGTACTTAATACGTGGTACAAGTGTCCGACAAATATATCGTAGCCAATCTTCAGTCGGACAAAAAAGAAATTTAAAAGAAATTGTTTTCTTTAAAATGCTTGATGAGGTGCACAATAACAATGACTAGGTTTAATAACCTATTAGAATGAAGGTGGGAAACGTGGAAATAGTTAATATTATATATTATTTTGTCTGCCTTCAAATACCACGCATGAATTACAACCGTTAGACAAAGCCGCTCCTTTGAGGCGAATTGGGACCAGGAACTATTAAGATATTGGGATACTCACCCTCAAAGAACATTAAACAAGGCAAGGTTTAACATAATTTTTTCTCGTGTTTGGCCAAAATGTATGACGCCAGAAAATATAATGAGTGGATTTAGAGCTACGGGTCTGTTCCCTCTAAACCCAGACACAATTCCTGATTCAGCATTTGCCCCTTCCTTGGTAACGGAAAGAAACATGCCAGATGAATTAATGGAAAGAAACGAAAATCGGGAAGAAACGGGAGGCGATACCTCCTCTGATGATAATGATGAAAATATTCCATTAGCTACTTTGAGAAGTAAGACCAGGATAACTTCTCAGGAGTCTTCCCCGCAGAAATTAAATGAATCATTTAAAGAAATGTTACCGACACCCGGCGACAAAAAAATTCAGGTTGTAACAAAGCGACGTAAAACCATAAATTATAAAGCACAGCAAGTGACAAAGGACCTTTTCCGTAAAGACGACCAAAGACAAACTTCGACTTCCAAATCTGTTGCCTCATCCACTTCAGTTGCAATTCCCTCAACATCAAAAAACAAAGCGATATTCCAAAGTCCTCTAATGAGACCGAACCAGATTCTTGGTTTTGTGCAGCATGTGAGCAGGATGAGCAACTGGACAAGAGAATGTGTGTAAAATGTGAAACTTGTTATCATGAAGAATGCGTTGGCCTTCAGGCCTACGACTACGATAAATTTGAATGTTGCTAACTGTAATACCTGTATTTGTCAATACTTGATATATTTTTAAATAAAATTTAAGGTGTGGGCCATATAACCCAACGGTTGGGCAATATGGGCCATTTGCAAGGATAAATATTTTTGCATCTAATGTCTAATAAGAATCATTTTTAATTAATGATATTATATGCATATAACAATGTATACATAGCTTAAAGTTTTATGTGAAAACCGTTAACATAATTATCAAAGTAAAAATTTGAAACACATTTTAAGCTTAACTGGGCCATATTTGCCGCCCACTACCTTACTAATTATAAATCAAATACAAGGTCGTGGGCATACTGTTACAGAAAGGAATTGTTGATAAACACTAATATGTATTTGGAAAGTATGCATAGAATTTTGAAGTATAAATATTTGGAGTGTAAAGGTCGATTCGCACATAACAGTGCCGTGTCCGGCACGTACTCAAACCGACAAGACTAAAGGTCTATTCACACATATCAGTGCCGTATCCGCTCAGTTGCGTGAAATTCCATCAGTATCAGTCATAAATAATATCATTACTCTGAATTTAAATGAACGCATTCACACACATCCGACACAGTTCCGTATTTTAACCTTCAGTGTCAGAACAGTATCAGTACCGTCAAAAGTGCATATTGTCGCCAACGATATTTTTAATAAATCACTGACGTGTCTGTGCGTTGTTTGCTCGTTTGTGCGTATTGCATGTGTATAAATAATTACTTTAGTTTAGTATTGGATTGAAAATAAAAACCAAAAATGGATGATGAACAGCTGATTGAATTGGTTCGTAAATATTCTGTCCTTTACGATTTGTCACATCCAAAATATATGGACAACAGTTTCAAACTCGACATTTGGAATAAAATAGGAGGAGAAATGAAAGTAAATGGTAAGTACCTACTTATTTTTATTATAATTTTTTATGTCTATACATATTTTGTTAAGTATAGTCATATATTAATATTATACATATTAAAAAGTAATTCTCTCTTCTTGCCATGGTACAGATCCAATTTTTGAATTGAAGTACTCCTTGAAGAGTTCTCTCACCCGAAAAGCATCTTGTGTTGCATTGCCCCCCTGCATAGGCAGATTGTCAAGTCTTATTTCCTCTCTTGTCTCATTCGAATTGGCGTTGATTGTTTGGTATATGTACGTGTTTGCACCAAACTTTTTAATGAAATTGTGTAGAATACATGTTGAAAGTATTATATTATTATCTACATTTTCTGGTTTGGACTGTAGTCGCCTATTATAGATTCTAAATTTTTGACACAAAATGCCAAATGTGTTTTCGACAATTCGTCTAACACGACATAAGCGATAATTAAAGATACGCTTCTGTAGGTCTAAATCATGTCCTGGATATGGTCGCATTAAATAACTTTTTAGAGGGAATGCTTCGTCACCTACGATTACATGTGGAGCGTCAGTAGTTGTATCTGGCAATGTAGAATTTCCTGGTACAGATAAGGTACCTCGTTGAAGTGCTTTGCCTAAATTAGAGCTTGAAAAAATTCCACCATCGCTGTTCTTGCCGTAAGCACCAACATCAACCGCAATAAAATTGTAATGGGCGTCAACAAGCGCCAGCAAAACAACTGAGAACGTCTTCTTGTAATTGAAGAACAGAGAGCCGCTATTTGGTGGAGCCTGAATGATAATATGCTTCCCATCCAAAGCTCCCAAACAGTTAGGAAAATTCCAAAGTGTGAAAAAGTCGTTGGCTATAGATTTCCACATCTCTGTTGTAGGCTTTGGTAGCATTTCATTCAGAAGGCGCTCAGTTATAACCTTGCAAGTGTCCATTACAATCTTGTATACTGTACTATGCCCCAGGCGATAACTAAAGGAAATTGTTTTTAGGGAATCTCCCGTAGCTAAGTACCTGAAAAAAGAAATCATATTTTAATTAAAAATATTATGTAACTGCTTGTACTTTACAGTTTTTGAAATTGTTTCAGGTTCATCCTGTAAAGCTAGATGGAATAATATACGAGACAATTATCGCAAATCGATGAAGAAAACAAAAACTAAGAGCGGAGACCCTGCAAAAAAAATAAAACGGTATAAATATTTCGAACAACTAAGCTTCTTAAGCAATTATTTCTACGAGAGGGAAACAAAAGGCAATATTGAAAACGATGTAGAAAACATAGATGAAGAAGAAAACTCGCAGAATGTGGATGCAGAAGAAACATATGTATCATCGGAACCTAATGAATCAGGGCCAAATGTTTCAGATGTATTGGAACCTAATGTATTAGATTCGAGTGAAAACAAGCAATCTCATTTAACTCAACGCTCATTCAAAACATCATCAAGAAGGCTACCGCCACAACAAACTGCTTCAGCAAAACTAATGGAGTATTTGATAAGTGACAAAAAGGACAAGCAAGTTACTACTGCTCCGCAACACCACGTGGACGCATTTCTAGCTGGTGTAGCTCCAACATTAAAAAGTTTTACGCCATATTACTTGCATCTAGCAAAATCTGAAATATTTCACACGGTGCAAAAATACGAAATGGAAATGATCATGCAGCAGGACTCATATCCAAGACCTGGCCCCAATTTTGTTAACACAAGGCTACATTCCGAGCACTCATCATCGACCTCCACGTCAAGAGGAACTACTCCTTTACCGTCGCCTGTTGCACCATTTCCACAACATAGTTTGCAAAATCCAAATCAAAATGAATTTTCATCTGTGGGAGATTCAAACGCGACCAACAACCCTTTGCAAAGTTATTTTCACAACTTTCCAAATTAACTGAACATGATTTTTTACATTAAGTATGTACAAATATATATTGTCGAGATTTGTATTGTTATTACTTACCTCAAACAAACTGCTAGTTGTTCCCTCGGTGTAATAGACTTTCTCCAATGAGTGTCTTGTTTTTTTAATTGTGGTCCTATTTTACTGAGAAGAATATTGAAACACTCTTCGGACATTCTAAAATATTCGAAAAATTTTGTTTCGTCGTGCATCAGTTCCTTGTATAAGGTAGCAAACTCTCCTTCAGTTTCTCTTTTTCTCCAAGCCTCATGTACCCATTTGCGCTTCTTTGTATGATGCGTCTCTTCTTCATCTAAAATTACAGCAATCATAGCCAATTCTCTGTCTGTAAACGCAGCCATCCTGATCGTCAATCGCTGAGAACTGAACTGAAACTGTACGGATATGTGTGAAGAGACTCCACTGGCACGTCACGGATGTCACTGAAACTGAACTGACACGGCACTGAGACGTCACTGTTATGTGTGAATCGACCTTAATAATATTGTTCTATGAATTATAACGGTACTGTTCACACTGACCCGGCGCGTGGCAGTGACAGTGCGAGCAGTGCTGTCACAGTGACCGTACCGTGAAATTACTTCCTAACGATATTTTTTCGTTTTCACGGCCGTGATTTTATGCTGTCAGCTCGATTTCTTATATATTTTCATATTTTCTTTGACGTCAGAATATGAATGACGAAATATTAATAGAATTAGTGCGAAAGTATTGTACGATCTGTCCCATCAAAAATATATGGACACAAACTATAAAAATTCCATATGGAATAAAATTGGAGTGGAAATGGGAACAAATGGTAAGTCAATATATATATTTTTTTAATTATTACATGGAGTGAACAATGATATACGCCTTTACTGAAGACAATTCACTTCCAAGGTAGAGATCCAGCTTCAGAATTGAAGTATTGAGTAAGTGTCTCTCGTACACGAAATGCATCTCTCATTGCGTTTCCTCCTTGTAATTGTAAATGTTGTAGTGTGTGCTCTCCATTCTTGAAATCCATTTGCTGATGAGCAACGTAGTTGTACGTACACTGAAAAAAATTGCTGTAAATTTACTTAGAGATTACAATGAAATTAACGTAATTTACCTTAATATTGATTGTAAATTTTATAACGACAATAATACTGGGAAATTTACACATTTCTTGCATTTTTCTGATTCGGATTGTAGGAATAGCAAAATGGTTGTAAATTTAATTTGTTATTTTTCAATTCTGTAAAACATTTACAAAGATGGATTGTAAAATTTCAAAAAAACACATAGTATACTCAAATAGGTTGTAATTTTCAAAGAGAAAGTGGGAAAATTTCAATGAAATAGTAATTTTACAAATATCATGTAAATTTTAACCAATAGATAGAATAATTTATAGTCGACACGGGATTTTTATGCATTGAGTAAGTAATTTGTGCTTGTGCGCGTTCGCCATTACCGTTTTACTTCTATCTGTGCGTTAGTGGTGCTGGTGCTCGTGTTGGAGTTGGTGTGTAAACATAAAAAGGAAAGTATACCTATATTTAACCCATTGTAGTTATAAGCTAGGTATAAGTTACAATGATATTTAAGTGCACCATTTGTGGTTTCAATTTAAAAACATTGAGCAAATATAATGTTCACTTAAGCTATCATCGAAACACACATGGTGCAACATTCAAATGCTTGAAAAACAACTGCAATTTAAACTTCTCAAATTACAGACACTTTCAAAAACATATCCTCCAAAATCATAAATTTAATTATAATTCGACGATGATGCTTGCTTCTGTTTCATGCACTGTGTGTGTATTTAAAACCACTAATACAAATGAATTGTGTAAGCATGCATATAGTCACATTAAAAATAGCATTCCTTTGAAATGCCCTTTGTTTGATTCCTGTAAAACTGAGACAGTGTTTACAAAGGTGAATAATTTGTCACAACATATGCGTAGAATTCATTTTAAAAGTTTGAAAGGTTCTTTTGTAAGAAACAAAGACACGCTTTGTGATATAAATGACGTCGGGGACGTCGAAGTAATTAACAATTTGGATTCAGATGAAGATTATAATCCTGTCGTAGTAGGTGAAGGTCAACCTAACAATAATTATGAAGAGCTAAGCCTCAAGTTAATCAGTTCATTATATCTGACAATGGAATCAAAATACTTTATGACAAATAAATCAATGCAAATAGTTATCGATGGTATAACTGACCTCAATAAATTAAATAATGATTACATAATTGAAAAGTTAAAAACTAACAATGTTGTAATCGATAAAGCCATTCTAGAAAACAATTTGTTTGACAAAGTTCATAACGCCGTACATGGTGAACTAAGATCTAAATTCATAAGAAATAAATACTATCAAAACTATTTTAATTACATTTCGCCAAAGTGTATTAATTTAGAAGGTGGTTCTAAGTTTTATTACGTCCCGATTATAAAAACGATAGAAATGTTGTTTAAAACAAAAAATTTTTGTAAAGCATATTTTTCACCAGAAAGCAATGTTGAGGATTTCTCAAATATATGTGATGGTATTTCTTTTAAGAATAACTTATTTTACGAGAATAATCCCCATGCCTTGCAATTAATTCTTTACCAAGACGCTTTCGAAATTTGTAACCCTTTAGGTTCATCCAGAAAAAAGCATAAAGTAGTTGGAATATACTTTACAGTTAATAATATACCCAGTAGGCATTGGTCAAAAGTGGGTCATATTCAATTAATTGGACTGGTGTACGAAAAAACTATTAAAATGTTAGGTTTTCATAAAGTGCTAACTGTATTATTGGAAGATTTGAAGTTTATAGAAGTTACAGGCGTCGAAGTAGAAGTTGACAATAAACGAATTAATATAAAAGGTTCCTTATTATCAGTGATCGGAGACAACTTAGGCAGTCATCAAGTTGGTGGGTTTGTCGAAAATTTTAGCACATCGGGTTATTTCTGTCGATACTGCGATTTTAGCTATGCTCATTCTAATAAACCTATAGTTTACCGAACAAAGTCATTGTACGAATTCGATGTTAACATGGCAAATTTTGAAGCAGAGCCTTCTAAAGGAATTAAACACAATTCTGTGTTAAACGACTTAAATTATTATCACGTGTGTAATCCTGGACTACCGCCTTGCATTGCTCATGACATGTTTGAAGGTGTAGTACAAAGGGATTTGATGTTGGCAATTAACCAATGTGTTTCTAACAAATTGTTTTCTTACGATGAACTTAACATTAAAGTGAGCAAACTGCATTTTCTGTTTGAGAAAAAATACACTTTTCCTTTATTGAGCAAAGGTGACAAACTTCCTGGTAATGCATCACAAAATATGATGCTTTTGTTGTTATTCCCTTTTGTATTTCATGACGATGATAACCTCCATGTCTCTGCAATATGGAAATTAATATTATGTTTACGAAGAATTTGTTTGCTGCTGTTAAGTTTTAAAATTTCTCTTAATCAAGTAGCTCTGTTAAAAACTTTAATTACTGAGTATTTGGAAGATCGCCAAACTTTGTTTCCCAACGTTTCATTAAAACCAAAACATCACTTTATGTCTCACTATCCTTATTTAACACGACAATTTGGACCACTAAGGCACTTATGGACCTTAAGATTTGAGGCAAAACACCAGTACTTTAAAAATGCCATACGACATAGTAAGAATTATAAGAACATATTATTTTCACTATCAAATAAGCATCAGTTGTTTCAAGCACTGAATGCAACCCAAAATTTGTTATTTAATGACAGTGTATTGTCAGATGATGCTCATATACTAGGCGAGTGTGAAGTATCGTATGAAATGAAGAATCTAATTACAACTAACATTGGAAATATTGACATTCTCATATCAAACTATGTTACTTTTAGAGGTACCATTTACAAAACCGGTCAAGTAGTTTGCTATGATATAGACGCATTTGGATACTTTCTATTGTGTAAAATCCAGTTCATTTTAATAACCAAAGAATATGACGATATTTATTTTGTAGGTCAAAAGACAAAAATATTTTGTAATTATTACAATGATTTGTTTTACCAATTTGCCGATGAAACCGAAATTAACATTTTCGTTAAATTTAACAGTTTATTATGTCATGAACCACTTTTACAGTATTTAAGTACGACAAAAACTATTCTTTATAGTTTTAAGTCAACTCCGTATGTAGTATAAAGATTACATTTTACAAAGAAGTTTAAAGTATTTTAAATGTTAATTTTTCGATTTTAACCAAAAGTATCAATTTTTTTACGTTATACATACTGCAATCAATTTTTTTGCATTAAGGCGAGGCTTTCCGCTGTGTAACGGCACTGATTTAATTTATCTCATTTTATTTCACATTTTTGTCACTTTTCAGCGAGATATTGAGTTGAGGGTTTTTATATTGGAAAGATAAGAGTATGGTGTTGATGTATTAAATTCCAGATTTCTAAAATTTTGCATTACTTTTTGCTATTAATTTTTGAAAGCGTAAATAATTGCGGTATATCATACTGACGAAATGAAAAAAAAAATGAAAGAAGAGGCAAAATCAGTTCCGTTATATGCAGCGGAAAGTTTCGCCTTTATTGTTTCTCCTAACTTTGTGACTTACTATATTACATATTTGCAATCAATTAATTAGTAGGTACTGTTACTTATCAAAAAATCATTCTTCACTGTTAAAAATAATGCACCTATTCAATTAAAAGATATTACTTTACCTAAAAATGTTAATCAATATTTCACATACGTACAGCAGTTTCTAATAATATTTAACATACTGTTTAGATGCATCTATTCAAAGTATGGAATAGGACACGTACTCGAAAAGTTTTGGTTTGTGTTCCAGAGGAAAACGTTTATGTTGAACTGGTGTTAAAAGGTTAGTATGGTCGTTACTGTCCCGCGTTGTTTGTAATGGCATAATTGTTTCAGCTTCCCAAAAACTTGAAATAGATGGAGTGAAGCTAGTATTGGAGAGTGACGGAACCATAGTGGACGAAGATGACATCCTTATGTTGGTAAAAGAACAAATTCTAATTCTATTGCAAACGGGTGAAGAGTGGACCGATACGGATTGCATTTCTGGAGCTACATCACTAGCCAGTACTGTGTCTCTGGCCAGTACGGTTTCTCTGATAGATTCCGTTACTGCAGGTGCAGATGGCAATTATGACGAAAAAGAAAACATCAACATTGTAAATGCACGTATACTTCATGTAGACAACAATATGGAATATATGTGGACTAGCTTCGAAATTCCATGGAATAAGTTATCTGTTAATGTAATTAATGTATGCGAGAAGGGAGTGCGTGATAAACGAATAATAACAGAGATTGTGCATATGGTTGCAAACGAAATGATGGCTATAAAGTCTCTACCATCAAGCAAATCCATTAGAATTGTGGCCAATAAAATAATAACAAAATACCCAAATGTATTTAAAGATGTCGATGACGATGGGGTAACATTAGGAGATGGATGTAGCAGCATTTTTACAAAACTCCATGAAAGAATCCATTACTTAAATAGGCCACACAAGCGATTGTCTTCTAACCAAATATCTTCAAAATCTAAGAAAATTAAAAATTCCACTGCGGGTTGTTCCAACTGGAACCCTCCAGATGTAATAAATGACGATCAACACGATGAGGACTATAAATCTAAATTGTTAGAATTAGGAAAAAAACAGCAATATAATGACGAATTTTATGAATTAATGAACAGAACTTATACAGACCAAAGAAACTTTATCAACAGTGAAGATCCTCCCACCGTGCATAAAATAAAAGAAGAATGGCCTATTTTGTTCCAAATTCCAGCAATTTATTGGCATTTTCATAATTTAACCAAGGCAAACCTAAAGACGTTATCTGATGTTATGGCAGAAAAGTTTGAAAATATTTCAAAATATGCTTCTCAAAGAAATTTCAAAATTCCCAAAAATAACAACAAAGTATTAGATACGTTGGAAATTTTGTGCAACTTATATAAGGAAGATCTTGAAAAAATTTACCTAAAAGTTGAGGTAGGTGTAGTATTCGAGTATGAACATAAAAGGTACCATGAATTATTTTTGTTATAGAAAGACCCAGATCTGGATCATGATATATCATTTCTTTCGCCGTGTATTGTGGATGTAGGTAAGAGTTTTCAAAATTCTTAATTTGGTATTATGGATGTCCAAAATATAGAATGACACGTGGTAGGGTGTACAGTATCTACTGACAATGTTTGTGTTTAAAAAGATACAATCTTTTATGTTTTTTTTTCTGAAAAATGCCACATATCATTCTTTATTTACTTGTATGTTTCCAATTTATACAAGGTAGCAATACTCATTTCTGCTGCATTTATAAATAAAAGTTTTAAAAATCGAACTGCGCTAAATCAGTTTTGAATATCTTGTATAATATACAACGTTTAAAGGACCTCAAATAAATTAGTCATATGTACTATTTAAAGCTTCTAACACAATAATTTTTAAATACAGATTCGGGAGTTCAAAGAAAGCTGTTCATTGTTTTGGAAAAGGAGCAGGCAATTGAAGTTGAATCGATTGAGGAGGCAGTGCAAAGTCTAGTTGGGCTGTATTTTCTACTAAATTTACAGTATCCAAAGGAAATTTCCTGCGTCATGGAAACGATTCAACGATACTTTTTAAAAATCCACCCTGACGATGGTACTAAATCAAAAAAAAGTAACTCGTCTAAGCGCAAAGTTTTTGCGCTTCTAAATAAATTAAGAGACATTTAGAATGACATATCTTTATTTAATAATATATATAATCTTCACTATTTACTGAAATAGTATTATTTTTTCGAACTGTGTACTGAATAGTAGTTTTGTTTATTGGATTTTTTGTATTTTTGAATTATGCGTTACGTTGCAACATATAATACAAGTTTCTATTATGTTAGATAGTGGTTTTACTTTTACTTACCCCGTAGAAATTTACAAAAATGTAATGGTACAGTTACAATGTAAAAAACGTGCATCGCTATGTAAAATGCCAAAACTTGGTAAATATACTATAATAGAATAACATGAAATTTTACAAAAAAAAGTAAATTTTCAATGTAACATATGTATTTTAAATTTTAAAATCACAAATATATTGTGAAATTTTGTTACAAAATAATGGCTTTTTTACAAAGAAATTGTAAATCCGTAGTTACATATAAATTGTAAATGTACTCGTTTACTGAATGCTTGCGATTTTACATCAATTTTCTTGGTCACCGAAAAGCAGTAATTTTATTGTAAATTTCCAAATCTGTTTTATCAGTGTACGGGTATCATATTTTTTAATAAAATTATGCAACAAGCAAGTAGCTGAAATTATATGATCTACGTGTTCAGGAAAAGCCTGAATGCGTCGGTTGTAAAGTGTAAATTTTTGACTCAAAATACCAAAAGCATTTTCTGATGTTCTCCTTGCGCGGCTCAAACGATAGTTAAAATTACGTTTTCGGTCGTCTAAATTATCTCCTGGATAGGGCCTCATTATGTATGTTTTCAAAGGAAATGCCTCGTCGGCTACAATAACGTATGGCAGTTGAATATTTGTGTTTGGAAGGGTAGCATCTTTTGGAACATGCAACGAGCCGCGCTGAAGTGCTTTGCCTAATGCTGAATTGGCAAAAATTCCTCCATCGCTATTTTTACCGTATGCCCCTACATCAATGGCAATAAAATTATTGTGAGCGTCTACAAGAGCCAGCAGCACAATAGAAAATGTCTTCTTATAATTAAAGAACATTGATCCTGAGTTTGGTGGAGCCTGAATATTGACGTGTTTTCCGTCTATTGCTCCCATACAGTTAGGGAAATTCCACATTTGATAAAAATCATTAGCGATTGTTTTCCACATTTCTTCTGTTGGAGTTGGCATCAACTCGCTCATCAAATTTTCTGCGATTATCTGGCAGGTTTCGCGTACAATTTTGAAAACTGTACTATGTCCCATGCGATAGCTGAAGGAAATGGTGTTTAGAGAATCGCCTGTAGCCAAATACCTGAAAGAATAAACACAGTAAAAGATGCTGAAATTATCTCAAAGGGAAATGGATTTCATTATTTTATTAATATTAGTATGAATCCTGAATACCAAGTTCACCCAAATATTCTTTTCTTTGCGTTTCAGGATCTTCATGTAAGACCAGATGGGCAAATATTAGGGACAATTAGAGGAAATCCTTAAAAAAAACTAAAACTGTAAGTGGGCAAAAGGCCAAAAAGGTGAAGTTATACAAATATGCAGAGCAGTTGGGCTTCTTGAACAAATTTTTTGAAGATCGGGATACTAAAACTAATATTGAAGACCAATCCAACGACGACGATGACGATATCTCATCGATAAAGACGACGAAAATGAAAATACTGAAGATACCACTCTAACAGCAGAAGACACTGCTTTGGCTGCAGTACAGTCACAAATTCCAACGAATAATCCAATACCTAGAAAAAAGGGCAAGCACACATTATGTAACGCACCCCCACCTAAATCTGCCGCTGCCACTGTCATGGAGTATCTGGTGAAAAAAAATGAAGCTAAGGCACAGCCTATAGCAGAACATCCAGTTGACGCCTTTCTATCCGGAATTGCGCCAGCTCTAAAAATCCTAAGCCCTATTTACTGGCATTACGCGAAAGCGGAGATATTCACTGTTGTCCAAAAATATGAACAGCAAATGCTTAGTGATGAACAGCAATTTGGTGGACCAGTATCTATGGCGAGAAATTCGTCTGCTACACGCATTCAACCTCCTTCCCCTGTAAAAAGCTATCAAAGTCAACACTCATCATCAAATTCTTCCAAGTCTGTATACTCCAACCAACCACAACCTTCTCCAACAGGATGTTTTCCCCCTATGGAGGAACACCAACGCGGAGGATTTTATAATATGTTATAATATTTGCTTTTGTATCTATCTTTGTATGGTTAAAAAATAAATGTTTTTTGTGTATGTCATAACTTTTTTTTTATATTTATATTTATTGCTTATAATTTTATACTTGCCTCATGTTAGCGCAACAAGAATAATTGTTAATGGGCTGTAAAAATGCCCAACATGTAGAAAATTTATAACAAATGAACAAATAAACGATGTCAATTATGATTGGGTGTGGCACCTACCTTTGTTTGTTTGACGATGTTGTAAAAAATGGGGCCCCAGTCTTGTCACAATTGTAACTCTGCGCGCACGATATGTCGTCTGTCTTGTATGTATCTTCTATTGTCCAAACATGGTAGGTTCGTTCTTGCGCACCGCACGCACACGGATATACGTCACGGATTTTGGTACCATTACCCATAACCGAATCGTTTTGATATATCAAAATAAAATTCATTTTGAATTTTTGAATTATAGAGAGAAAAAATAGTTATTCTTGCATGAACACCTCAAACAAACGGCCAACCATTCTCTTGGTGTGATAGCTTTTCTCCAGTGCGTATCTTTGTCATATAACCTTCTAACTTTCCCAAGAGTAAATTGAATGAATTTTCGGACATCCTGAAATATTCGAAAAACTTTGCTCAATCCTCCATCAATTCTTTATATAAAGTCATAAATTCGCCCTCTGTTGCGCGTTGTTTCCATGCTGGATGCACCTACATCCGCTTGTCCTTATTGGCTTCATCGCGTTCTGCTTCTTCTTCATCCAAAATAATGGCCATCGCTAATAGTTCATCTTCCGAAAATATCGGCATATTTTATGTCGTTGCAATCACGGAACGGTCACGGCACTGTCACGTCACGATTGTGTGTAAATTAACCTTAAAGATGTGAAATTTAATAAGATTAATTCTTAATTTGACTCCTGTAGGAATCTGGAATTAATCTAGATTTCTATCACCAGAGGGCGGTAGTTTCGGAGACGTCATATTTGTTGACATTCCCACCAGTACCATTACATTCCCACTTCCTTCCAAACAGTATAAAAGTAGAAACCGAACCAGAAAGGGGGTCTTAGGTCTTTGCCATGATCCTAAGTACCAAAGTCCCATTCCCTGGTTAGAGTGGCGATTGTAAATCGCGCTCTAACAATGCCGGAGTGGCGGTTGTAACACCGCTCTCACCTTCTCCAGTTACCTGTCCCTGAATTAGAGGTGTCGGTTATAGGACCGTGCTCTCTCCCAGTTACCGGCCGTGAATTAAAAGCGTATGGCCGTATAGCCGTGCCATTAATTGAGGTTACGTGTCCCTCCAGTAAAAAGATGTGCCGGTTGTATGACCGCGCTCTTCCCCAGTTACCATCCGTGAATTAAGTGTGCTCATAATTAAGCTATACCTGTTGGAACATTTCGGTAGGCGCTGCGAATGTACATTCGCGCTCGCCCGGAACAAGCCCTCCTGTAATATACCCTGGATATGTTTTAGTTTTATCTTATAACGTAAAACTTACTTGATTTGTATTGATCCCGTTCAAAGTTAAATTATAACAGAAATTGTCTTTTAAACTACCTACCGGCTGGATGCTAACCAGGTTAATTTACAGATAAATAAAACTCCCAAGGAATGTTAAGGACCCGTTTTGACGTTTACAATTGGGTCGCATTCAACAATTTTTATTTAGTTTTCCGTATAGTGTAAATATTTATTTAATTTGGGTACATATATTTCTAATTATATTTCTTGTATTATAAAGGTTTAGTTAATTAAAATAGTGGTGACCTGTTATCTCCGGCTTTAGAGCTACCCAGAACTCCCGGGGATCCTGAAACGTTGTGTTAGATTTTCCAGATTCCATTCTAATTGCTATTTTTTTCATTCATAAACGGAGGCGATTTTTACACATAATAACCATTTGCTTTGATTATAACGGGCGATCAAAAATGAGTTGCTGTCGAGTCACCTTTGGAACTTTTGTTTATTTATTTATTTATTTATTTGTTTAGCCAGATACCATACAGAATACAATTATTCCAATTACATGGCACTGGGGTGCTGTACTTAAAACTAAAACTACACAGTAATTACGATCTTATATGACTAATTAATTCATTCAAAGCGCCGTGAAATACATCGATGTCTCTCTCACGGCACTTCTTATTTAAAGCCAACAGGCTCCTCGATAGCGGCGATGACGGAGTGGTCACTAAAAAGATGATATCGTTTTTCCTTAATTTAACATGTGGCACTTTGTACACAAAGGTAGTACAGATCACTTCGCGTCGAATTTGTAAACTTGAGATTTTAATACCGTGCACACTATTTAAAAATTTTAGTTGGTTGGAGTAAGAGATTAAATGTGGAAAATTTTGAGTCGACCTAAAATACACTATTCGCACTAATTTTTTTTTAACTTTCTCTATCATATCTGCGTGCTTATAAGTTTGGGGTGTCCAAATACATGCCGCATAATCGAGTTTGGATCTGATGAACGCATTGTATAAGGTAATAATTGAGGAAATGCTTGTAAAATTGTAGGTATTCCTAATTAATTACAAAGCCTAGTACTTTGTAGCACGCATTTATAAGGGATTCAATGTGCCGATGAAAATTTAAGTTGCTATTGAATAAAACGCCCAAATCTCTAACCAAGGTGACTCTTTGGATATCCTGCCCATTTATTTCGTATTTAAAAATCGTGGGATTGTTGGATCTTGTGTACGATACAACTTTGCACTTTTCTATGTTTAGCGTCAGTTTGTTTTTATTGCACCAATTTATCACTGCATTTATGTCTGCTTGAATATTTAAACAATCGTTTGAAGATTTCACTTTATTAAAAAGTTGCAGGTCGTCTGCAAATAGAAGTGCTTTGGAGTTTTGAATCACCCGCGGTAGGTCATTAATAAATAGTAGGAAAAGGAAAGGGCCAAGTAGTGTTCCCTGAGGAACCCCTGAAGAGGGGTAAAATTCGGTTGAGTTCACCCCATTGTATTTCACTCGCGTTTTACGCGATGTTAAATATGATCTAAGAAATTTAGCCGTTGGGCTACTGACACAATTAAAATGAAGTTTCTGAAGCAGGACCTGATGGGAGACCTTATCAAAAGCTTTCGCAAAATCGGTGTATATACACAGTCCACCTGAGCCCTCTTGTCAAGGACGGCGGCTGTGAAATGCGTAAACTGCATTAAGTTAGTACTTGTTGATTTCTTCGGTGTGAATCCGTGCTGCTGATCTGCAATAACACTGCCAAGATGGGAATAAAATTTATTATAGATTACTTTTTCGAAAATTTTCGCTATTGCAGGGATGATAGCTATTGGGCGGTAATTTTCGATTAGTTTCTTGCTGCCGCTTTTATGGATCGGGGTAATTGTAGTGGATTTCCAAACTGAGGGAAAAGTGGAGGTGCGGAGTGCCAAGTTGCATAGATGCAACAGGGGGGTTACCAGGCTGTGTGCGCATCCTTTCAATACGTATGGTGGGATCCCGTCTTCCCCTATAGCTGCACGTGGTTTTAGGACTTTGATTGATTCTAGTAACTCACTTTCCTGTATGTTCGTTAAGTGCAATTTGGATTGTACTAAGTCCGACTCAAGCCCATCGTTCGGATCCAGGTTTTCCTCTTTGTACGATGCAAACGCGTCGGCAATGCTTTTGGGATCTTCCAGCGGGATGGTTTTGTACTCGAAAACTTCCGGCAGTTGTTTGGTTGATGTCAAGGACCTAACGTAGCCCCAGAATTTATTTGAATTACTCCGGAGGTCAACTTCAATGTTCCTAATGTATTTCTTATAAGCGTCACGGATCATTTTTTTGAGTTCCTTTCGGTCTTCCTTAAATTCTTCCGATTTGCCTCGTGTGCGATGTTTATTCTTCAATTTAATTTTCTTGATAATAGCTAAATCAAACCAAATGGGGTACTTGTTTGTGATCCTGATAGTTACTTTTGGTACGCATTCATCAAAAATCTTGTATACAATTTCATAAAAAGTAGTTACCGCGTCGTTTACAGATTTGTAATCGATTTGGGTAAGGGATTCCCAGTTGGCGTCGCGAAATCGTAAATACATTTTGTAAAAATCTGCCTTTTTAAAGTTGTAGTTAGTTGTTGTCCTAGTTTGATTAATCTTTCTTTCCGCTTGATGTATTACTTGAAGAGCTGGATGGAGAGGATTTACTTTGTCTAGCAGATCAGATGCCGTTGTGATTTCAGCATTTATGTTTGTTAAAATCAAATCAAGTGTTCTGTTATCGGAATTTTTAATTGTGTTAATGGACCTTAAGTTGTACATGGAGGCGAGATTTTTGATTACTTTGGCTTTAGAGCTCCCGTTTTCAAGGTTATACGTTGCATCACTAATTTCCGGAATATTGAAATCACCGGCAAGTAGTACCTCGGATGTGAGCAATAAATTTTCGATTGATTCTAAACTTTTAAGGAATGACTCGTATTTTTCCGTGTTCGATTGAGGTTTGAAATATATTACGCCAATTATGTAAGTAGTGTTTTTAAGTTTGAACTTGACCCACATTTCATTCTGCTTACTCTCAAATTCTAATTGCTCGGCCTTTAGGTCAAGTCGTACAGCGATGAGTACACCGCCACCTCTTTCGCAATTCGTCTCCTTATAGTTTCTATCATTTCGAAATACCGCATATTGATTACTAAAAAACTCTGCGTCGTGAAAAGAATTGGTCAACCACGTTTCTGTTAATAGGATTACGTCGTAATTAGTGCTGGCTAAGTTATTTTTGAATGACTGACCTTTAGTTCGCATACCGCTGATGTTTTGGTAATAATATGCTGAAACTTGATGTAATTGTTTTGCTCACATTCCCTTGATTTGCTAATGTTGCGGCTGTCCTAAAAAATCAATCCTGCTTATTTCTTGTTCTAAGCGTTTTCTGTAGACTGGACATTCATTGGACCACGCTGGATGCTGGACGTCGAGCTTCATTTTAAGTGTGTCTACTGCATACGCACAATTACAGCATTTCATTTCGTCATCGGTGGCTTTGCAGCTAGTTAGTTCGTGGTCCCCCGCGCATTTGGGGCAGGTCGTTGCTTTGGTGCAGTCCGCTGCCTTATGGCCAAAGTTATTGTATTTGTAACATCTCCTAGTAGTAACTGCATCATAAATCCGGCACCGGTCCCATCCTATGTTAAGCTTTTGTTCTTTCAAAATTTTTTGGTAACTGTTGCCATCAACCTCCGCGTACGCAATATACCTGTTTGGGTTTCTGTTGTCCTCAGCTATGTGGACGATATTAATGTAGGCATTTTCTCCAAGGAATTGATTCTGCGCTAAGATCATCTCTTTCATTTGTGCACTTGCAATCTTGTCATTCAGTCCCACGATCTTAATCTTTGGCAATTTACGTTTCGGAATTGAGAGAATGTACTCATCTCCCAGCTTCGATTCTGCCTCTTCCTTTAGTTTCGCAATTATTTACATGGGAAATCGTAATTAACTTGAACTTCCAAAGCCGACTCGACAGCAACTCATTTTTGATCGCCCGTTAGTCGAAGTCGCTCAAGTAGTGGCAGCGAGTCGACGACCGAATTTATCAGAGCAAGGTGACAGCGGGGCCGTCTCTATGAATAGAAACGCTTTTGCGGATCTTTCCAAGCGACACGACAGGACGTGGGCTCCCTTCTTGACCCAAGGTCAAACAATGACGTTGATGATGCTGATTTTACAAGACGAACTTGATATTTCGGAGGAAACCTTACACTTATTAGGTGTCAATCCGGAACATTCGGCCGTAACCGGTTTTTTTACATCCTGCGCCGACCCCAAGAAAAACGAGCTAGCTTCCCCAGAGATCAAAGCAATTATGTCTGCGGCTCACAATGCAAGAGACCTAATACACTATACATATCAATCCCAGATTAGTGCAGATCTCAGTGCAGTGGGCAAAGCTATAAATGTTCTTGAAGAAGAAGATAACCTTCCGAAGCACATTCGGGAAAATATTTTGACCCCATTGGTAGATGCGGGACGTTTATTTGCAGGCTTATTTTATAACGTCTCAAAAACGAGAAGATCCATTGTGACTACACTTTTGAGTAAGTCTATGAAAGAGCTTACCGAAAAAATCTCGTCGGGTGAGTTTTTGTTCGGACCCAAGTTAGGCGAGCTAGCCAAGTCTATTAAGGCCTTGAAACGGTCAGGATTAGAACTGCGCTCGGCTCCGAGTTGAATATCTCCCACAAAATTTCCACAGCTTATCACAGTCAATCGATAGGGGGATGTGAACGTAAGCATCGTACCCTCAATGAGTATATCACAATGTACATAAATGACGCTCAGTCAGATTGGGATACGTGGAGTAGATACTTTGCATTTTGTTACAATACAACACCAAGCACTTATCAGAATTATACACCGTTCGAATTAGTATTTGCAAAGAAAGCCGATTTACCCGAGAATTAACGGATCTCGAGTAGACCCGCTGTACAATATCGACTCATATGATAAAGAAGTCAAATATAGGTTACAATTGTCTCAAAAGAGAGCTGGAGAGTACCTAGAGAAAGCGAAAAGAAGTCGTAAATTTAAATATGATATCAATTCGTGCGAAATTCTTTTAAATCCGGGTGATCCAGTATTGATCACAAACGAAAACCGTAGTAAATTAGATCCTTGGTTGAACGGTCCTTACACAGTAATTTCGGAAGAAGGACCAAACTGCATTATCAAACACGATAAGGGCAGACACGTAAAGGTACACAAAAATCGTCTGCACGTTTATTGTAAAAATTAGAATAGGTACGTAATATGTATTTTCCCATTATTTTCTTTTTGGACGAGTGTAAGTACATTGTTTACATTTCCATGAAATATACATTATTATTATTATTAAATGTAAGCACTTTATGGTCGTATGTAATAGGAAATTTAAGTTATAATTAGAATTGTGCACAATTGTAGAACTTATTGTACTTTTTCATGTTTATATCCAGTTTGTATACAGTAAATAAATTATTGTGTAATTGCATGTCGACTCCGATTGCCAAAAGAATGCCCCTCACAAGTGGCCATAGTGTAGGTCATTCTCTAGGAAAAGGAGGTGTAGTGATGTTATTAATTATTATAAAATTAATTAAGTAATATGTAAAATTGGCTTCCTGCTAGAAACACTGAAGGTGCAATAAGCGGGAGGTCAAACTCCAATCAAATGTTGATTTACTTTATTGCACTTTCCCGCATAGGTGATTGTCACCTAAGTGAATCAATTCTAATGAAGTATCCAAACTAAGAGGTTCTTTAATTGATACCTTTACAGGTAATTACACTACTATACCCTACTAAATGAGATGTTATAGCCTCACAGTAATTGTTTTACATATATACATATCCTTGTAGTAATATATATATATATATATATATATATATATATATATGCGCGGACGCTACCAACAATATCACAAGTTCCCAGATATCACAGGGATCAGCAACACGGTACCGACGAATTGTCCCGGTCGCAGACTCAAATACGACCCTCCCCTAAATGACAACTAAATCGGTAGTAAATAGTTCCCTATGACTTCTGTAAGGCACCACGAATGGCGGAGAATTTATATATCAACTATAAATATCGTGCGAAAATAAGCATGCACGCCGCGACGTAAAGGTTGTAGAGAATTGCTTAATTAACGTATAAGGTTTCGTTATGCTGGTATTTCCCATCCCATCAGACCGCCAACCCAGCATACACGAGATCATCCAGCCTTTACCGAACTGGTAATCGTAAACCAACCTTTAGTTCACAGGAGATCTCGTTCAGTTCAGAAAATACGTCATCACTGGCATCTTATTGTGGTAAGTGAATGTTGGATGTCAACATTCAACATTTAACACGTGAAAATTTATAAGAGTGTTAAAAAGTCATTAATATTCATTTGTAGCGGAATAAAAGGTCATTAATATTCATTTGTAGCGGAATAAAAGGTATGTATAAGGTTCCTACATGAAAAGTATTCACTTCTGATACCATATTTTAAAATAAGATTCGTTTGAGAATTTAAATAATGTTGGATTATTCGCATCAACATAACCTCATTCTAACTTACTGTTTGATTTCTATTATTTTAAGGTATAGAAAATGGAAGCAAGTCACGCTATCAAATTTTATGTAATAGCCAACTTATTCAAAGAAGATGTGAACGATGATGATTGCACGGAAAATGCGATTACAGCCAGTAAATTTGGAACTATACTGTCCGCGTGCAAACGGGATAAATATAGCCCTTCTCTATTTACAAGCCTTTTGGAGGGATATGATCTGCAGAAAGTTCTTGCAGTGCAATGGGGTAGAGATCATGATCAAGAGATAGCATTAAAAACTTTCATGGAAACGACCGGGAAAAAGGTGCATCCAACACTTATGGCTGCATGAATGTGGTGTTTTGGGGGCTAGCCCTGATGGTCTCATTGATACAGATAATATATTAGAAAATAAGTGCCCCTACAAATTTTGGAATTGTACCATCAGGGAGGGAGTTACAGATAGAAAATACTTTTTTTAATATGAAAATTTAAAATCAGGTGGTAGTTGACACATCACATCTATACTTCCACCAAATGCAGGGTCAGCTGTGCATTACGGGGCGTGACAATTGTATTTTTTTGTGTGGACACCCTTTGATTGCGAATATTTTGAAATAGAAAAAGACCCCGAGTGGATTGCAAATCTAGATATTTTAAAACAATTTTATTTTGGAAAAATTTATACCAGCAATTTTTGAAGTTAAATAGAGATTGAATGTACATGTAATATATTTTTTATAATGAATTAAGTATTATTGTTATTTATTATTAGGGTTTTAAGTAAATTTCATTTTGTGGAAATTGTACAATTTATTTACCTATAAGTACATACATATTAACAATATTAAAAGTAACACTTAGGTGTACATGTGTTATTATTAGGTTATATAGTTTTCCATTAATAGGTATGTACATATTATTATGTTACAGAAATGTTTAAGAAATCATTGTTCCTCAATATCGGTATAAAATTCTTCCACTTCTTTTAATAAAGGGTACTGTAAATTTGTATGAGCTGCAATCGTTTTAAAAATTACAGAGCTATAACTGAATAGTGTAGAAGGAATAAAATTTAAAATTTTCATTCTCCCTAATAGTCCGCTCTACCTGAATCCTTGCCCGGGCAATACACTCTGTTCGGCGTACTTGTTCCACAGACTGTGCAGTTACCAAGAAAAGTGGAACGTTAATATTTACTCCACTTGGCAATAAATCTTTAATTAAGAACCCTTTGTCGGCTACGATCAGGTCGCCTGCTTCCAATTGTTGCAAAATCCCACAATATGCAACGATAGCTTTATCGGAGCTGGATCCAGGATAGAGGTCTCTGGCATAAGTTATTACCAGATTAGAGCGACTTTTAAGCGCATTAATTGACTGACCTTCCTAAATTCTTTTGTTATTAGAAAGAAATAAATATAGGTAACTAAAATTCAAAGAAAAATTAAAATATGGATAACTTAACGTAACTTGACTAAATTCAGCGGCGGCAAATTGATCTTTTTGGTTTTTTGGTTATAGAGGAATTATAATAACGTATCTAATAATTACGGAAGGAAAAAGAAAATAAGAAGTACTTACGATTCCATTGTGTAGTTTAGGGTTTTAACTTTTAAATTTTGCACGACACGACATGGGTATATCTTCTGTATTCGCAAGCAGTCAAATTCGAACTTGTTTTCTTCCACACTCCCTCCTTCCACTAATATTTTTCTTGGGAACTAAGTAAGTACATACAAGGACGGACACAAAACGGCAGGGAAATCAAAATTATGACTAATGACTATCAGGAAATATTAAAATAAGGAAAAAAAATACGTTATATTTTATGTATGCAACATTACCCCATTAGCGTAGGTATATATATATTTTTAGCGCATTTTCCAACGAAGTTGCTCACGTTAGAGGCGCGTGCTGTTTATCCTAAATAATTCACGGAATGCACTGATAAATGCAACGGTTTCAAATAATGATTGGCAATTCCGTGCAATTAATTAAAATTTCATTAAATAAATATTTTATGATTATACTTACGTACTTCAAGACAGAAGTTGTATAATGTCTGATTCCCGCCGGCACACTGGACACTGTTTTATGATAATTTCGGTCGCTCCTGAACGAAACCCGCGAAAGAAGGCTAGCCTTCGTCCGCAGGTTTTACATAGGCTAAAACAGGCTAGTTCCCCTTTGAAGATCTCGTCTAGACAGATCGGGAACGGTCCATTCCCGAAACGTTGTGCGAAAAACGGCATCGTTTCCCGCGCGTGCACGTTCCCTTTGAAAAGTCTCTGCATCGCACAAGCCGTGACTGTATTCGAGCAAGTTCCATTTTAATATTTTCCGTAACGACTCACTGTTCTGAATATAGGCCAGCTTCGGCCTTACTGCAATGAATATATTGGCACGTATTGCCGTATTCGCACATTCTATCTTGAAAGTCCAATACAAGCTTCCGATTACGTTTTTCACTGTTCACATATTCCATATTGCCAAACAAATGTTCAACCAACATTCATCAATTTTAATATTTTCGCCCTTTACTTACATCATTTTCTAATTATTAAATACGCTTAAGTTGTCATTATAATAACAATGATTACAATTAAAACAGCATTAAACCCTCATCGTTCATTAGTGGGTTAGTATATGATCGTTCCGTAACTATTTCGTGTTGGAAGATAAAACAAAATTAGTTAACGATCATGTCAAAGCATTCTTCAACACTGATTGAAGAGTCAGCGTATAAAATTCGAGCAATGATAGATACGATTTCCAAACATTTGCGTGCGCTTCAGAATTTGCACAAGTTGCATTTTTTGTATATCCAGATCAAAGGCGCCTGTAATATTAATATTCATTATTTCGTCACCCACTCTCATACAAAAATAATTATACTGCAAGCCTGCACTTACGGAACAGCCGCCACTGATTTCATTTAATATGTTTGCTTACGATGGCATACCAACGAAAAGTTATTGAAAATATAGTTAAACTTCAAGACAACCTACAAAATCCGATTTTGTTTTAAGTTGTAAACTTTCCGACCTTTTACAAATCTTCCCCATCGAAATGGCGTTGTGTCATTTTACCGATCGGGTGAACAATGAGTATAATTCCAGTGATGGTATGATCCTGTAGTTGATATTATGGACTAGCAACCTCATGAGTCTCATTTCCGCTCTGATTCAGATAATGAAATAATAGAAAACCAAAACATAATAGAAGAAAATAGTAAAGCAAAAAGATGGAGGTACGCAATCCAGAAATCTGGAGAAGACAAAAGAAACCAGTGTCTTCCTTACGAAAACTACAAGGTTAACAATCTGGTAAACAAGCTAATTGAACATTCGAAAAATTTTCTGAAACTGAAGAATCGATTTGTAAAAAATATTGGGATTTGTCCTATGAAAGAAAAAAAAATGTTTATAACATTGTTAGCTCAGTGTCCCTTACAAGACGCCCACGAAAAGAAAACTCAAGAAAAGGAAAAATGTAAACTAGTATTACTTTGAAAGAAAATCGGAAAAAATACGTCATCTGTTTTTATGAAAACCTTATGCATCTGTAATCAGGCGATTTTAAACGCGGACGACGTTGTTGCTAAAGTAAAAGCACACATGGAAAGCTTTGAGTCAATGGAGAACCATTAAATGAGGAAATCTATTCAAAAAGAAAATATTTGGGCAGTAATTTATCGATAAAAATGTACCAACCTTATAAACAGCACTGGAAGGAACGAGAATATATATATATATATATATATATATATGTTTTCGGTTAAGTTTGGCTACAGTATAAATTATATACGGTATAAACTTTATACCGGTATATAGTAGTATAAATATTAAAATTTAATCGTAAAACACCAACTTTGGCTACGAACGTTTTTACTTAAGTTAAGGCATTTTTGGCTACATGGAACGGCGTAAGTAAAGGGGGTCCTGTATAAATGTTGTTGATATATTCAAACACGTTTTTGGCTACATAGGAAAGTGACATTGCAGTATATACATGCGTATGCGTATTAAAGATGTTCATTGTTTACATTTATCCTTGCAATGCAATCAACGGTGAATAATAAAAGCATTATCTACTTAATGACCTTGCTTGTACTGCAGGAATAATAACGAGTGAGCTACAAAATTTTGATTCAGAGTTGGCCTTGAAAGAGAGATATACCTACTTATCGTGTTTGTATAAATGCCACTTTTTAACGCACGCTGTAAAATTAATTAATATTGGGAGTGACCTAACACTTCCACGGTCTTCTCTAAATCAAAATTTTGTTGCTCACACCTTGCAAATGCTATATTCGAAAAGTAAAATCGAAAAGCTGTTTTTTATGAAATCTTGATTTATGTACCTAAAGCGTTTTACATTTTTGGATGGCAGTTCATAAAATTACAGTAACTAGATGATAGCGCATTCTTTGTACTTAATGTCGCATTTCGAGAAAAGAAAATCTCGGAGGATTGATTTAGATTACTTAAAAGCGACAGATTTATCAAATTTGATTGATTGGAAGCCTTTGGACTAAAGCGGTCATCTCCATTATTTGAATAAAATTGGCGAACAAATGGCACTTGCTTAATAACATATTGTTGTGCAAATTGTGCAACAAACTGGGTTTAGTATCATATCATGCACAAATAACATTACTTTGACTAGGTTTGTGCTTCGTCATATATAGGGGACCAAGTGTATTGAAAGTACTGGAGCGGTCTGGCATGGATTTCCTTTGGGCACAAAGTATATCAAATTTGATTAGATTATCGATTGCAAGATTTTGCACTAAAAAGGTCATTCCAACCATTTGACCAAAATGGGCTAACAATGGGCACTTGCTTCAAAAAATATTTATTTGCAAAATTTATAAAATAATTGCATACAACCTACTGGGTTTAGTATAATCATGCACACATAACATCACTTTGACTAGGTCTGTGCTTCGTCATATATGGGTCACAAGTGTACTGAAAGTACTGGATCGGTCTGGCATGGATTTCCTTGGGCACAAAGTATATCACATTTGATTTGACTATCGATTGCAAGATTTTGCACTAAAAAGGTCATCCCAACCATTTGACCCAAATGGGCACTTGCTTCAAAAATTATTTTTTTGCAAAATTTATAAAATAATTGCATACAACCTACTGGGTTTAGTATAATCATGCACACATAACATTACTTTGACTAGGTCTGTGCTTCGTCATATATGGGTCACAAGTGTACTGAAAGTACTGGAGCGGTCTGGCATGGATTTCCTTGGGCACAAAGTATATCAAATTTGATTTGTCTATCGATTGCAAGATTTTGCACTAAAAAAGCCATCCCAACCATTTGACCCAAATGGGCTAACCATGGGCACTTGCTTCAAAAAATATTTTTTTGCAAAATTTATAAAATAATTGCGTACAACCTACTGGGTTTAGTATAATCATGCACACATAACATTACTTTGACTAGGTCTGTGCTTCGTCATATGGGTACCAAGTGTATTGAAAGTACTGGAGCGGTCTGACATGGATTTCCTTGGGCACAAAGTATATCAAATTTGATTTGACTATCGATTGCAAGATTTTGCACTAAAAAGGCCATCCCAACCATTTGACTCAAATGGGCTAACAATGGGCACTTGCTTCAAAAAATATTTT
>NW_022171025.1:0-48841 GCF_008802855.1 Photinus pyralis
TAGCGATGATTTGTTCCGTACATCCGTCCATTTGTTACCCATAATGCTAAAAATTCTCTCAACATAGGCCGTAGTGACAGGAATACTTAGTATAAAAGACATTAAAGCGCTGAGATTGGGAAGATCGTTACTATTTTCTAAAATATGCAACCATTTTTCAGAAGTTGGAAGCCCAGTAAATGTGTCATCCTTATTTTTTAAACCCAATATATTGTTAAGAATCCCTACCTCATCAAACAGAGAGTCCATATCTAATTTTATAGTATCTGGTATTTTTTGCGTAATTGCAACAATGTCATCAAAATTGATAATGCTTTTCAAGTTTAATTTTGATAAACAATGAAACCATCCATTATCACTAAGATCAAACCATTTCATGATGTAAATAATGGCACGATTAATAACATGCACGAAATTTTCTTCAAATTTATGAGATTTATATGGCTCTAACTTTTTTAATTTTTGAGTAACGATATAACCAAAAAATTTTTTGTCCCTACGCTCTACGATACACAAACACAATGCAATGCAATTACGGGTGAACGAGAGCAAAGACACGACTCGTTTGCAGCGTTTCACGTTTGTTTAACTGTAATTGTTCATCACAGACCGAAGCGCGCATAAGCTAATCAGCGCAGATTTCATTATTGTTAAGTGTTATTGTTACTTGGAAATATAGGAGATTTGTATTATTTTAGAGGATATAGGAGATCTTTCTAAAATAGAGAAGACTCCTATTAAATAGAGGTCTGACAACCCTACAATGTAATGACTACCTGTAAATAAAAATAGTTATTTACATATTTACATAAAAAAGCGACGTACCTTTATCTATTCGAAAATTGGATATCTTGTTGAAAACTTTCCAAACTTTTTGGATTTCTTGTCTAAAAAAGTTTGGATATCTTGTCAAAAAATTTCCGAACTTTTTGAATATTTTGTCCAAAAAGTTTGGATTTCTTGTCTAAAAAAAAAAATTCAATATTTGGATATCTTATCGTGCCACCGACAAGATATCCAAATCGGAGTTTCCAAATTGGTTGGATATTTTGTCGCTTTATTTGGATTTGGATAATTTGTCGATAAAAATTGGATATCTTGACGAAAACAATCCAACAATTTTTATATATAACTTTTGATTAATGTCAATCTGTCAGAAGTCATTATAGACATTGGAAAATGTCACTAGGTGCGGCCGGTAAACTGATAAAGCGGCAGGAAACGTAGTCTACTCTGCCTCTGTCGTGGGAACTAAAATTTCCTGATAGAAAGTAGGCGTGAAAATCAAGGTTTCAGGACGATTTTGGGTAAAACAACACTAAGTAATTCGTCCAAATGGACCATCATGAACGAAATCTCAGATTCTGGAGATCGTTCATTCTGTGCACGTAACGCATGTAAGTTGGGTAATGAAATGTTTACCAGGGGAAGCTTGGAAAGATTTTTTTTATTAAACTGAACGTTGTTCTTCCAAATAGAACTACACCAGTCACCACCTACTCTGTCTTCATTTCTACAACAAAAGGCTGCCAGTTTGTGACCACTTAACCTAAGAGTTCCTAATGGCTTTTCATTACATCTAACTTCAGGACATATCCCTTCTAGGTAGCATTCAGGGCGTTTTTGCAAATTTATTTGTACAAAGGTAACATTGATTTTGGTAGTTTTTAGTCTGCTATAGTTGGTTTAACGTAGGCATGTGGCGTTACCATATAAACGCTACAAGTGCATTCAAAGGTGGACAATAATTAATTCTAACCTATATAGACAAGCTATAAGGTAGGTATTTAGCTGGTTACATTTGGTTTTTCATGGTTTGATAAATTCTTATGGACACTCTCGCAATATCATTTGCAGAAATGGCCATTCCTCGAAAAGGTTCCTAATTCGCAAATTTGGATTTTGCTGTCAAACAGTCGTTGATGTACTCTTCTGCTATTTGAATACTTCCCACACATTTCTAACTCCTATCTTTATTTTATATTTCCCTTTTACCTTTTCCACGGTTGAAAAATATCCCAATTCGAGTCATAATAAAAGAAATACTAATATATCTTTATGCTAAAACACAGAGATTCGTATGATTGAATTTATAACTATCAAATTCAATGTTCGTACGCTCAATCATATACAAATATGGCTCAATGTTATATGTATACCTAAATATAGCTTGCGCATTCTTAACAATTAAAAATTTTCCTGCATAGGGAAATTCCATTTCACAGTTTGATCAACAAAATACCACCTTGCCCACGACCCTGTAGGTATGTAAAGAGAGAACTGCTGGCATTTAAATTATTAAAACATAAACAAATTTTGTTTATATATGTTCATAAATAAAAGTTTATCATTTAGTTATGCAACGCTTTCAACGCTCTGTATACGCAATGTTTATAAAATATTCATTATTAAAGTGCATAGTATGTAATATACTATATACGAAATTCGGTAAAGGGTATAAAACTACAATTTACAATGAGTGTGAACATCGCATGTAATGTATAATTTATATTTGTGCGTGTTGATAAATGCTATCAACGAGCACAATCAATAGAGTGACTGAAAATTGTCCACACCTACATACGTGCTTATATTGCACTTACCTACCTTTGGATTAATATCCTCAGATATTTCTGGCACAGTTTGGTATCACCGAAATGTTTTCAATATTATTATGATCCTAATTTAGTTTACCACTAATCTCGGGAGTGATGTTTCGTAGAGTTGCTTAATTTGCAAGTTCCTTTTTGATGGGTAACCTGCTTCAATCCCTTGTGTCACTCAAGTTTAAAGCACTCGGGGTATTTGATTAAATTAACTAATGCATAAATTCCCCCTTTAATTAAATGTCGCATAATTATGTCGAATAACTCCAGAGATTACTTTTTAGTAGGTAACTAGGTTTTTCTGTTATAAGCATTTAGCTATACCTAACCGAGATTTTAAACATAATATAATTACACTTGGGGAAGAAAGTTTCATTTTGTGATCCAATATTGGTTTAAAGGTCTTTATGTAAGTATTAGTTTGCAAAAATAAACATAAAGTTTTCGAGAAACCTCAGATTCCATCTGGTGGTAACTATGTTGTCTTTATATGCTTTACAATTTTCTTTTTTCAGCCTTCCCCTCCCAACCACTTCAAACGCAATTATAATTCAGTTTAGTGTTTCTGCTTTTAAGATATTTACTTATGCGTAATATTTAATGAAAAGAGAGATTTTCTTGTAACAAAGCTTTGAATGTTTGCTTGTTGATTTAGGTAAGAGGTTTGTAAAGTCACGGGATTATTTGTGCAATACAGCTACCTCATTATTTCACAATAATGGTGGTGGAGTAGATATTGTTTTTGGACTAGAAGAAATGATAGGTATCGAAATATATACGACATACATTCTTAGGTTCATAACGTTTATATGTCAATATTTCGAGCTGGCCGTAGTAGGCACAACAAATATATCTCGGCAGTTGTAATAAAAAGTGTCAAATACAGACTCGTAATTCCTAATTTATGGGCGTTGTATTTTATGATTTACATCTAATATTAGCTTGAATGTCAATGAAATATACAATTTATTACAAAATCTGGAGATTTAATAGCCTAATTAAAACATAGCGGGAAAAATAAAGAACGCCATTTTAATTATCTACGTCGTGCAACTTCGCTACCGTAACTCGACGTTGCTCCACATCATTCATTGTACTGTAACATTTTTTATTTTAATGTCCACTTACGAAAAACCTAGGGGTTCTTTAGACTGTCAGATGCAACATACACGGGTTCCCTTTCCTACATAACGTACATAACGTAACGCACAAATTGTGGTACGTAATTAATTATAACGTAGCACTCCGGACGCTCAGGACGAAATAGAGTAGGCTTGGACCTTGAAGTTGTTCCATTGCTTCTTTAAAAAATTTGTTATGACTATCCCAGATACTATCCGCACACCTGCACATGCGCGATTCTGCCCTATTGCATCTAAAATATGTGTACCAAATTTGGTTCAAATCGGTTCAGCGGTTTAGCAGGAAATGAGAGTACATCGGACCGACAGACATACCGATAGACCGACATCATCGAGCTTCAAAACGTGTATTTCTGTAAAAAAGCGGAGGCCATTTTTTACCCCAATACAGTACCTCCCTTACTATAATGTGCGGGTGGTACTATCCATCTTTGCCCTATGTACGCTAATCATAATTATAAATTAATATTTTATGCATCAGACACGACCCAACATACTTTTTTTTTATAATTTAAAAATAAATAAATAAATAACTATGCTTCTGTGAGAGTGGTAATGTTTCTCAATTAGAGGGAGTAAAATAAGAACATAAACTTTATATTCTTTGGATAATTAAGGTCGAGAAGTTGTTGGAGGAAAATAATCTTCATTTATTTACAAATTTTGTAGGAGAAAACACAACAAAATTTGATTTCATGAGGAAGGCGCCAATTTTATAGCATCTCCCTTTGGTTAAGGTCCAAATTAAATTGGTAGAGCAAAAACTTCTATTATTTACACATTTACACAAAACAATTTGATTTCAGGTGGGATTTTGTGACATCTCCCTGTGGTCAACGTCGAGTTTAAGTTGGCAAAGCAAAATCTTTATTCATCCGTTGGAAAAAACGACAAATTGATTCGGTCTAAATTTTATGCCATCTTTCATTGGATAAGTTCGAGATTAAGTTGGTAGAGCAAAATCTTCAATTACTTACAAATTTTCTTTGAAAAAACAGCAAAACAGTTTGCTTTCATGGGGAGGAACTAAATTTTATGTCATATTTTTGGTAAATGGCGAGGTTAAGAAGTAAAATTTCGTTGGAAAAAGACAAAACACCTATTTTGATATCATGGAAGGAACTAGTTTATGCGAAAAATTCAATTTCACTTTCAACTCCGATATCCCGGACTATAGCGACGTAACGATATTCAGTCTTCTTACGAGACTCTCCTTGTATGAGTTGTACTTTAACCAAAACAAACATTCCTTTTTCAATTGGGTCTGGAGAAAAATATTCAGTTTCCTCTTCTACTTCTTCGATAACGTCTTCAAGAGGTTCGTCACTGGAGACATCGTTTGTAAGCGATTCGCATATTTCCGATTCAGTGTCTGAGCTTCCTTTCGGTCACAATTGCCTGGCTCCACTTCGAGTCTCCGTCTCTTTGTAAAGAATTTTTGTTGCATTAAATAATCTACCAGCACATTATTGATTGTGGCTTCAGGAACATAATCTTCGGAAGGAATTTTCTGTAAAACACGTAATGGGTCCAGTGGAACAAGACCAGTCGCTTTAAACGATGAAATTAGATCCGTTTTTATTGAACCTCCATCGGACTTTTTATTCATTTCACTTAATGTTTCTGCAATTAAATGGGGAAAGTCTTTTTTACCAATTGATGCTGAAACTTTATGGACAGCTTTCCATTTCGTAAGGATAGACCTCCAAGACTGCTTAAATGGCCGAAAGAACCCCACATCAAGGCGCTGTCAGGTGGGTCGAGTTTTTTGGCAGACACACAAATGACACGTTGTTCTCTACACATTGCTGTAAAACTTCGTTGGTGAAATTATTCCCAGTTAAAACTTTTACACGATAAAGTCTTTTTGTGTGTGGGAGAAACGTCGAAGAAAGCCAATCGGAAAATGTTGCAGCGTCGATCCACTCGAGATTCGTTCTAGCGTAACGTGATCCTGAAGCACATCATCGCTCATTGCAACTTGGTGGTCCTTTTGGTTCTCCGTCTACTGTTGCCACATTTTTTCAGATTTATATATCACATATGGTGGCAAAAGCACACCAGATGCCGAGCCACACATCATAATCATTGTTGCTAACTTAGTAAAGTTGCATACTCGCTCATCAGGGTATTTCGTTCCTCTTTGTAACAGCATTTTCTTTTACTGGGGTCGTCCTGCAAGTTGGTCTCATCCTAATTGAACAATGAACAGGTTCTCCGGTGGAACTCCATCAAGTGTATCTTTTAAGTTTTCAAAATAATCAACGATAACTGACATCGAAGCATTAGCACGAGAACGTTTGATATTTGGTGCAAGTTTGTTGGTAATCACATCTCTGTGCCTTTGAAGTAAAGATTGTACCCAATCTTTCTTTACCTGGCATCTTCTTCTTGAAAGTAGCTACATTATACGTCCCTTGCAATCTAAATAAGCTTTAGCCAAATGTCGAGCATCCGTAAAGTCAAGAGGAAACCCCCACTTTCCACGGTTACGTTGCGCTAATAAGCCCCCCAAGTATGATCATGAAATTGATAGAAATGGATAGAGGACACCTTAATTACATGTTATCAGTTAAAAAATTTGCGGAAGAAGCCTTACATTTTCCACAATCTTCATTCAAAGTTCACTTCATTTCGTCGTAAGTGAGGTTATATTACTCCAAATTTCATGATTGTTTTTCAGTTGGTACTGGTGTTCTTAACATTCCTGAGTGCCAACTTTAGTTACTTAAGAGGTTATGTTATTTTTCCACGATTTAATTAACTTTAAACAATGATATACAACTTTATACATGTTTTTAATTATACCATAATAGCAGTAAGTAGTTCTCTACATCCTACATTGCTAAGCAGCGATTCATAAGCGATCCAAGTTAAGCGGTGATCGCTAACGTAGGTGCGATCCATGGAAAATGCGAGAGATGTTCCTTCCGCTCTCGACCGTATTAGGCGATGGATGCTAAGCGTCGATTCATATGAAACATGCAGGAAGTGCCCGGGTTTCGCCTCTCGGTAATCGATACCAAGAAATTTTTGCCACATGCAACCTTCTCTACGACATCCTTCTTCCCTAATGCATTCAAGTTTAGACTGTATAAGCTTCAAAAAGTGGTGTTATTAAAATGTCAGTCACATGGAAGTGTCGCTTATTTGGTGTTTAAGTCGAACAAAACCTAGAATTGAATTGTATATTATACCTGTTGTACTACTTTTATTACATTCTCTTAATATAAACGTTAAACCCAACATATTTCATTTTAGTAGACGAAGAAGTTAACATAACCTCCTACAAAAAATTTACTGTCACCTTTGTTTATTAGTGGAAAAAGAGCTATCACATAAAATTTTTCAGTTTCGCCAACTTAAGAATTACAAAATATACGTAAAATAACACCAGATTTCCAGAAAATGAGGTGAACTTTTAATTAAGATTGTGGAAAATTTAGGCCCTCTTCCGCAAATTTTTTTAATCTAAACGTGTTATTAAGGCGTCCTCTATCCATTTCTATCAATTTCATGATCATACCTGGCGGGCTTATTAGAGTAACGTACCCCTTTCCACAACTACAAATAACATGAATAAGCGCTTTTTCTTCGACACTGCTGAACAACAGTTGTCCTCCATTTCTGCCTATATGCATTCCATGATACCTTTTGTGTATCGTTCCATAAAGAATTTTATATACTTACAGCAGCAGCCCGTCGCAAGCTCTACCCATTGTCAATAATCATTTTAAGAGCATTTTCGACCGCCTAACCTGTATAATTTTTGTAGTTTCTGCCTCGAAGTTTCGCTTTGTAACGTCTTACCATCTTGTAAAACCCTGCAAAAATAATAAACGTAGATACCTAACAAAACAAGCAAATATTTGACATCAAGTCATTTTCAACTAAGCCCTGTAACAGTATTCCTGTATAGTCTGTTCGCTACCGCTGTCAAATTAGCAAACGCTTTATTCATGGGTGAGCTAGCTATATAAACGAAAGTGGATTGTGCTCAAAACGCAGAAATGAGGCCACGGGAGAAATACTACGAGGGTATAAATACGGAAATTTCCAACACTAACACAGCAGTTGCCCGCCGTCTTTCAACGAAGCGACATCTGTGCCGTTCGCGCCCGTAAACCATAAGTGGGTATTCTTGTAATAAGGGAATTGAGGCGAAATTTTAAGAAAATGAAAGTAAAGCACCGAGCGAAACCGTCTCCAACGAGCCACCGTATTTAAGCCGAAGACGATCTTCACGTCACACCGGAGAAAATTAGGAAAATTGCGACACAACCGAAAAAGAGTTCCACACTCTATTCTACACGCGGTCCGTGTGCGTTGAGGGTGCCCAAAAAGTCGGCACTGAAGCCTGCCTGTGATTGTCCGAAGAAAACTCGAACCGCAGCCTGCAGTGGGCGGTCCTAAATTCATTCGACTTCAACATCAATCGGAGAGAGACCAAGATTGCGCCGCGACTCCTGGTGCACATAAACAATAGAACTAAAGGTATTTATAAACAATCATAAAACTTTATCGCATCGTAGTACCGTTTTTCGTAGTTCACCCCGTTGTAGATTACTGTGTTGTAGTTTATCATAGAACAGTAGTATAAATCTGTATTATTGTAAAGGCGATTTAATTCCCTACTAGTGTTTTACGTTCAAATAAGTGATTGTGAGCACTGTTTGCTTTCATGTTAACGACTCGAACCTGAAAGCGTTACGACACGCAGTTCGTTATGATTTTCTATTTAGTTATATATTAATTTCTGAAACAAAAATTAAGTTTCTTTCTATACTCGGCGGTCCTAGGGTAATTTTGATTTCAGTTGACGTAATAAAGATAAATTTTCCTTTTTATGCAGTGAATGAATGCAAGGAATGTCTCCACCCCCATTTCTCTTAACATGTGTTACTTACAGATTAAAGGCGAATTTCTAAGAAAATAAGAAGGTAATAGGTTTTAATAAAGATTATTGATTTTTGTTCATTTATCCTTTCCCATTTCCTCGAGGCCAGAAAAGGACCATCGACTGAATGTTAGCCGGAGCCCAACAATTGTTTTATGTAAGAAGAACCATCCCGAAATAAAGTAGCTTGAGGAAGAAACGGTAGGAAGAGTTGAAAAGTAACCAGCCGGTTACATTTGGTCCACTGTGTGCCAATCTTGTTCATTATTCGGCAATTGATAATATTTGTATTCCTCAGAGAAAATAAGATCTTGAATTGTTGCCGGATTGGTAGGAGCCATATTAATCTCATTACGTTTGCGTCTAATAACTTTTCTTAGAGCATTACGATTCGAAAGGACATCTGTACTAGTCAAGATATTAAAGGGATTGCGGTCACAATTCAGCAGTAAGATAATAGTATCCGCTCTTTTCATGAAATCAAATAAAACATTATTTACAACGTTATTTACGGACCTTGTGCTGCTGGAGTAAGTTGAACCGAGCAAATGTTTATTATTTAGCTTGGCCCATTGTTTCGATAGCTCTATCCTTGGTGGCACAAACAGCTACATCTGATTCGATTTTTGCAGTACATGAATTCTTCCCGTACAAACATTTTTCCTTTCGCATCTCCAAAACTGGAAGGAAGCATCTCGTTCACTCACTCTATCAAACACGTATATATGACCATTACTCGCGAACTTCTCATGTTTACTTTTAATATTAACAGCCATCGCTTGTACACACAATTTTAAGGTATATTGAAATAGGTTTAATGCACGAATTAAGAATGTGATGAGACAAATGAGACTTCAACCCCTCCCTTAATAGCTCAGGTTTTGTACTTCAAGAACTTTCCAAATTTAAGTACCATCATTGGAAGGAATACAATAGAGCAATTCAAAAGGAATATCTGGTTTGTTTCCCTCTTTGCATAAATAATTAGACATTTAGTAAAATGTAAGTACATTATAAATAATGACCCCATTTCAATGGTTTATTAAGGATAGTCGATGGCATTACAGTAATGGAATTAGGTAAACAATCCCTTAAGTTGTTCCTGTGCCTTAATGTATCAAACAAAGAGGGTAAACACACAAAATGCGGATTGGCCTTCATTAGCGATTTCACTGAACTAACAAAATTATAATTCTGGGTTTGTCAGACTTTCTTCGTGTCGAAAATCTTTGAAAGAAGACTGTGACCTGTCAAGATTGCGACCGCGTATAGCTCGAAACCGACCGTTTTACTACAGCATCACAATTTCTTTTAAATTCAGATTTGATATTTTAATGCGCCAAAATGGATAAAGAGTGTATAGTTTTTTTTTTACTTTCCGATAATATTTCAGTAGATACTCATCATACCCAAAGTGTATATTTATCCACATACGCACGTACTCAGCGATATTGAAAACCGGGTTTTCCCGATAAGGACTACTTCTTCAGGGGATACTATCAATTTTGTTTAAGGTAACCGTTCAATCGATTTGAGAAGTTTGCCGCCAACTTTACACACTTTTCAAACTTTTTGTATTACACACAATCTGCCCTCTTACAACGTTCTTTATGTGTTATGAAAACGAAAATTCAATATGGCGATTGAAAATTTATCGCCAATAACAAAAATCCAACTTTGGCAATTATTCTAGTCAGCATTTCGACATAAAATTGCAGATTTTTCGGCGCAATGCCTTTAGCGCGGTGTGCAAATGTTTGAGTAGGAGATTATGATAATATTTACACTTGATATGAATTTTCTAGGCGGATTTTGAGATGTTTGTCACATAACTTTGAAAAAAGTTTTTCTTCGTGAGACGTGTGCTATTAAAGTTGTGTCGAAGGTTAATGTACATAACGTGTTACTAAATTCAACTTCAACACGCTGATCATTGGCTGTTGACACAACTTGACACAACGAACGATCTGCAGATAGTAAGGGATGACAAATACCGCAGTTAAGCTTACCAAGTCTCAGGATGGAACGGAAATCATTGGATTAAAATGTTTCAAGTTTTCAATCATCTGCCAACATTTTGTTAAAGTATTAGCATTCCTAACTTTTAAAATGAAAGTTACATAGGCAATTCCTTAAGGAAAAGGCTATCTATTCTGTTGAGAAATTCCTTTTGTTATTTTCATATTTTACAAAGCACTAAATATACATTATTATTAATAATAATAATAATAATAATAATAATAATAATCTCTTGGTTACAACAAGTACTCTCAATATACAAAGTCAGCAACAATATTACACAATTCCTCAATTACATAATGTCATGTTGGAACATTACGTTAACACTTACACTAAACGACACAAAACTTATTACCGACCCAATACAAATTAAAAGAGGAATTTTTCAAGGCGATTCTTTAAGTCCGCTCTGGTTTTGTCTTGCTCTTAATCCACTTTCATATTTGTTAAACACTACTAACTTTGGGTACAATATTAAACACAACCACGAAATACATCACAACATTACACACCTGTTTTACATGGACGATCTTAAAATTATACTCTTCCACAAGCATAAAACTTAATCACCTTCTACACATTACCGAAACATTCTCACGTGACATACAAATGGACTTTGGAATCGATAAATGTAAAACACAACACATCACAGCTGGAAAAAGACAACTTTTAGATTATGAGCTAGAACAGGGTAATTTAATAAATTCCATGGACGAGAATGAAACTTATAAGTATCTTGGTTTTCAGCAAAACACACACATTAAACATACGAGTATAAAACAAACACTTATCACACAATACCTACAAAGAGTACGCAGTATACTTAAAACAAAATTACACGGTAGAAATACAATCAAAGCTATTAACACTTATGCCACACCAGTGCTTACATACTTTTTTGGGATTATACGTTGGACAAATACAGATTTAGAACAAATACAGAGAAACACACGTACGCTATTAACAAAACACCATATACATCACCCTCACTCCTCTACTATACGACTTTACCTTCCTCGTTCGGAAGGAGGTAGAGGACTTACAGATATAAAAATATTGCACCAAACACAAATACACAATTTGCGACAATACTTTTATAACAAAACAGATACTTCAGGCCTACACAAAACAGTAACATATGCAGACAAATCTTACACACCACTTAACCTACACGAAACTAATATATTCCCACCTCCATCCAAACTTACATACATCACAAATAACATACAAACATGGAACCAAAAGCCGTTACATGGACGATTTCCGCAAGAGGTTAGTCAGGATTGTGTTGATTCTATAGCAACGCACACTTGGTTGTCTGAATGTGATATCTTCCCGGAGACTGAGGGTTTCATGTTAGCAATACAAGACCAGGTCATTAATACACGCAACAATAAAAAACACATACATAAAGACAAAACAGTGACAAACGATTCTTGTCGACTCTGTTCACAAACATCAGAAACAATCCAACATATAATATCGGCATGCACACGACTTGCACAAACTGAATACAAACATCGACACGATCAAGTAGCTAAAATCATACATCAAAAATTAGCACTTAAACACAATCTCATAACAGATAAGACACCATACTACAAATACACGCCACAGATCATACTTGAAAACAACACACACAAATTATATTGGGACAGGACACTACTCACAGACAAAACTATTCACAATAGACCAGATATTACACTTATAGATAAAACGCAAAAATCCATTTGTATTATAGACATTGCCATACCCAACACTAACAACTTAACTAAAACACATGCAGAAAAACAACGCAAATACACCGATATAGCTATCGAGCTTAAGACGCAATGGAGAATGAAATCTACTGTTATAGTTCCCATTATTCTTAGTGCTACCGGGGTTATACCAAAGACAATACACCACAATTTACAACTATTAGGTTTAAACAAAAACACATACAAACATTTACAAAAAGCAGTCATTATCAACACATGCCATATTGTTCGTAAATTTCTAAACATAACACAAGATACTACATACAGAAATGATCCACAACGTATACATGTAAACAATAGCACTCCCTCACAACACGGTACACAACATACTGTAATATCTCCACCTCTAACCCAAACAAACACACAAATACAACTTACCGAACAAACAAGTACAACAAATGATACAACATATATACTACAATCAGAGATTCACCTCTGAAGCAAACCACATTATCACAACCCATTAGCCATTAGTATTCAACCCAAACGCAAAAGCCTAAACAGCACTTTAGACTCACAACATGACACACAACATACTGTAATATCTCCACCCTTAACTCAACCAACCACACAAACACAACTTCCTGAACAAACAAACGCAATAAATACAAGTAACGCAGCATGCACTACAAAGACGCCCTCACCCAATAAAGTTACACGGCCTAGCACAGTTAAAAAACACATAACTCCTTCTTCACAGAAACACACCACATTATCACAACCAACTCGTATTCAACCGAAACGCGAAAACCTTAACAGAACTACATGCTCACAACATACCTACTGTAATATCTCCACCAAAAACCCAAGCAACCACACAAATACAACCTCAAGAACAAAGAAACACCATAAATACAAGTAAGGCAACATGTACCACAAAGACAGGTCCACCGAATAAAGTTACACGTCCTAGCACAGTTAAAAAACACAAAACTCCTTCTTCACATAAACACACCACGTTATCACAATCCACTCGTATTCAACCCAAACGCAAAGCCAAAGAAACACTTACACAATAAACTCTATTTAATAAAATTACAGGAATTATTATAAATGATATTTTTGTTTTGTTTTCTTCTTTCCTGATAGCGTTGACTATTGTGGCCATTAATAGCTATGTTGGTAAGTATGAATTACATACTATCCCTAGATTTCCAATGTGAGTGTGTGAATATTTATTTTATTTTTATTTTTTTTTTAACCCTACATAACTTCACCAGACACAGACACTAATCGTTACTTGATTTTAATCCGTGCGATTAGTTAACCAGGCTAGACCTGAGTTCTCACAAGAAACACCGACCATAATAATAATTACGGATAGTTCAGTCTCCTTATAAAAGCCCTAAATCGTCTTAACTGCTTTACCATTAACACGATTCCGCATCCAAACTTAAATCGTAAAATTTATAATCCTGCATTACAAGCATTTATTTGCCAACTATTATCATAATTTTGACACCTACACTGGGCAATTCTTGCTACAAGTTTATAGTGATTGATTTGGATGTAGTCGTTGCTTGGGAATGGTCAATGGTGGGTTTTATAACATTGGTTTTTCGCATGCAAGTACAATGCAGGTGCAATTAAAAGGCAATTAAATACAAACGTTAAAATAGTCGATACATATCATCTGCACGAAAAGCTCATAAAAAATATATAGGTAAATGAATTATAAATTTATTATTGACATGAAGCAGTAGGTAAACAAAGCGCTAGGATTATAGGGAATTGTTTAATTGATTTAACTTAATTGTAATAATTCAGGAAATTAAATGTTACTGCTCGATGTATTCAAAGGAAATGCGTAATTGAGAAGGTCTTACCTTATAACGATATGACATTTTTGTATTCCATTAGACTGTATCAACCTAGATCATAAAAACTGCATTATGCAGTAGGAAGGTACTATGAAACGTAATTCGCTCATATCTAGATTAGCTTGCTGCAATGTTGGAAATTGGCACTATGTCAATTTTGTACATGATTTATTAAAGTTGTTGGGTCATTTGTTATTCGTTTGACATAATATTATTGTGTGTAATATCAAAATTTTTTGAGTGAGCACTTGAACGGTCACTTCTATTGTTTCGACAAAGAATGCAGCTCTGTACGAACTGGCTGAAAAATGGCTAATTTCTATCTAATGTAATCTAAAGAACCATTCCATTCAATTTAGCTTGGTTACATGCCCTAAAATTCATTAATTTCGTTTCACGTTCTCTTTGATAAATGATCTGAGCTTTACTGACGGGTTGCTAATTCGATTTTAATTCATATTGATGAATTGAGTAGGTAACACTTTATCACATTCTGCCTCAAATTTAGAGCGTCCAATTTCACAAAGCTAACACTACTGGGATATAAATTTTCATCGGATTGGTATTCACATAAAATGCCATTTATTTAATTAATTTGTTTCTCATAAAAGTACCAATAGTAGGCGCAAAAGTGTTTCCATGCTTGTAACCTGTATTACTTTCCTTTGACTCTTGTAGATTGGGTCAATATTACATATTGAAGAGGGGGGGTCAAAGCGAGCATCCCCAGGGGTGCACCGCAGCTATTATGACAAAAGGTCTTTTGGATTCTTTCTAAAATTACCTCTCTACGTGTATCTCGCACTCGGAACAAAGTTTACACCTGTTTCAACCACAATTTCTCGTTAAATGCAGATGAATTTAACTTATACAGGATGTCCTAACCCAAATTTACCCCCTGAGGTAAAGTGTTCAACTGTCAAACAACTTTAAATTTGAATCAAAGAGAACGAAATTATACATCTACTGAAAGGTTATTCAATTCGCTAACATATGGTCGAACTTTGGTTTTGATTGGTTCAATAAAAGAGAGCTTTCTCTTCAAAATGTCGGGATTTTACCTACCTGTTATTTTGTGGACTCTAATAAAAATCATTTATTTTGTTGGGTTTAATTTAAAAAACCCATACGTAAATGAAAATAGCAGTTTAATGTACCGGATGTACCGTTCGAAATGTCCATCGCCCAACACTATAACCAAGGCGTGGGTATTTTGAAGCATTTTTGGAATTCATATTGAAATTGCAAGTTACATCTGTGTCCGAGAAAAGGAGGCCCGCTATGGACATGCTAGAAACGGTGAAAGATACAAATTGGGTTAAAGAGGAGAAAAGCTGCGCGATCAAAAGTCTAATAAGACATAAGACCCTGAAAAGTTTTTTGGTTTTTGAAATATTTTAAAAAAAGCGAATTTTAAGTTTTTTTTATGAAATATTTTTTCTGGCGTTAATTTTGACCTAGAACAAAACCAATAACCTGAGTTGAGGTGAATTTTTCATTTGGGGCAGAGATGGGAATTTCCTTAGATCAGTTTCGAGCATTCTGCCGGCTACTCCGAATTAGGTTTTCCTGCAGTCTTCATAATTCGCAAGGTAAATACCGGAGTAGTATAGAACAACTTAGGACCTTCTGCAGGGGCACCTCTAAAAAGCAAAGTTGTAGAAATCAAAAAATATTTCCAACGTCTACATTAAATATGCATTTAGTGCACTTTTCGTCTTGGGAATATGTGGCATTATGATTCACAAATCAACAGCATTCATGAATCATGAACATTAGCTAATTATATAGTAATTTATTTAATCCATATCATTAGGAACGGCGTAACTATGTGCAGGATAATCCCAAGTAGTTTCTTTTGTTTTCCCTTTCAAGTAATGAGTTGTCACCTCAGGAGTTATAGTGCAATTTGAGTTGCCTATCCTTACGTTAGCGTTTTGATTTTTTTTGAAGATCGCGATACATATTTTTTAAAATATATGTATTATCATAATAGGTGGAAATAATATCTTTAAGTACCGCCGTAGGAAATACTGTCGGATTTCCAAATTGGTGCTGTACGTTTTTCTACTCCCATTACAACGGCTGTTATTTACGAAAAACGATTTTTCTATTCATCGATCTTCCTAAAAAACTAAGACCGATATTTCAACTTTTTTTAAGTACCGCCGTTCTTTTCATCATTGCAAAGAATATCCACTATCGAGAATTTGTTGGACTGCAACTACAAAAGCAGCATTTCATAAGAACGTTGAGCTTTTTTTTTTCAATATGGCGGAATGACTACAGAGGAGCCTTAACCTTTCACGATGTCGAGACAGCGCCAAGCAATGGGGATCTTGATACACGCGGGTCGAAGACCCCACAAGTTTCAAGCTTCCCGTACTTGACTATTCGTCTTTAAAGGACTGGATGAATTACATAATGGATGGCGACGTTAATGATGCAGGGACAGATGGTTAAACGATACAGGATGAACGGAATAAACGGAAGTAACCGAATAACGGGAAATGGAATGAACGGTTTATAAGTTTTCGGGTTTGGATTGCAAGTTTGAAAACTGAAGGTCACAAGTGACAGGAAGAAGTGTTCCGTGAAGTCACGGGATCTTCCTTTTATACAGGCATGATTACTGATAAGACTAGGAAGTAGAAATGACATTTTGTTATCATCACGGTCGTATATACAGGTCTGGAAACTCTGTCGTTTGAATGAGGCTCTTACGTGTCGTGAAACTCGTAGTCCTTTCCTTAGCTGTTAGGTGGCGTATGGATCTAGGGATGTTGTCAAGATTATGTGGAACCGCTTATACCGGTATAAGTATACGCCCCGTTGGCGCAAATGGTATAATACCTTTGGCTTACATCGCAACAACCTAGGTTCAAATCCGAGCGCATGTGATTTTTTTTCTATACGTTCATTAAATTTATGCGACTTTTTGCATTAATTATTTGAATTCCGAGGAAGGATAATAGTTATAATGTCACAATGGAAAATATACTACGGAAGACTTAATTTAATACGGTAGATAAGTACATTCAATTGAGAAAATTTGCCTGGAATTACTATATCTGATTCAAAATGCTAATAATCTACTTTTTGGTCAGCAGCTGTACGCAATTTACCAACGGAAATTTCTTCTTCTACTTTACTTATGATTTGTCGCTATTGTCCGCTCACCGCGCTCATCGTTAAAAGGATACGACCGTGGTTATCATTTATTATCAGTTTATTAGCGACATCTAGTGTATCTAGTGATAAAGTAACGGGTACATTGTCACAAAAGTTGGCACATAGGGATTAAGTTGTAAGTCCAGATTAAAAATTCCGTTAATATTGACGTACAAAAAGAGCACAAATTAATAAGCTCTGACGTTTCAACTGAATAGCTTCCGTCCCCGACATACGCTGTCACGCCAGTCACATATTTATGTAAGTAATCCAATCATTCAATGTACTGCCCTATACTCCTGTCCTGTTTTAGTGGTGTATATTAAAAGCATTTACTGCCAAAGAGATAAATTTCAAGATGACATGATAACCCATTACTTATTTAATCGAAACGTTATTCTGTAACGTTAAAGTATGCCAAAAGCATTGCAATATATCTCACAAGAAAGCGGCTCTCAAATTACAGTCTGACATTTATACATATTTTTACGTTAGTTAGATTTTCACTAATAGTGTTTTATACCTTAACGCTCATCCTTCATAATAATAACGAAAGTTTCCCTTGTCAAAGGAAGCCTTAAATCAAACGGCAAAGCTTCGTCGCCACGATATCAAATTACAATTTTATTATTTCAATCACTTTTCCCGGTGAAGGCAAGGCTCAATATTTATGTGAATATGAGAGATAGTCTTTCATACGAAGTAAAATTCTCTCGGAAAATTCACTGCTTTTTACGTGTTACCAGGAAACTTGGTACAGTAAGTTAGGTCTTTAAAGTTTCAATTTTACAACTTTTTAGGATAATGTCCTTATCTCACCTGAATTAATTGTAAAACTGGTATACAACAGAAACTTTGAGAAGGTAAGGGCGTAATCCGGTTAAGCTGTTGTAGAACTAAATAAATTAAAAGCCTCCCCACTTACCTACTCGACTAACCTGACTAACGTAAACCATTGTATAGAAACATTTTTTATTATTAAGAGTACTTACCGCAATTTGAAAATAGACATTCTAATAATTACACCGTAATTATCTACTTTAATAAAATGATAAAATAAAGTACCTATACGCTTAAAATGTATAAGATTAGGTTTTTCTAGTTAAAACTCGGGATTGTAAAATATGAAGTACGGAATTCAGTTGCGTTCGGCGAGGACTTTTTAAATTAATTCGTGGGGGAGGATTTAGAAAGTTTTGTTTCATCTTCATCTTTAATTGTCTAAGGTCCGCGAAGTTGGAGATACCACAAGAAGATATTCAAGTAATTGACACGCTATAATTTTGTGCTCTTTTTGTGCCAATTTGTCCCGTATAATACAAATTTTGTAATCATACCGTAACCAAGATATTCAAAAGTTTCACTTAATTTTCGTTAAAATTAAAATGTCTTAATCCTCCAATTTTGTGATTATTTAATGCCAATGTTTGCCGTATAGTACAAATTTTGTACACCTTCGCTATAATCAAAATGTCTTTATGCTGTAATAGTCTTGTGCTCATTTTGGGCTAATTTTTGCCGTATATGTTGTGTTCAAGTCCTATCGGATAGATTCAAAATTTTAATTTGTACTTGTACTTCATGGTGTTCAGAAATCAATATCGCCATCCTATTCAGTAATTTCGCTCCTTGAAGGAACAATATGGTTAACCTCGTGGTTAACACTTCTCATAATAGGCCCAATACAAGCAGGATTTGGACGTCCACCCAATGTTGTACAACGTTGGGTTGGGGTGCCCGACTTCGGTACGACGTCGTGCCGACCCACATATGCACCAATTTGGTGATTAAAATTTGTGTTGGAACGACGTTAGGCGTTGGTACTGCTGACCTAATCTTCACTAAAGCTTACGTCGCTGTAAGGTAATTTTACTGTCCCAAATTGGACTTGACGTCGGATTAGGGTAATTTTATCGCACAGAAAGCGAATCCAGTCGTTTCAACCTTCACGACATTTACGTCGGCGAAGTTCCGTTGACCTGAATCTGGTCGCATTAGTTGGACAAAACTATTCCTGCTGTAGTCCTTAAACCGGCTTAAACTATCGCATTGCAGGCAAGATTTACCAACCTTCATTTTGTGAACGCCATGATTATACTTAGGTACTAAAAATCTTTATTAGATACTTGAAACATGAAATACAATACCTAATTTAAAACCCCGCGTGACTTGAAAATTGAAACGAAAGAAATTATTTATGTTACCTGAATCACAATCTCCGTTTTAAACACTCAAATTCGTGCGAAAATAGTATATTAAAGTACAAGTGTCATTTGACGAAGATTGTCGTACGAGGTAGTTTGCCGCATAAGCCGCGTAGCGGCGAATGCGGCAAAAGCCGAGTGCGACAAGTAGACAAATGGCACGTGTGCTTTATACTATTTTTTCTATTTCGACTTTTATATTAAATAATAAATTATACAAATTATAAATATTGCCTTTAGGGGTTGTTAGGTAATTTTAAACTATCATTCAGTGTATGTTGGTAATAGACACAATTCATTTAAGTATTTTCACGTTGGTTAACCTGATTCCTGTATTTTCAAACTTCAAACTTTTAATTATTTGGTCATAATTCCATTTTACGGCAGTTATGATGAATACGGATGACAAACACGTCTCTTGTACCCCACCAGAGACCCAAGAGATTGCCAATGAAGCGACGTTAAATTTACTGCCTGTAAAATCGAAAGTAAAGTAAGTACGAGGAGTACAAAATTTTTTGAGTTCAAAAAGTAAGCAAGAATGTACTGCTGGCATATTTTACTACGCTAAGTAAAAATAAAAAAAGTTCTACCCTTTGGAGTATACATTCAAAATTAATCGGAATTAATACAATCGGTCAAGTTCCTCGTACGTTATTTACACTTTACAGGTTATGTTTAGTTTTGGTTTAACGGATACCGTTGACAGCAAAAAAGCGAGGGGTACCAACCCAACAAAATAAAAAAAATAGTGCGTTTCTATTTCTTTCAGCATCATTTCTGTTTAGAAACGCACGCAAACTGGGCCAATCAAGTACGGTTTCGGTATGGTTTCCACATCGAAATAGAAAAAAGGCCTTTAAAACACAAGTGCTTTAAAGTTGCTAAATAATGATACTTCAAGTATGACTTTTGAATCTGTCATCTGGGTGAAATAAAAAATCCTCTTAGGTCGCTTCCTGTAAATGGGGAACATTTCTTTGGCTTGTACCTATCCTTTGGTTGAAGCTTTCACAAACGCGCGTAATTTAGGATATGCTTCCAAATCTGTTCCACTTTTTAATTGCAGCATTGTTTGAAGTTTTGAACGAATGCACCAAAAGATAGAAGATTTAAATACCTTTGACATTTTCTTCATATATCCCAGCATTATCGATGCATTTAAGACTTTATTCGTAAGTAACTTCCTATTCATCCATGGAAAAAACTTTTCATATTCTTTATTATAGCCTTTACTGGATTTGGATTTTACACCTACCAACGTATATTTACATTTTACAACAAGAGATTTAATGGACGGTGTATTATGATTTCATTGTATTTCCTAATTTTAAATTATACTGCAGGTATAATAAAAAATGCTATAAGATACACGTGTATAATTGGTCTTTAAAGCACTTGCAACGTTAAAGGCACTCCGCTTCGTATGGTGCCGTGCCATTAATCTCGTTGCGCGTGCTTTAAAGACTTGATTATACACTTGTATCTTAATATACTATTATTTACATTTTGCGTTACAAAAATCGTATATATTAATGTAGCATTATTTTGATGCCATCATGGCCGCCCATTTAATGACACAGTTAATGTAGGAAAGGTAGGGAATATGGCGTTTATTACCTATCCAACTACTACTAGTTGTAACAACCAGATATAAATAGACTATCCGACTTGAGGGTAGGACAAAATGCAAAAAAAACTGTAGTAAAAACAGACTTGTAGTTGGTATATTCTTAAATTGGTACAAATGCAGAGATGTTTACCAACCGATTGTTTTTTCGTTTCGTAAAATTTCACCTTCCTATAGTATGATGTCGTCTATTTATATGGCCTTGATCGAAGTATTCTTCCCATATTAACCTACTTTGCTAAATATTTTGAGATGAATAAAATAAACATAACCACAAAGCAAACGGATGTATAACAAAGCTTATAGTCAGGCCACAGTTGTCAAACAAACGTCGGCAGTCGGCCCAATTCTAACCAAACCTAATTGGTTTTTATCGAAGTCGAACCAACGTCCCCCGATTTACCAAAACTGTACCAGACTAATTTAGTCGGACGCCGACGTTACCCCGACGACGGTAACTGACCAAGACTAAATTGGTTGGCTGCTTTTATTTTAAGAAATTCAAATTGACAGATAGGTAGGCTGGATTTTGTGCTTCAGTGGTATCTTTGGTTATTAAGGATCTTCAGATCCATTATAGTTATGTATTGTTGTCCGTCCGTGTGCACTATAACTCTTTTTAAATATGGCCGATTGTGTTGAAATTTGGTGCTCGGGTACTTTGGACATTAAGTACGGGCGCTATGGATTTTCAGGAACCTGGTTCAACAGGAACAACAGGTATAGAATTTCGAGTGAATCGACGATAAAGGGAAACTAACCATCTCGTGAAAGTTACATCTTTCACTCAATGGTTAAAATATCCCTTTATCGTCTTGTATAATAAATAACTACTGTCATACTAACAGACTACAAAAAGTCTACTATTAGTCTAGTTAAAATAGGATCTGAACTTGCAAATGGTCAAGGAGTTTTGAAACTTGTTAGATTACTGTATTTTGGGGTCCTGAATAATACCCTGAGTTTGCGACCTTTGGCGACCGCCGCTCGCGCCGTCATATTGGAAAAAAGGAACGTACATTCAGTTTTTTGATAATTTCTCCGGTCCAGTGCCACCTACGTTAAAAAGGGATATTACAAAGGTTATAGAGCACAACATTTTCTATAACTTTCGTATTTAAAGTTTTTTAATCGGATGAATATTTATTTTACGAGCCACAGCCGAGTCTTACATTCACCAGATTATAGTGGTTCAAAAAATAATCATCAAAACCATGTTACAAAGACCAAAGAGATGTCCGTCTCATCTAGTTTTTCATGAATCTCAGTTATTCGGTGTAAAGCAATTATACTTTATTGCCATTCCTAGATATTTATATAAAAATCACCTGAACAGCGAACTGGAACTACCCATACATAATGATAATTACTCTACCAGATGGAAGATATCCATTAAGTGTAATTGTACCGCTTTATGCCATTAGTCCTTTTTAACTATGTAGGTAGTAATACAAAAAATCAGTTCGTAAATAACGGTTTTGGCACCTCTGGAGCAATTCACGTGGTTATTGAAACTCCTGAAATCACCTTTTGGACATAGGCAAATTGTCCCACGTGTCCCTAAAAAATTCAATGCGTAAATAACAATTATTTTGACACCTCTTGATCATAATACCAAATTCACGTCTTCGGAGAAATGGGTTTATTCATTTTGGATATGGGATATGGCAAACTTATAATTTTTCATCTCTGTCCCTTTCTCCACCACTTGAGATGCAACTTACGACGTAGAAGGTTGAAATGGGAAGGTTCACGTTACAAGGTTTCATTTGACACGTACATAATATTATGTATCAGTTAATTGACCCCCTACAATATTATACGGATAGACAGTAGACACACACCATGTGGACAAGGAGACGGAGAAAGAGCGGACAATACCTCATTTCTTTTTGGTGAAAATGTGCTCAAAATAAAGCTATAGATGTGAATATACAAACGAAGTTGTTAAATATTGTTTTATGGTAGAGGTATAATGTAATATACAGAAAGTATCTTGTCGACAACTCAATTTGTCGAAGACATTTCGAACTGACTAGAACCCATAAGTTCCTCTTCTGAAAGCAAATTATAAAATTATCTAACCTTTGATCCCATATATTCGAACTTCACGGTAAGTTTACTGAGAGCATTTCAACGTCATAAACTTTTACCATCTATGAATGGTACATTAAAGTAGGTAAAAGTTTATAACAATGGCAAACCTTATTAGTGGGCTTTCAATGTACAGTTAATCCTTTACGATAGGATTCTGTTTTTCCGCATCCCATTAATTCACCAAAATTCCTAAGAATGTGGAATTTAGCTTATGGATTGTTTGCATACCGATTTTCGGATGAGGATGACAAACTTTAGGTGAATAAGATTCGCGATTTGAATGACATATGTGCGTGCAAATCTCGTCTCGGAGGAATAGCAATTTTTCCTTTTGCCTTCATATTATATTATATAGGTTAATGGGGGAGAATGCATTAATCCTAAACCCTCTCCCTAATGTTAAATTCAACGCGCTATCATGCCATTTATATTTCTCACGCACTCAAATCACAAATGGATCACCTCCGAAAATCTAAGGAAAACATTTACGGAACAGATAGTTTTAGCGTTTCAGGCTCGATTCGACACTATCAGTCATCAGTATCCAATGTGTGTGGTGGCGTGGATGGCAGTTGTTCGGAAAAACTTTTCAATTTCATAATGCGAAGTACGCAGATCAGAGGTGGTAGAGATTTATAAAGTTTTCCTCGTGCTCCAAGATGATTAAAAGTTTACTTACAAAGTTTCCTCACTTAAATACACGATACCTGGATTTTAATATAGAACATAGATGGAGTGATTAAATTGAAGTTCGTGTCGTGTGGGCCGTAGAAGTTTGAACTGTGTATACAGGAATTAGTTACACCAAAGCCTAATTGCGCGACATTTTGTCAAACTCCATTTTAATATTTGTGCCGATTCGTTTTAGACAATTTAAGACCAACTAATGACGAACGAGGTAGAGAGGTACGGAAGAGATTGCAATAGGAAATGCAACATACTCGTATGTCTTTGTGGTAAACGGAATAATTTTGTTTGAGGTGTTACGTTATGGCAACTTGAGTGTTTCTCGGCTATTTTCAAGGATTATCTGAATAAACCGATACAAGAAAATATCGAAGGATCCTCAGTATTACAATCACTTTTAACGACAATTTATTTTAATCTTATATTATATTATTATATTATATTGCATAATACATATTATAGTTAACAAAAATGCATCAAATTCATCTCTTGGTCATTGAGATAATGCTCTTAATCTTGTTCCCAACGATATCAGTGCAAGAATAACGATTTTCACATGTTTTGATCAAAATCCACGTGGTCGCCAAAAATGCATCACATTCATGTCTTGGGCATTGAGATAATGCCCCTAGTCTTTTTCCCAACGATCTTGGTGCATAAACAAGGATTTTGACATATTTTGATCAAAATCCATGTAGCCTCAGAAAAATAATTTAACATCTTTGAATCACACACATGCGGTTATCAAATGTGGACGTGATGTACTCTTTCAGCATCAAGATAATGCATTTGAGAGCTTTTACAACCCCAAATTTATGTATAAAGAATAATTTTGGGTAATTTTGCTCTAAAACTTTTGACCTATACCACAGAGAAGAGTTATATTGAATTATCACACATCTAAGAGTCATAGGGAATAATCTAGCGAAAGTCCGAACTCGATACATGACCTAGGGAATGAAATATGTTGATTTCTATTATTTTGAGCGCGCAGTTTTTCCTATTCCCGATTCACTCAAAGCCCTATAATTTTTCTTCCTGTTGAACCAGCTTCCTGCAAATCAATAGCGTCCGTCCTTAGTGTCCAAAGTACCCGTACACCAAATTTCAACACAATCGGCCACTTTTAAAAAGAGACGGACGGACGACAATACAAAACTATAAAGGATCTGAGGATCCTTAATAATGCACTTCAATTTCTTCAATCAGAAAAGGTTACGTGCGTCCTAAATTGTCAAGATTAGTGTATGTTGCGTCTCTTGCTAAACAGTCTGGCGATGTTGCGCTTCCGGCCCTTCATCATAACATAACATACATATAATAAAAATGACAACAGTGGTGAATACCTTATTTTGTCAAATATGTCACTTTTTATTATTATCTAACATAATAAACCTCGTGTCACACCGAAACGACTCGACCGATTTTTATGAATATTTTGTATATTTGGTAGGTATGAGATAGGTTGTAAAGTGTATTTCATACCGCTAGTTCGCCGGCTGTGCGAGGTGAGATAGCGCAGCCGCCGCCGATGTCCCATCCAAGAAAACGAGATTTCTCAAAGACGGTTGGAAGTTCACGAGGGCTTTAGATGCACTCTTTTATACATCCACCGCTATTAATAAAAGGATATTTCCATTCCTAAACTTACTAATTACATACAATTTCTGTGGAATGCAGGTAAAACGGACGCACTTGAGTTAATAGCAAAAAATGTTACGCATCTACGGACGCAGTTAACACTTCATTACAGGATAATTAGAGATCTGCGGACGCAACAGGCATCTGTCCTCTTCCCCTTCAATTATAATAATAACATATAATTGTAAGCTCTGCAAAAATCATAAAGCTCTACATTTTATGCTCAAGAAGATTCTTTAATTTGGTCTTGCGTATCCATGTATTTCTTTCGCGCAGAGTCGATCTGGCCTTCAGCCCTTGTTGTGAGAAAATTTTTCTGGATACGCCTTTATTTTTTACTTGACTTATGTCTAACGGAATAAGGGCTTATTCTTTTGACTATCACCATATTTCTTTGGAGCGTTTCTCTCTATTTCTGATGGGCTGTGACTGTGCTCCATTAAATGCGCTCTGCGGATTTGTGTTTGCAAGTAATTAGTTTGTAGTATGTGTTGTTATGACTCAGCATTAATCTTAATACGTATTTTAGGGTTTTCTCTGCCCTCAAAGTTTCATTTTCATTTCTGGATTACATTTTCGTTATTATCTACCTGGATATATTACCTACGCAAAACCAGAATGACATCGCATTTTTACCTGGACCCTGGATCTTGGCGAGATTGGCGCTGGCGACGTCACGTAATGAATTATATTACGTACCTCGAACATTTACACCTGGAAACGTACCCTACTGTTCCTGTATAACTGCACATATTACGAAACCTTTTGGAGACTATTACTCTTGTAAATCGCTCCGATATGTCTGGTTTTACGTACATCACCTTTCGTCGTTACCGAGGATTTCATCTTGCCGATATCGAGACTCGATTTGATTTACGTACATTATTTACCATTGCTTTTGTTACTCCAAAGAATCATTTCTGTCAGCTTGACTACATTGTCAGATTAGCTTTGTTATACGAAGATATTATCTACCTTTGATTTGTAAGTTAGTCTTTGAAATTACCGAAACCTAGTCCAAATCAGATTCCTACTATTTTTAGTTACGTTATTTGTATCACCCCGAGGAGTTTATTCGTGTTATCTCATTAACATTTTGAATTAGATTACTTTGCTGCTGTATAGAAATTTAGTTATTTGTGCATCGTAAAGTAGTTTTTCTTGAGTTAACGTCACATTTATATTTTTTTATAGCGAATTTTTACGGACAATTCGTTGTCAACCAAAATTTTGCTTTTGCTAATTGCTGGTGTAAAGTCATTTAAATTATTGATTCTGATTGAGTGTTAATTACGGTTTTAGGATACGATTTACTTAGTGCCAGAGATTAGACATTACTACCACAATATTTTGTGCCGCGCTAATCACTCCAAAGGGCATTACAACCAGAGTTTAAAGATATTTTTTTCCGACTGCATACGAAGTACGTATAAAGGAAAGTATTGTAATCGTGATAAATTTTCGATATGCCAATATTGCGTTTTAGTACCTACTTACCACCTTCGATTTAATAACTTTGGATCTGTATTCGAAGAAGATGAATGTTATAATAAATATAAATCTCAATAAGTTTAGGCGATACATGTTTGTATAAATTATTAAGGACCTCAGATCCTCTATAGTTTTGTATTGTCGTCCGCCCGTCCGTCCGTGCGCGCTCTAACTCTTTTTAAAAGTGGCCGATTGTATTGAAATTTGGTGTACGGGTACTTTGGACATTAAGGACGGACGCTAACGCTATTGATTTTCAGGAAGCTGGTTCAACAAGAACAAAAGTTATAGGACTTCGAGTGAATCGGGAACAGGAAAAGAAAAACTGTTGGCTCAATATAATAGAAATCAACATATATATTTCATTCCCTAGGTCATGTATCGAGTTCGGACTTGCACTAGATTATTCCCTATGACTCTCAGATGTGTAACAATTCAATATAACTCTTCTCTGTGGTCTAGGTCAAAAGTTTTAGAGCAAAATTATTCTTTGCACATGAATTTGGAGTTGCAAACGCATTTCTTGATGCTGAAAGAGTACATCACATGCACAATTGATAACCGCCTGTGTGTGATTCAAAGATGTTACATTATTTTTCTGAGGCCACATGGATTTTGATCAAAATATGTCAAAATCGTTATTTATGCACCAAGATCATTGGGAAAAAGACCAAGAGCATTATCTCAAAGCCCAAAACATGAATTTGATGCATTTTTGTTAACTATAAAATGTATTTTGTAAGATTAAAATAATTGTCGTTAAAAGGGATTGTAATACTGAGGATCCTTCGATATTTCGTTGTATCGGTTTATTTTAATTAAAAGGAACGACGATAGTTACAATGTCACAATGGGTACTAGGTACTAGGAAGACTTAATTTATGTGAATAGACGTGCTGTTTAGTGATAACTTGAAATTTGAGGCGACGGGGAAGTTTTTTTGCCTCGAATTATTCTCTATCCGATGCGATGCACCAATCGCCGTCAAAATCGATAGAAAAGTAAACTTTTTGGATTTTTTTTATGAATTTCGCTACACAGCGAGTGCCAATTTTCTTGTATACAGTGCGTTTGAGATAAGAGAGACCTTAATATCTTGTTTATTTGGCGAGATACGAAACATTTAGCAAATATAATTTTTATATGTGACACTATACGATCGATCTGATCTCATATGCAAACTTCCCGCATTACTTACGGTTTAATAACCGAAACCCGATGCAATTTTTGGTTTTTAAATGCAATGCCTATGTTTTTTACGATATTTGAATTTATCAATTTGCTGTATGACAACATAAAATATGCATATGGTTGATATACAAGAGCAATGGTTCGTGATTCAAGATTTAGAAAATTTATGAAATATTTAGCCATATCCTTAAATTGGGCACAAAAACGTGGATTTGGTGATATACTACAAAAATGTGGTATTTGGTAAATTCACAAATACAACAGAACTAATGTTTTCTGATATTCAATTAGTCATTGTAAAGTAGCACTATTCTGGACGAGAACCTGCATCGACCACGTAGTTTTTCCCTGGGTTTTTCCACTGGGGCAAATGATGATGTTCCAACAAATCAACTGGTTGAAAAATGGAGACCACGATCGCCTTGAAAACTATTTTAAATTGTTCTTTCTAAAGCTCGGTTATTTCCAGTCGTCCCTCCCCCCATTTTCAAAAATTTTACTTGGCACCACTAAAGGCATGCGTATGCAAATTCTGAGACCAGACCATGTAATTTGGCGGCCGTCTGGCACACTTTCAAGGTATAGGCTACATATTGCAAAAAATTCCAGGGCTCTAGGACCATTCCCCTAAAAGTAGTTCAAAACCACAGAAGACGGACGGACGGGCAAAACGCAAACAATAGCACATTTTTTAATTCTTAACTTTCAAAACATAAAAAGTGCACTTTTTCGCTGTTGATGTCTGTCTATCTAGTTGTCAGGTCTTTCCTGACGACTTTCCGACTACTTTTAATATAGTCATTGCAATTATCTTTGGTCATAGTAATAGTACAGAGAGAAAAAGAGAGAGAGAGAGAGAGCATTTATTTCAACCACGAATGTGGTGTAACTGTCACACAATAACAACATAAATAAAACATTTTGCCCTCTGGCTGGCGCCTTTAATTTGAACCCAACGTAAAAAGAGACTTTTTTGTAGATCTCATAAAGACTTTTCGAGAAAATTGCGAATTTAGAAAAATAAAATTAATTTTCGTTATGGCTCTTTCAAATTTTTGACTCCTTCAACAACCATGAATATGATTACGGATGAAAACCAAAATAGGACGTTTTCCGATTCCCCATACCAGCACACACAACACAATTAATTGATTGGCAATGACAATCAAAATAATTTATTCCAAACACATTCGCACAAAATCATCAAGAAAAACCTGAAATAATGAGGGGCACAATTTACCCCACACCAGGTGTTCGATCACAAATTGACAAGGAAAAACTTAAAATTACTTAGTTTTTTTTTAAATAATCCATAATATGGTTAAGACAACAGTAACATTTATGTCCACACACCTCCTGAGCCGATATCGTAAACTGTAATCTCGGTTCAGCTGATTTTATGTCCCCGATGCCTTATTATTCTCTTTGACTTATTAAGGGTGGTTCATTTTAACTGAAATGCACTGTAGCCTTGGCTTATCTGCAACATGTAAAACCCTCAACCGATACAAATAATAATTTGAATTAGTTCGGTTTATTTTACACGAAGGAACAAAATTAAGACAGCACGTGGAAAAAGACTAATTAAAGGAGTCGCCGTTAAACGTCGTAAAAGTGAACAAGACTTAGTTAAATCGAATCATACTTAGAATTAAATATACTTCAATCTTGATGTTAATTGTTGCATTACTAATTAAAATTTCTCCATGGAAGATATGAAAGAACTTGAAATGTTAGCTTGTGTTAACGAAGTGAGTTGCAAGCCATCGAGGTCTATAGGGAAATCCTTTCGATTTCTTTATACAGAGGTTCAATTATAAGAAATTTGCTGGCACAACAAACCTAGGCTATTGCAGGTAATTTGGGAAAGGACAGTCACCATTATTATTATCTTTGGGCATTGAATAAAAAAAATTTGTATTCAATGCTTTGTGTGACCGAAGCTTATCACATTCGTCTATAGAAACAGTAAACACAATAAAGAATGGTTTACTCTTGTACTATCTAGGTACACCATCCGCAATCTAAACTGGATTGACATGTAGTCAATACATTGTGGACATTCAATAGAAACATTTTTCCAACCATTTCTGAGCGGTTCTCAATTATAACTGATCTTTCGCAGCATCAGCGCGCTTTTTTCTGAATTTTACAGAGCTTGCTACTACTTTATAAAACAAGTTTGAATTCTCTACTGTCCAATTGACTTAAATTTTCATTTCACGTTATTGTTCCAGATTGGTAAATAGCGAAGAGCGTGTTCGTAGGTCATAGTTCGCAAAACTTTTTTATCACCCGCATTTCTCAAATCTTTCCATCCAGCAATAAAATCCTATACGCAATACCACGTAATTGGAGGGTAGGTAATTTAATAATAAAGTAAATTGTGGATCGCATTACAGCTTTAGATTTGTATTATGTAACCCTCACCATGAAACGCTAATACCAGTTAGGGTATAGTTAGTACCTCGTCTTAAAGGGTGATAGCTATTTACATACCTACAAATAGATGTACCTTAATGAGTAACCATTTCACTTAAACGACCTTATTATACGAAGCAACCCCTTTTAGAATTAATTGCCATTGGTGTTGGTGTAATGGATAAATGTGTAAAGATAATGAAAAGTCGATATTCTTGCTATATAATCTCATTACAAATTACGCCGTAGATTTTAATGAATCGGGTTTTAATTTTTAGAATCTTTATGCGCTCAAAATCTGAAACCCATTTAGATTATCAAATTTCTGTATGTAATTGTAATAGAACTTATCATGTGTCTAGACTAAAACACGCAACCATTTGTACTAAATGCATCGCACAGTTTAGCTCTTTAGTTTAAATCTTTTCAAGATGCTTTATAAGCATAATAAATTATAGATTTAAGTGGATTTGTAGTTTACATATAATTTGCCAGGAACTTTAAGGGAAAATTTCAAATGAGGATCTGAGAATACATAGGAGACGATGTCATGGATTCAAAATTCCACATTTCGGCAAATTGTTTGCATTTGAAAGAGTTGAGTGGCATATTGTCACTTACTTTACAATCTTCGGAATCCCATGAGTGGCAAAACAATTTTTGAACTGTTTAATAACATTTTCCGATGTTTTGTTTTCCAGGTGGAAAATTTTTAGCCATTTGGAATAATAGTCCTGAATTACTATCTAACTCTCACCGTAGCACTCTAGAATGCCACATGCAATTTTGGTAAGTGGTTCACTTGTTTTACGACATTGATACTTCTCACAGGTAATTTGGACATCATATCTTCGATACCTGCTGAAAGTCCAGGGCAATAGAGTGTTTGTCTTGCTATTTGTTTCGTCTTCTCTATTCCAAAATGTGACTCGTATATTGCACGATTTACAGCGAACCAGTATGTTTCACTTTACCGTAAATGTCAATTAACTGTCAAAGTCGGCCATATTGAGAAGCCTAATTGGTTTTCAACCGCAGCGTACGTTATGTGTATGTACCCTCCTTCCTTATTTCAATGGTCTAAAATAGTTGACGAACCAAAGTATGCCTAGCAATGATTGGTTTTTATTTTCAGGCTTTATAAGTTCAGTCTACCTAGGTGGAAATTAAATCTGACGGGTATAATTAACCCCATTCTGACAACTAGATACCCGGACTTCCACAAAATATAACTGCCATTTGTTTTTGTTTGTCTAAAACAGGTTGTTTGTATATATTTCTTATTTGCAAATCCAAAAATGAGGTGGCATGCTTGCTCAGTTGTATCAATGTAGTGGAAAAGTGTGTGTTAATAAATACACTTCACGTGACACACAAAAAGATGAGCATATCATAGCGATGAAGATATCGATAAGTTATTAAATTTATTACTTATTGAGAAAAAATAAAATAAATCATTTTCAGAAGATTCAGTTCGAGCATGAACAAAAAGATGCCTTCTCACGCGAGTTGAAGTGAATAAAAACATTGCTTGACTTCGTGCAACGTCATACATTTTTTATTCTTGTTCCATTAATTATAAAGATATTTTCAAACTGTACCCCTCGTTGGATTCGTTAAGTTACCAGCTATAATTTTTATTTAAACTTTTTTAAATTATGATTCGTCTAGGAGTATTGTCTTATAAACGATATTTTTAAAAGTTACATTTTGCAAAACACTGTTTAAGCCAATGGCTAACGGTTATGTGTGCGTTCTTGCAGTGCAAGTGCAATGTAAAATGTTTATCTTTTTTGGGCCGTTTGGACATCGGTGTCAACAGACGAATTTATGGGGTTAATTAGTAGGACAAACTACAGGAAAACATCATTAGATGCTTTTTACCTTTAAAAGCTTAACGGGGTGGATTTCTAAATCACTTTTGTGCGCGCGGGAACTGTACTATAAGAAATATCTCCATAAATAAGAAAGTTGACCTTGCACATCTGCGCATGCGTACATCTGATCTTTACTAATGCGATATGTACGGCTTTACTACAAGTAAGTATCTGTGGTTAAAATTTCAACAAAATATATGAATAAATAAGAAAGTTGATATTGCGCAGCCTGCGCATGCGCACATTAACCGTCAAGATTTTTCTTGACTCAGGTGGCAGAGCTATAAGCTACAGAATTGGAAAAGAACGCGCTAAATATATTGAAAACTGTGTCCTCGGACGGACGGATAGAGGTTAGACGGGCAGGCGGAAGGACAAAGAAAGTGGCGGCAATAGCGCACCCAACTTCATTGGGAAATGCGCTAAAAATGAGATTCTGTTAACGAGCGCGACTGTTGCCAAATTATTATCAGTGTGTGATAATTCCACGGCGTATGTGGTTGGCCCAAGTAGGAAAGGCGTTTTATCGCTTTCTATAGCGGATCTATATCGGCAACTGTGGTGAAAAAGGACAAGCCGTTGAGTGACACAGATAATCCTCACAATCAAGAAACATGAAGTCTAAACTGCCATGCTAGTTGCGGAATCTCGGCCTTTATTGATTGGTAAATTAACAAATGACAACGAGTTTTTACCTGTAGGCCTAGCGCCTGATGGATCTGCAATTCTCACATTACATACACATACTGGACGTAATCATTGAATAAAAATGTTCCAAAACCCAGTCGTGGGTATTGCCGTGTAACACAAAGTATTGAAACGATGCATCGTCATCAAAAGCACACAAAATGTCGAATCTGCATATTGAACGTCCACGTCCAGAGAAAGAGAGGAGTAAAATAAGTAAAATAAAGTTTCAAAGAAATATTACCATACATAAGAAAGTTGGATATGAGCAGTCTGTGCAGTCACTGCGCATGCCCACATAATTTTTACCATGTGCGAAATGTTTGCCTTTACTAGAAGCATCTGTGGTTAACATTTCAAAGAATTATCTCCATAAATATGAAAGTTGGCATTGCGCAGTCTGCGCAAAATATGAAGTTAAATGAAACTGATCGAAATGGGCAAATATAGACCATAACAGCTATCAATTAGCGAAAACCCGAAGTCTCTAGGTGGCCCAGGGGCCGAGATCTCGATGGAACGGACGGACAGACGGAAACACGAGCACTACCTCAACTTCGTTGTGTTACGCTAAAAAAATGTCAGCTCTCATCAACGAGCGCCACTCCAAGGCATTTATTGCGTCGCTCTACACTACATCCCGCAATAATGCAAAACTCCGTTGGTCAAGGATGATTGTGAATCGACCTGTAGGATTCAAAGACTGACAGAGGAAAAGTCCCGCAAAAGCAGTTGTTGTTTTTATTACCTGGCCCTAATTGGATGAGATTAAGTTACCTACCTTAGTGAGCAATTACGTTGAGAGTAAGATTACAGATGATAAAGTGTCTCCGATTAACTAACTGCACTAACTAGGTTTGTGATTACTAACCTTAATTCAATCTTATATAAGAAAGCGCTTTCCCTTAAACGTCGCAATTCTTAAAAACTACCCCTTTGATATTTCTTAAAAAATACGTTTATCCACTTGCGAGAATTGTTTGTTTCAAACATAAAATGCCGGTTCGCTGGTAACGGGCGATTAACTTAATAAAACAGTAAACCAGATATCCCCTATAATCAGTGGTTAGTATAATAAACCTTAATATGGCAGATACATTTTCCAGTTGACTTTTCCTATTTTTTCCTTTTATATAAACAGAACGATAAATAGTGGAGTTTCGGCGTAGAGAAGTTTCGAAGGCGCCACTTCGACTACACTGTGTAATTTTATTCCGTTTTTCTGTGATAACCATTATAAGGTATATCTAACATATACGTTGTATAAACGGACTAAATCGATCAAAGAGCGCGTCGCTAATGTAGAAAAATAAACTGAAGGCGGGCAATTTTATTGTCGCAGGAATTATTGTCATCAAAAACTAGTTTGTATAAAAGAAATTGTTAGCAATAATTATAGACAAAACACATGGCCGTAAGGCTTATGTCTATGTTATATATAGGTACATACAGTGATATTTATTAAGAAGTATACATAGAGATTTACGTGTGTTTTTCCCTATGTCTCCTTTTAAAAGACAAAATCTCTTCTGACGGATACTTAATTTTATGTATCTACATAAAATAACTTTTTAAAACAACTAAACATCTGGCTGTCGTGTTAATTAGTTTGGATATTGTTGTTTTGGCTTAGCAGAAAATCAATCTTTTACGCTCCTTCCGACAATATACCAATTTATTGACTACTTATATCAACTTCGCCTTCAGTTGAATACATCGCACACGAATGAAAAAAATGTCAACGTTCTAGACAATATTGATCGTGTTAGTCTTTTAATCTTTAATCTTTTTCTACGCCGGGAAGTCTCGATTTTGTATCAAGTTACATCCGTTTTAACGAGGGTTTAATATTTTACATTTCTTACGTTGCATCCAAATAAAAAGTACGCTTGGAAGGTGGTGAGTGCACGCTTTTTTTGAATTGTGGGGGTTTTAGAAAACAACTAAGATTGGTTTAAAAAAGAGCCTTAACCAATGAAAATTAATTAATCGCCGCCTTGATTAACAATCGACCATTTTGGTCGGGTTTAATTATCAGAAACCGAGTGGGAATTCATTTTTGAAGTTGCTCTAGGAGGGTTCTCCATTTGGCTTTGAGAGCGGACGTTTTCGGTATCGAAAAAATAAAAATTCGGGCCCTTCGCGCCCTTTGTGAAGAATTTAAGAAAACCGAAAGCTACATATTGAAATCGGTGTAATATTGCGTAATTGCAACACTAGCTATCAAGATTTTAATAATCGGCGTAAATTCAGTGCCTCCAGTGGCCAAGTTTGCTTATGGGAAAATTTTCTCCTGTAAAGAAACCTAATCATATAGACTGTCTGTATGTCAATGTTACGAGAGAAATCAATTTACATCTGCTAGTAAACTAAACGCCAAATCGAACCATCGATGACCCAGAAGAATTTCATATACTTGAAGAGATAATAGTCCGTTTCGACGGAGAGAGGTAACCAAATGCCATTCTGTCGGCTCCCGCAAGAGCTTCCACCTCTAATTGACTGGTGCCGAATACCAGTGCAATTTGCTGTAAATATGCATATTTCGTCGGTACTCGAAAGGGCGCTGGTACCAAATAACAGCACATTTTGCTAGCAAATTATGTTTCTGAAAATGAATGTATTGGATACAATAGTTATCTCACACTTACAAACAATGCAACAATATAAATAATGTACAAAATACAATGTTCGTGTTTGAGGCACCTACTATCTTTTTGAAAAATTCACTAGTGATTGGTTGATCTCCATAATGAACCTTTATATAGCTTCAGAAGTCACATATAGAGGAGAATTTTAAAAATTGAAAAATTTGTCACAGTACAAAGTTTAGAAGTTGAGTTACTTTCTGTCAGAATATTAGGTGACAAATTTTCTGCAAAACAAAACGTTTCCAACGAAAGTTTTCCATTGTCTTTTTTTTTAACCCGTGGGTCTATAAATACCATTTCAATAATGATATTAACCACAATCTCAATCGTTTCAAGTTTGCAAGAATACAGCGTGCTGAATTGAAATTAACTATTATTTTCTGTATACACAACGTTAAAGGTGACTCCACAACGAACTACACTAATACAATAATATGTATAAAAACAGTGAACAGTTGTTAAACCTAAAAGTTTTAGAAATGTATTTCAAAAGCGGCACACAAGCAAAATTTTCTCCGAGTAATTTATTCCATAACAGTTGCGATTTCCTTAAAACTTTATGTAAATGTTACTCACCACATAATGGAGAAGGTAAGCCAGATGTTGATATATCGGTGACCAAAACTGTAAAAGGATAAACAAATTAATATTCAGAGCATGTACCGGCATATATTAGCAATATTGAAAATTGCCTACAAATCTTATAAGATAAGCTGGACAGCATGAGGATTTCGGTAACCGTCACAGTTAAAAATCGACGTTGTAGTGTAATTTTGTAAACTTCATCTTGTAGGATTGCGCTAAAAAAGTGTCTTTCATTTCTTTATCACTTTCCAAATAACCTGATAAAAAACGAAACAACGATAGCTCAAGGAACAGTAACGTAAAATTACATAGATCTACATACAGTTTGTCCACGAATTGAGTGCAAATAAGGTGTATACTGTATATGAAAAATGTTGTTAGAGTTGGATATTTATGTTTTGAGGATCGCTCCTGCTTAGTATCAAACTAAGACTTTTGCCGAATTTTAAAAATTAGTCTAGTCAAGAGTAATGTTGAAGTAATCACTTTGGATTTTTTTTCAAAATCAGAAAACGGGGACAAAAGCTATGTAAAATTGTTAGTAGTATAACAGCATTTCGCCCACCACTTTTTGTGACGGCACATAAGGTCATGACCTTGGGGTCTCCCACGATTACGTCACTGGGTCATGACCTTAGTGTTTCCGCCGATTAGGTAACAAGACCATGACCTTGGGGTATTCCCAACTACGGTTCAAGGTCATGTGAATGTGAGGTCTTGGGGTTTCCCAAGGTCATAGCCGTGGATTTTCCCAATATCATTGTTTTGCGAATTCCCAAGGGTGTTTATATGTTGGTAAAATGATAATCGGTAATAGTAATATCGACTCAAACCCGAGCTTAAACCGTTATTTTTTGTTATTTGCGACATTTTCAACTACATTCAAAATTAGGTCACTCACTATAGTAGACGGAGCATACTTTGTGATCCGAAGGCCCAATGTTCAAGTGAGCATAACTTTTGTTTGAAAAGTGGTTTCAAAAAACTGTTCGACAGTTTGGTTTCTTAACTCATCAAAGATGTACACAACGAATTTCGTGGAATTCTCTCCATTTTCATTGTCCGACCAAAATTGCAGTGGAATTTTCAAAAACTAATTTCATATTCGTGATTTTCATATTCAAAAACCCTCGCATAACAAATTTCGTCTAAGTCAGAATTTTTTGCCACACCCATGGGGTGCGCGCTTTCGTGGTAGGAATTTTACTTATATGTAACGCCCTCTATATTGTTTGGTAAAAATAGAACACAAAAATAAAACAATATATTATAAACTGCAACACGTAGACGTTATTTTAGTATCAGCACTTTCAATAAGGTCGGGCCACGCTGTATGTGGTATAATTTCCATTTTTAAGTGCAAATCTGGTGGGCTATTTTAATAATTATTTTAATAAATTCAAAGTTGGTTTATTTTTTGTGAATTATATCTAAATGTTTCTTTTTCATTTTAGAATTTGGATTTGTACATGCGTTAATCAATTTAGATAAGGCGTTAAAAGTAAGATACATCTGGTCAAATTTGCGTGTTTTATAAATGGTTTTATCTGGTCGTTGAGATAAGGTTTGTCGTTAGGCAACATTTTATTAACGCAAGCGTTTTTTCGCCGATAGGGAGAATGCAAGTAAAGACGAATTGTGCGCTTCGTGTGGGTAAGTGGGAAGGCTTGACGCGTTCGGTCGTGGCTGGCGTTTATCTAATCTAATGGCGTTTGGCCGTTGACTTCATGAGGAAGGAGATTGTTTTATGGTGGAAGTGGTGTTGCATTAAATACTAAAAACATGACGGGCTTTTTCTTTCGCGATGTTCTGAGAGACTTTTCTTTACGCTAAATTTTCGGGAAGTCAGTAATAAAGAAGAAGTTAAGCAATCTTAATAAAGCGCTATTAGTTATTACATTGTCAAGTAAAGCAGTAAAAGTTCGTGGCAAGTCTTGAAAACGTGTTGCCCGTAGTTACTATGTGTGTGAGTCCACCAAACAAGTTGTCGAATAGTGAAGTTTTTTTTAAGGTTTTCGTTTCATTAAAAGTTAAAAGTTTTCTAGCGTCCTTAACGCCAATAATTTTGTTCTGAAATTCAACAAACCAGATTTTGTCATCAAGTTCTTTGTATGTAACTGTAAGTTTATAAAATTTTTTTTACTGATCTGTCGAACGCATGCGTGCGTGGTATGTGTAAAAACAAGCATTTTCTTTTTTCTTCCATTATTGTTTTAATTTCTTTGTTTAGGGGAATAAATTTCTGCCTTTGTCACTGAATTAACTGTGTGTTTAATTGATCCCAAAATGCGACCCAGGGTTTTCATGTCAGATTTTTTTTATTCATGCCCCAGAGTTGTGTCAGGTGTTAATGAAAATTTGTGTAGGGCACATCTTTATTTTTCGCAATCAGCGGTGGTAATAATTGGAGTGTCCACACACTCGATAGACGCACACGCGTAAGAACTTTACTGTGCTGTCCCTACACCCAGACGCAGACTCCCCGCGACTCCTACACTTTTTCCACCTTCCACACGGACTTAAAAAATAATGCACTTACATACTTATGGGTTCGTGACAGTCCTCGTACTTATACGTTACGTTATTCCGGCTACATTGACATCGGCCATGTTGTGTCGCTTCGCTAAATTACCTAATAATAATTTCCGTTACAGTTGACCGCAACATAGTTCATTTTGATTTATTATAATATCGTATGATTTACAATATTTATTCTATTCTACTTATGAACTGACTAAAATGAACGACGTAGCCCCAAATGTCCTATGCAATACTGAATCGTAACGGGTGGTAACGCGTCTTGCAAGTTCGTAGGCGTAGGTGACTATTGGAATTATTCGATCCCGAAATGGACCGCAGACCTTTCATACCTACCGCTAACCAATGAGCTATGAGCATCAATCTAAAATTACACTGCACTCAATTAATACCCACTCATTTGTCATAAATGTTTGTACATAACATGTATAGACATCGGAGAGAATATCGAACAAACTAACAAACAATAGTAACGCTGAGGTTAGTCAAGTAATTGCAGACTAAACAGATTAGTATGCTTGGCGCAATGAATAGCAAATATGGGAACAGTGGCGTTCTGCATTAATATTAGCAGATATTTAGTCGTGTTATAATGTAGTCAATTTATCGCATTACACAACAAGGAACTAACAAACAGTATGCTAAACGATTTCACTAATATGTAAATAAATTTTATTGTTGTCAAACAGTCTGTTAAGGTACATAAATATAAATCCGACACTTAGAAGCCAAATGGTATCCGGGGTTTGCCTCCAAAGTAACGTTTGAAATCAAAGCCAAATAACAGATTTTTCTAATGGTACATAGCTTCACTAGGTACATTTCAAGGAATAGGTGTTTTATGATATGCATTATCTGCTACAATTGTTCAAAATTCTCACGCAGTTCAGTTATTAATAATAATCTTGCCCAGCTCTAGAAAAAAAAGTGTGCTGTACTTAGTATACGCCGCTACGATAATCCTCCTTCTTTCTCCTTCTTTAAAAAACTCATGTGAGTCATGTCACTGGTCGCTTTTCGAATTTTGCGATTGGTTAGTTTGAACGATCTCGAACGATATCAGACGAACCGCGTTGATTTTACAAGTTCAAGTTCAATTTAACAAACAAGTGCAGTGCAGTCGCCAGTCAGTGGTTTATTTACGAAATACTGCGCACAACCTTAAACCTTCTGTTTTTGAATGTCAATCATCGTTCATTCAGCTTAGATCACACCTTGAATATCATGTTAATTGTCCCATAACAAATTCGGGATCTGCCACATTATGATATTACAGGAATGGGCTACGCAGTTTCAAAGAAACTTGCATCTTTCACCTGCCTATGATATGATTAAGATCAAGGTCAAGTTCGTAGAACCTAGAACACTGTTTTCATTCATTCGCACATTTCGTCAAAACGACAACGCACTTTGCTTTTAGACGAACTACATTTTACATCATCTTTCGTTAAGGTTGGTTGAGCAAAAACCTATTTATTCACAAATTTCGTGAGGCGGCATGACATTTTGATTTCATGGGAGGGAAATTTACAGCTTAGCCTCGAGCTTAGCTTTCTTCTGTTAAGATCGAGCTCAAGTTGGTAGAGCGAAATCCGAATTTCTTCACAATTTTTGTGGGGTATAACACTTTAATTTCATGGGAGGGAACTAAATTTTATGGCATTTTTTAAATTAAATTGGAGGTTAAGTGGTAGAGCAAAATCTTCATTCATTCACAAATTTCGTCGGAAAAAACGGCTGGACACTTTCACTTCATGGGAAGGAACTAAATTTTACACCAACTTTCTTTAATTAAACTCGAGATTAAGTTGGTAGAGCAAAATCCTTATTTATGATTAAGTTGGTAGAGCAAAATCCTCTTTTCTTCACGGGAAAATTGGCATTACATTTTGATTTCATGGGAGAGCACTAAATTTTATGCCATTTTTCTTTGAATATTGGAGGTTATGTAAGTGGGAGAGCAAAATTTTCATTTATTCACAAATTTCGTTCGAAAAAGAACAGGACACTTTCATTTCATTGGAAGGAACTAAATTTTTTGTATTTCTCTTTGATTAAATTGTATGCTCGATTGTATGTGTTGTTAATAAGTGGTAGAGAAAAACTTCATTTATTCATCCTCAATTATTCATAAATTGCGTGGGAAAATCGACAAAACATTTTGATTTCACGGAAGGGAACTAAATTTTATCGCATTTTTCTTTGATTAAATTGGAGGTTAAGTGCTAGAGCAAAATCTTCATTTATTCATCCTCATTTATTTATAAATTTCGTGGGAAAAACGCCAGAACATTTTGATTTCATGGGAAGGAACCAAATTTTATGCCACTTCACTTTGATTAAATTCGAGGTTCAGTGGTAGAGCAAAATCTTCATTTTTTCACAAATTTCGTCGGAAAAACGGCAGCACACTTTTACGTCATGGGAAGGAACTAAATTTTACAACAACTTTCTTTTATTAAGGTTGAGATTAAGTTGGTAGATCAAAATCCTCATTTACGATTAAGTTGGTAGAGCGAAATCCTCATTTTTTCACAAAATTTGTGGGAAAATCGGCAGTACATTTTGATTTCATTGGAGGGAACTAAATTTTATGCCAGTTTTCTTTGAGTAAATTGGAGGTTAAGTGGTAAAGCAAAATTTTCATTTGTTCACAAATTTTGTCAAAGAAATGACCGAACACTTTCATTTCATGGGAAGGAACTAAATTGTTTGTTATTTTTCTTTGATTAAATTGGAGGTTCAGTGGTAGAGCAAAATCATCATTTATTCATCCTCATTTATTCACAAATTTCGTGGAAAAATTGGCAAGGCACTTTGATTTCATGGGAGGGAACTAAATTTTATGGCATTTTTCTTTGTTGAAATTGGAGGATGTTCACAAATTTCGTGGGAAAAACGACGGAACATTTTGATTTGATGGGGAGAACTAAAGGAACTAAATTTTATGCCATATCACTGATTAAATTTGAGGTTAAGTGGTAGAGCAAAATCATCATTCATTCACAAATTTCGTCGTAAAAAAACGGCAGGGCGTTTTGACTTCATGGGAAGAAGATAAATTTTATGCCACTTCACTTTGATTAAATTCGAGGTTAAGTGGTAGAGCAAAATCTTCATTTTTTCACAAATTTCGTCGGAAAAACGGCAGGACACTTTTACGTCATGGGAAGGAACTAAATTGTTGGTTATTTCTCTTTGATTAAATTGGAGATTAAGTGGTAGAGCAAAATCTTCATTTATTCATCCTCATTTATTCACAAATAATAATAATAATAATAACTGCAATATCTCCACCAAAAACCCAAGCAACCACACAAATACAACTTCAAGAACCAAGAAACACCATAAATACAAGTAACGCAACATGTACTACAAAGACAGGTCCATTCAATAAAGTTACACGCGCTAGCACAGTTAAAAAACACATAACTCCTTCTTCACAGAAACACACCACGTTATCACAACCCACTCGTACTCAATCCAAATGCAAAAACCTAAACAGCACTACTAGCTCACAATAGTATATTAAGATACAAGTGTATAATCAAGTCTTTAAAGCACGCGCAACGAGTTTAAGGGCACGACGCAAAGCGGAGTGCTTTTAACGTTGCAAGTGCTTTAAAGACCAATTATACACGTGTATCTTATAGTATTTTTTATTATACCTGCAGTATAATCTAAAAATAGGAAATACAATGAAGTCATATTGACGTTATACTCGAATACATGTCTAATTAAGTGGGCTGGGTGTTCGTAATTTCACGATTGCCATGGAAATGTCACTTGACGTTTGCTTATAAAAATCATAGTCTTTTGAATTAAACGATTTCCGTTGAAAAAGATAATACACCGCCCATTAAATCGATTGTTGTAAAATCTAAACAAACATTGGTTGGTGTAAAATCCAACTCCAGTAAAGCCTATTATAAAGAATATGAAAAGTTGTCTCCATGGATGAATAGGAATTTACTTACGAATACAGTCTTAAATGCATCCATAATGCTAGCATATATGAAGGAAATGTCAAAGGTATTTACATCTTCTATATTTTGGTGCATTCATTCAAAACTTTAAAGCAATGCTGCGATTAAAAAGTGGAACAGATTTGGAAGCATACCCTAAATTACGTGCGTTTGTGAAAGCTTCAACCAAAGGATGGGTACAAAAGCCAAAGAAATGTTCTGCATTTACAGAAAGCGACCTAAGAGGATTTTTTATTTCATCCAGATGACAGTTTCAAAAGTCACTTGAAGTATCGTTACTTAGCAACTTTAAAGCACGTGTGTTTTAAAGGCCCTTTTTCGCACGCATTTGAGTGTTTAAAACGGAGATTGTGATTCAGGTATAATAAAAAATACTATAATATCTCCATCAATAACCCAAGCAACAACACAAATACAACTTCAAGAACAAAGAAACACCATAAAGACAAGTAACGCAACATGCACTACAGACAGGTTCACCCAATAAAGTTACACGCCCGAGGACAGTTAAAAAACACAATAGGTACTCCTTCTCAGAAACAAACCACGTTATCACAACCCGCTCGTATTCAACCTAAACGCAAAGCCAAAAAAACACTTACACAGTAAACTCTATTTAATAAAATTATAATAATTATTATAATGATTTTGTTTATTTTGTTTTGTTTTCCTCTTTCCTGATAGCGTTGGCTATTGTGCCCATCAATAGCTATGTTGGTAAGTATGAATTACATACTATCCCTAGATTTCCAATGTGCGTGTGTGAATTTCTATTGTAATTTTTATTGTATATTTTTTTTTAGAACCCTACATAACTTCACCAGACACAGACACAGACACTAATCGTTACTTGATTTTAATCCGTGCGATTAGTTAACTAAGCTAGACCTGAGTTCTCACAAGAAACACCGACCATAATAATAATGCCTTTATTGGCCTACACTATTTTTTGAGATATCCTTCTACGTGACGATCTACTCAAAGGGCGGAGTTCAGGTTGTAATAAAAATGTTATTACTTCCTGCTCTTCCAATCAACCCATTGAGAAAATTGAGAAAATCGGCAAGGCACTTTGATTACATGGGAGGGAACTAAATTTTATGGCATTTTTCTTTGATTAAATTGGAGGTTAAGTGGAAGAGCAAAATTTTCATTTGTTCACAAATTTCGTGGTAAAAACGACATAACATTTTGATTTCATGGAGAGGAACTAAAGGAACTAAATTTTATACCATATCACTTTGATTAAATTTGAGGTTACGTGGTAGAGCAAAATCTTCATTCATTCATTAATTTCGTCGGAAAAAATGGACAGGGCGTTTTGACTTCATGGGAAGAAACTAAATTTTATGCCACTTCACTTTGATTAAATTCGAGGTTAAGTGGTAGAGCAAAGTCTTCATTCATTAATAAATTTCGTCGGAAAAACTGCAGGACACTTTGATTGACATATCTACAAACTTTAATTCACAAGCCTTTTTGTATAGCGTCTTTTGAAGTAAATTTTGTCTATTTTTTGTAGAAAGAAGTTTAAAATATTAAACCGGTAATAGCCTACATTACATTCTCATGAGCTAATCCAGCCCATAATCTGCTGTCCATGCAAATTTGTATAGACACCTACCAGATTACTTTTATTTTGTTTAGATTTTATGAAAAGAAACATTTATAATACATCTTGAGGGGTTTTAAGAGCAATTTACGAAATTAATTTATATTTAGCTTCTCTACGTTAAATCAACAAATTTGTTTATAATGCGTCTGAGCAATTATTGATGCATGAATGTTCGTGCAGTGTACCTAAATACCTACTACTTTCACGCAACCGTTGAAGCATTTAGTGCCACAAGCAATTTTTACTTTACATGAGTACTGTGCATATAATTCCATGTTGATACAACTTTCACCGTCTAATATTTTGAGTGCTAAAATGTATAACCAGTTATCTATGTAATTAGAAGACAACTTGGCAAGACGAGCAGGCGTAGCCTGCGGAGTCGCGCTAGTATTAAAAAAAGAACTTGAACGCAAAGCTTTTGTGTGACTAAAGTTCATTTGTAATATTGCACAACATCTAAGTTGAATACTAAAATTAAAATGGAGAACGTTTTGCATTACAATTAATGACTTTTCCTTTTTATCTAAAATTTAATACTTTCATACTTTATTTCATAGCCGTTATATTTTTAATTAAAAAAATTTCATTTATTACATCATGCTTTTATTTAATCGTATTGGGTAGGCATGAATTCAATTTAAATAACGCGAAATGCTGTCGGCATCCGTAAAATTTTACCAATAAAGCGGAATGAAGGAAATACTCGGTTTATGGTTTTAACTCAAAATGCTACGGTAAATACAAAGTGTCTAAATAATCGTTAGCAATTATATTATAGCTTCTTCAAATTGTTATTTTAAATTAAAAGTATATTTTTGTATGGCAAATTGCGTTATCGTGTCTGGTAGAAGCCATACATACGTCCATTAACTTGTATTGACGCTTTTCTGTAGATTCTCTGAATTATCAATTAAGGAAATTCAACGACTGGTACTACACAAGCCACGCAAAGCATAGAGTCTCAGTTTATCCCCTTAACAACTTAGGGTTGCGAGAAACCTTAATCTGCGAGTAGGCTAAGTATATTGCGAACATCGTTTGTAAAGTCCCAACTACATTAATGCATATTAACTGTATCCCTTACACAAACTTAGTTTCGTAAATAGTATTGGTTATAATTTATTGGGCGTCTGTTTCATGTTAACGTTTCACCATTAAATAAACAGTCCCTACTTTGATGCAGCATTATTGGAAAAAAGAATCAATCCACAAACATGAGTTCTGGAATTTCAATGGCGTCAGTCTATTCAATCTCAAGGGCTATCTCATCTCATACCTTAACTACAAGTACACTTAGCACGTGAACTTAATTATACAACCCTTCATTGTGTTAGATAATTGATTAACTATTAATGTAATATGAAATCATCTCCATTTGACAGGTAGGTATGCCTGTTCTGTTGTAATTAATTATGTCACAACTTTTATCTTACTACTTACTATTTTGAATGCGCGATATAATATGTATGTAGGTACACTGCAGTGTTCATGATAAGCATGTCTATCATGGAGGTCTCGGAAGATACCAAGATGACCAAATTGGGAAAAGTTGTGCAATTAAAGAGTAGGTACGTAATTATCATACTGTAAAGAAAACCGGAAAATTTCGATGACTTACAGAGCACATAGCCCGTCTTTTGCTAGCCGACGGTCCATTTATATTTGGCATTAGAATGCTAAGCGCCTTTAATGTCTTTTCGGCATTTAGTGCACTTTATGTATTCACTCATAGACATTTTCCTACCTATAACTACTCCCAGGTATTTTGCGTGTTCTTGAGCTTTGGTTTGGTGCCGCTCTACATGTATCTCCATGTCTTTCGCTTTGCTGCCCCCATATAGAATAACCATTTCTGTTTCATGTGGAGCAATTTCCTAATTTTTTCATGTTTAGCACCCATATCACGTGGTTTCTCTCAGACTTGCAACTTCCTGTTCACCAGGTATGATTGGACAAGCTTGATGAGGAGTTGAATTCCTTCCACCGGTGCACTGTTAAACACATTTTTATACAACACTGTACACAACACGCTGTAATATCTCCACCTTTAACCAAAGAAACTACACGAATACAACTTACTGAACAAACAAACACGATAAATAAAAGTAACGCAACATATACTAAACTATAATGACAGATGCACCCAATAAAGTTACACGTCCTCGCACAGCTAAAAAACACAAAATTCTTTCTTCTCCGAAACACACCACGTTATCACAACCTACTCGTATTCAACCCAAACGCAAAGACAAATAAACACTTTCGCAATAAACAACTCCACTTAATTAAACTCGTAGGAAATATTGTTGATTAGCGGCAGCGTTTCCAAGCAAAAGACATGAACAAAGTATTGGCACTCATTTATTACACATTAAAATGTATGGACAACTGACGAGACGTCATGACATCATTTTTACAGACAAGTACAACTACGACTAACTTCACACTGAACATAATGGCTGTGTCTATATTACATGTATAATGCATTGTGATCATATTTACAACACTCTCCCTTGATCTCAATGCTTATCAATAATTAACAACAGAAGCACGAATCAACTTAGTCCTATAGCTTTGGAACAGAAAATGTGTTTTTCCTTCCGTTGAAGATAGAGAAACGACTTTTTGTTTTCTACTCTCCCAAGCAATTGCTGCTCCACTTAATAGAAGAGTGAAACCTGAATTAGATTTTCGATCTGTAGGGTCATTACCCCAATCTGAATCGACATAAGCATGAAGTGCTTTGTGTGTCTCTTTATATAATAAACCTACATCTGCAGTTCCTTTAAGATACCGCAGAACTCGTTTTGCTGCTAACCAGTGTGAATTATCATTTGATGTATTAAATTGGCTAAGATACGATGCTGCATATGCAATATCAGGGGTGCTATTCTCGACACCGTTCGTTTTCCTACCATTCGAATTGAAAACGAAGGGTTTATTTACGAGTACTTTCATAAAATGGTATTCTTGACTGCTATTCGTTTATCAAAACGTATGCTTGGAATTTTTGCGAACGAGCGGCATGGCAACACTGTCGTAATTTAATTTGACATTTCTTTGCGTGCGAAAACCACAGAATACGGCTTCTCAGAATAGAAACAGCAATGTTACGAATTTGTATGGTATTTTGGCGGACCCTGGTGGGTGTACTGTGAACTAAAGCATCAAAATCAGAGTAGCGCCATCTGGTGACCAGCTTCTAAATCCATGAAGTAATTTCCCCAATTCGATCTAAATCACAAATATAGATAAAGAATACACAGTTGTTAAATTGCAAGTGTATTTAGATACAATCACATTACATTATTTAACACAGACATCTTAAATTACATGTTTACAAATTACATATAAAACTCAAAAGTAAGTGCAACTTACGCTTTGTAGAAGTTAACACTTTGCAAAAAGATCCTTACGTAACGAGTTGTCCTACGAAATATTTGGTTTTAATTGCTGTTTGGACTACATATTTTTGTTAAAAAATATCTTTAGAACTAAATTTTTTGTTCCAAGAGGTGATAAAACCGTTTCAGCAAATTGTCACACAAGTTTTTGACAATAAATGTTAACTTGATCCTGGTGCTTACTGGTTACTTGAGAAGCGAGGGTGGAAGTTGTTGAATTATCTAAAACGAATTACAATATAAGTATCTACATCTATATAAATATAAAACTCAAGTCTACACCCTTTTGCGCCTATAGGTACAGTTGGTAATAATTCTGCGTCAATTTGTACCTCTTACTTACCTTGCATAAATAGGAAAGAAATAACAGCACATTTCGACCCTCTTCGCGTTTCAAGCACAAAACAAGCTGTTTCAAAATGTGGGAAACGATGCCTTTTTGATATTTTATTGTTACAATCCGCCACACAAAACTTTTTACGGTCACATAACTTGTTCATATTTTAAATCTTTCAAAAGTCAAAATTGACATGTGGAAAACTTGTGTACGTATAAAATCGACGGTAAAAATATTTCCTGTAACGAGCAAAATTACAGGTTTTGCAAAAAAATATTTGAATCTGCGATAAATAGTTCTCCGTACAACCACGGGAAACGCTGTAATCAGTGACAATTTAGCGCCATTTATGTTTCTGTTCTGTGAAGGTCTTATTCTGTG
>NW_022171026.1:0-1443 GCF_008802855.1 Photinus pyralis
TATAGAATGTGCCTGTAGAATCCATAATTTCAAACAGTTCCAAGATTGGGCTACTAGTTCAAAAGTTACAGCCCTTTGAATTTTTTTTCGAAATTGGTTTCTAGTCTATAACTTCTGATTGAGAAGTCTGATCGAAAAAGTACGAATTGATTTGGATTCTACGCACCCAAATTAATAAGAAAAAGTGTTTCCCCGAGAAATTTTGGTGTAGTCGATTTTTGGTAAAAAAGGAAGGTTATACACTGCCTTTTTTTGAGCCCCGAAAAAAAAATTTCTCAGATCGACTCGGAAAAAAATTTTCTTATAGAATGTGGCCTGTAGAATCCATAATTTCAAACAGTTCCAAGATTGGGCTACTACTTCAAAAGTTACAGCCCGTTGAATTTTTTTTTGGAAATTGGTTTCTAGTCTATAACTTTTGAATGAGAAATCTGATCGAAAAAGTACGCATTGGTTTGGATTCTACGCACCCAAATTAATAAGAAAAAGTGTTTTCCCGAGAAATTTTGGTGTAGTCGATTTTTGGTAAAAAAGGAAGGTTATACACTGCCTTTTTTGAGCCCCGAAAATAAATTGTCTCAGATCGACCCGAAAAAAATTTTTCTTATAGAATGTGACCTGTAGAATCCATAATTTCAAACAGTTCCAAGATTGGGCTACTACTTCAAAAGTTACAGAGCCCTTTGAATTTTCTTTCGAAATTGGTTTCTAGTCTATAACTTTTGATTGAGAAGTCTGATCGGAAAAGTACGAATTGTTTTGTATTCTACGCACCAAAATTAATAAGAAAAAAGTGTTTTCCCGAGAAATTTTGGTGCAGTCGATTTTTGGTAAAAAAGGAAGGTTATTATACATTGCCTGTTTTTGAGGCCCGAAAAAAAAATTGTCTCAGATCGACCCGGAAAACAAATTTTCTTTTAGAATGTGGCCTGTAGAATCCATAACTTTTGATTGAGAAGTCTGATCGAAAAAGTACGAATTGTTTTGGATTCTACGCACCAAAATTAATAACAAAAAGTGTTTTCCCGAGAAATTTTGGTGCAGTCGATTTTTGGTAAAAAAGGAAGGTTATTATACATTGCCTGTTTTTGAGGCCCGAAAAAAAAATTGTCTCAGATCGACCCGGAAAACAAATTTTCTTTTAGAATGTGGCCTGTAGAATCCATAATTTCAAACAGTTCCAAGATTGGGCTACTAGTTCAAAAGTTACAGCCCTTTGAATTTTTTTTCGAAATTGGGTTCTAGTCTATAACTTTTGATTGAGAAGTCTGATCGAAAAAGTACGAATTGATTTGGATTCTACGCACCCAAATTAATAAGAAAAAGTGTTTTCCCGAGAAATTTTTGTGCAGTCGATTTTGGTAAAAAAGAAAGGTTATACACTGCCTTTTTTTGGAGCCCCGAAAAAAAAATTGTCTCAGATCGACCCTAAAAAAAATTTTT
>NW_022171027.1:0-1286 GCF_008802855.1 Photinus pyralis
AATTATTATCAATGTTGTACAATGTACCAAATACACTTCCAATATTTTCCATAGCGTACCGTATGACTGACGAGCATTCAAAATGAAAATGCTGGGTTACATTAGCTACATACAATGCGTAATGCGATCTTCGCGAATTTATCACGATTATGCAGTTACTATGAAACGAACTGCAACGTTAACTCAAACAAAGTCGCCGTTTATATTTCATTTTATATTGTTGATGAACAATTTCGTAGTTAGAATTTACTTATGACGTGGTAAAGTGACTATGGTTTCTAAATAATACAACTATTGATGTAAAACGATTTATCAAATTCGTTGTTACATTACCACAAACAATTGTAGAGGTTTACAACATGGCTGTTACTTCACAATTTTCACCAAATAATTTGACAATTATCACAACATTTTAACAGAATATGTTGTTGAACTACAATAACCATTTGTAAAAATATAAAGTAATTGTTATTTAACAATTTTTGAAACAGAAATGACTACATTTCGGGTAGATTGTACAGAATTAATATGACAATGTTTTATTGGTAAATGAAACAAACCAAATTTATAGAATTAAACTAAATTCTATTTAACTGTACTAACGTTTAAGTAAACTGTTGGTTAACAAATATATTTGTTTACTTTAACTGTCGATATTTTTTTGAGTGTACTGGCGTATTACAAACTTAATTTCCGTTTCATCTACGACACAATTTCAACAATGATAACTCCTGGAAAACGCGAACACATATTTTGCAAATCCGGCATGCCTACTTTTAAAATAGTTTCAATAAAGAAATTAATAAATAAATCATTATTTGTGCTGATTATCTACTAACCATTTTAATATAATCAATTAAATAAGGAGAGAAATATTTAACGGCCCGTTGAAGTTGCATCCCTTAAATGGTTTACAGTGAACTTCTTAAACATATCGAATCAAAGACAAGCCGCAGAAGATACACCGTCTGAAATTGCATGCTGTGTATAATAAATTAGATCGAACCGTCTTTAAAAATTGTGCAATATATATAATTGAGAAACATGGCAAGTAGGTCAAGAAAAATATTGGAAGTCGCTTTTTTACACCGTGCAATCATTAAAAATAATAAATAAATAATTTCAGAATACATTAGTATTTTTCTGTCCATATTAACTCCATTTTCATTTTTCAAAAATGTATTATACAGTTTGTAATTCGAAGTATTAGGGCCAAATGGTATTAACTCCATTTAATTGACTTTTTAATAACTTTTTTTGGCAAAAATAATGAAAATTTTTGAAAA
>NW_022171028.1:0-27225 GCF_008802855.1 Photinus pyralis
TATGTTCCAAAAAGAAGTTAAATATTTGGGGCACATCGTTTCTCGTGATGGTGTTACAGCTGACCCAGAGAAGATTATAGCGATTCAAGAGTGGCCGATTCCTGAGAACAAGCACGAGATTCGAAGTTTCCTCGGGTTGTGCACCTATTATAGACGATTCGTGAAAGGATTTGCCAACATTGCCAAACCATTAATAAAGTTGACAGAAGAAGGCAATGAGTACGAATGGAATGAAGACTGTCAAAGAGGTTTCGAACATCTCCGGCAGGCTCTTACTAGCGCACCTATCCTTGGCTACCCCAGAAATGAAGGAAAGTTTGTGCTAGATACCGATGCCAGTAACACCGCCATTGGAGCTGTTCTCTCTCAATTGCAAGACGGACAGAAAAGAGTCATTGCCTATTTCAGCAAAGTACTGTCGAAACCCGAGAGGAATTATTGTGTGACTAGGCGAGAGCTCCTGGGTGTGGTAAAGGCATGCGAACATTTCCATAAATATCTTTACGGCCGCAAGTTCCTGATAAGGACAGATCATGCAGCGCTAAAGTGGCTCTTGCAGTTCCGAAACCCAGAAGGACAGGTGGCAAGATGGTTAGAACGTCTTCAGGAATATGACTACGACATTGAACACAGGGCTGAAAAAGTTCACAATAATGCAGACGCTTTGTCAAGAAGACCGTGCAAGGACAACTGCACACATTGTTCTAAAATAGAAGACAAGATTGGCCATCTGCGACGAACAACTGTAGAGAGTGAGGAATGGAAGCCAAGCGAAATCAAAACGGCCCAAGAAAACGACCCAAGTTTAAAAACTGTTCTTAATTGGATGCGCCACGGACAAAGACCAGACTGGCAAGACATTAGTGCCACAAGTCCTGAAGTAAAGAGTTATTGGGGCCAATGGAATAGCCTGACTCTGAAATACAACCTGTTGTATAGGACCCTTGAAAGTGAAGATGGCACCGAATCGACGCTGCAATTAGTAGTACCTAGAAGCAAAGTGTCGGAAGTATTGCGAAAATTGCATGACGGCGCTTCCGGAGGACACTTTGGTATTACGAAAACGTTGCAAAGGGTACGTGAGCGATTCTATTGGGTCAACCGTAAAGAAGATGTCCAGCGATGGTGTCAAAAATGTGAGTTATGTGCTACTGGAAACGGACCAGTTTCCAAGAAGAAGGCACCCATGAGGCAGTATAACGTTGGTAGTCCGATGGAACGAGTTGCTATCGATATCGCAGGACCGATTCCCGAGACAGATGGCGGAAATAAATATATCCTAGTGGCTATGGATTATTTCACAAAGTGGACTGAAGCTTACGCTATTCCAAACCAAGAGGCAGCAACAGTTGCAGAAGTGTTGGTAAAGGAGTTCTTTACACGTTTTGGTATTCCTATAGAAATCCATTCAGACCAAGGAAGGAACTTTGAATCGGCTTTGTTCCAAGATGTTTGTCGATTGGTAGGAGCCAATAAAACCAGAACAACACCTTTGCATCCTCAGTCAGATGGAATGGTGGAGAGAATGAATCGAACGATGGGTAAACATCTTTCAAAAGTCGTGGCAGAACATCAGAAAAATTGGGACCAGTACCTCCACCTGTTCCTTATGGCATATCGATCAGCCGTCAACGAGACCACGGGTCAGACTCCTGCCTGCCTTATGTTGGGTCGTGAACTACGCCTTCCATGTGACCTCGAGTTTGGGCGTAACCCCATGAAGAATATGTCGCAGGTGAAAATTATGTTGACCAACTAAAGGCGAAGATGAACGACATTCACGACTTGGCTAGAAGTCATATTCAGATTGCCAGCGATCGCATGAAAAATCAATACAACCTCCGCTCGGTCAATGAAACTTTTGAAGCTGGAGATCTGATGGTATGGCTGCACAATCCACAGAGACGAAGAGGTCTTTCTCCCAAGCTACAAAGACAATGGGAAGGTCCGTATGAGGTGATCAAGAAAATAAATGACGTGATATATCGTATCAGAATGAACCACCGAAAACCGAAAGTTGTCCACATTAATCGACTCGCACGATATGCCGGATCCAACAACAACGAAGAAGTTAGAGGGATTCGAGAAGAGGAACGCAGCTTTGGGATCGAGCCAAACTTTAACGATTTTATGTCAAATTACGCCCAGCGGAAGAAAGCTCGATTTGGCGTTACTCAGGAAATTTGTCAAAATATTTTTGAGCTTCCGATTAACGTTTCCATCGCCCATTGTGTCGCCGAAGACCTTCGCATGGGTAGAGGTATAGCTTCCGTATTCCGGAAAAGATTTGGAAGAATGGACGAGTTGTTAAAGCAAAGACCACGAGTGGGTAAAGTACTGCGCTTGGAAGATAGTCAACGCTCTTTGTTCTACTTGGTTTCAAAGAAAACGTCAGAAGGCAAACCCACCTATGAAAACCTCTGGTCTGCTTTAAAAAGCTTAAGGAAACTCATGGCATACTATGACATAAATAGCTTGGCGATTCCGAAGATTGGATGTGGTTTAGATGGGTTGGACTGGAAAATAGTGCGAACCATGATCGAAGTGATTTTTAGAAACACTAGCGTTCGAATTACAGTATGCTGCTTCAACCCACAGGGGACGACCCTCCGCAAAACTGTGGACTGTTACTTTTTCAAGAAAGGTGTTTGTCGAGCAGGCTCTGACTGCAGATTCCGACACGAGGCATTAAAAAGTAATACTAACGCAGTTTCTGAACGAGACGTCCAGAATTAAGAAGGGGGCAGTGTAACGGAAATGCTCCAGAATTCTCTGGAATTTTCTACGCGCGCGATAGTGGAAGTTGTAGGAACATTCGAGAATGTACTGGACTTACATTGCTTGCGTGTATAAATGGTTGCGGACCGAACATCGAGTTAGTCTACTATCGAACGAGTACGGACGAAACATCGAGCACGGAAATATAAATTGCGAAGTGTGTGTGATATAATAATCGATATAAATTGTACGGTTTTTATAGTGTTGTAGTTTTGATTAATAAATATTGATATAAATCGAACCCGAATTTATATAAATAACGTTACAGTATGTAAGCAATTCTTCCTGGACACATACAAAATATCAAATGGCCGTTTATCACGGGCTATCAAGCGCGGAAGAACATGTTGAAGACGTACGCAGTCACATCTCTAGCTTTCCAGCATATCAATAATCCGAACAGGAAATATTTAGACAATTGTTTAAACATACGCTTAATGTACAATCTCTACAAGGAAAAGTGTACTGAAAAGAATAATGTTGCCGTTTCGGAAGCCATGTACCGCAAAATTTTTCATCGCGACTTCAATCTCCATTTTCACGTTCCCCTGAAAGACACTTGTGTTAAATGTGACACTTTCAAAGCCAAACTTAATGTAACAACTGATGACAATGAAAGACAACAACTTAATACTCAACACGAATTGCACTTACGAAAAGCAGAAAAAGCCAGGGAATCCCTCAAATCTGACAAAGCGGTATGCATTTTAAATAAATCTCGAACATATGCATTTACCTTTGATTTGGAAAAAGCTCTTCCATTTCCCACTTTAACGTGTTCAATTGCTTACTATAAAAGAAACATGTATGTCTATAATTTGGGCATACATGAGCTGACAGAAGACGAAAGTGGTTTTATGTACGCGTGGGACGAGACTATCTCTTCTCGAGGAGCTCAAGAAATAGGTTCGTGTATTCGAAAACATATCCTCAACTATGCAAAGAACGCGGAACATGTCATTGCCTATAGTGATGCTTGCGGGGGGCAAAACCGGAATCTAAAGCAATGCTTATTTTGGCTAAAAATGCTTGCTGGTAATGAAACTAATATTAAGAAAATAGACCATAAATTTATGGTATCAGGGCATTCATTTTTGCCTAATGATAGGGATTTTGGCCTTATAGAGCAATATGCGAAAAATCGAATCAAGTATGTTCCTGAAGATTGGTTTGCAATAATCCAAAAATGCAAACACAAAAATCCATTTAAATTACATAAAATGGTAAGAACAGATTTTTATTCCTGCGATCTGTTGGAGAAAGCAACTACACGAAGGAAAACTAATACAGATGGAGAACCAGTTGCGTGGTTGAAAATGCAATGGCTTCAATTTCGAAAGGACTGCCCGTATGAAATATTTTACAAAGAAAGCTTAAACGACTTACTACCTTTTAAAAAAATAGATTTACTTCCAAAAAAGAAAGGCCGAGTGGCTGATTGTAAGAACATAGAGTTACCTATTCTTCATGAATCTGCACTTCCCATTTCGGCCGAAAAAAAGAAGAACATGGAAGAACTGTTTCAATTCATTCCACCAATCCATCAAGAATACTTTCAAAATGTAAGATCTGTGGATGATACAGAAGATATTGGTCTATTAGAGCCGTATTTGGAGATCGAGGAGTTGTGACTAAAGGGTGTATGTTCAAACGTTTTGAATAAATAAAATTTTGAGCATAAAAACTACCCTTTTATTGCATAATTATATTAGAGTAGTAAGTTGTCATATAATTAAACTTAAAAAAGTTGAAAGGCAGAGTGGTCTATCTCACACAAAAGGCCCTACAATCACACCAATAACAAAAATCGATATTTTCTCTGGCTTTCAAAGGCTCAATTAACGTAAATTATTTATATGCCGCGCCACTCACTATCCCTCTTGTTTGTTTGTTTGTGTTGTTGACTGGTACAGATAAGGCAGAGAAGCGCCTTTCTGAGCTCAAAAGGCCGTTACGACCAGAGTTAAAGGTTGTATGGAGTGCCCATTCAGAACCCTGTGCCTATCACGAACGAGTCCGCGCTGACAACATTCTGAGGAATTGAAGAAGTCCCCAAGTCGCAATCCTATCGCAGGAAGATGACAAATGCGATAAAGGGTACCAAGAAACAACAACGCGGAATATAGACAACTCCCTATACCTTAAGCATGCCACTGAAAAGAGAAGCTAAGAAATTAGAAAGCTAAGAAATTAGAAATAGCAACCGAACGATCACTCCAAAAATGAACTGATTTCCCTCTGGCGGCTCAAGATGTTCATTTAGAACAAATTAAGGAAGGAATATTCTCAGGAATAACCAGGAAATGCAAACTTATCCGGAAATATGTAGGTTACTGGAAAGTGAATCGCAACCTAATCAAACAAGCAAGGCAAGGTTGAGGCATCAGCTTTCCTGCATAATTAACGTAAGGTTTAGGGAGTAATATCTGTGATATAAATAACATGTAAACGCTTACAATGAACTATAGGTAACGTATCGGATTTGAGTAATAAGATAATCCCCGACCGAATGTTATCTCGTTGAAGGTTTGCTTGGGTTCCCACCATCTTAATTTTTTTTAACTACGCCCATCGATCATTAGAATCTGTTCCACTAATAACATTCATTCCTTTCAACCAATTAGAAACCCATAATTAACCGATTTCCCATTGTCCCAGCGTAAACGAAACACTAGTGACGACCGGATCTGGCTCAGTAAAATTGCCACGTAATTCTAATTAATATCACACGACTGTCGGGCACACACGCTGATGAAAGAACATGGAAAAGTTCTCTTTTGCAGGTACGTTAACTATTTCTGTGTATTATTAGTTACTTTGACTTGTGTTAATAAAAGCTTTGTGACAATAACATTTGTTCTCACAGCTCGTAATCTTCGTGAACATTGACGTACTTCTCAACAAGAACGTGGATCATTTTTGCTACGGCCGGATGCGCTACCGTCGACGCGTGTTCGTCGCATTCCCTCAACAAGTCGCGCCTGAACTTGCGGAACTGTCCCACAATGTCCAACTCGTCAAAAATCTCGAACACGATGCGTTGGCTTTCGACGTTGTCGCGACCGTAATGCTCGAGGAACGTCCGGAAATCCAAGTCGTTCTACCGTTAACGACATCGGAGGGAGGCTTCCCGGCGTTCTTGGGGGCGCAGAAACAATCCCACATGTCGTTCTAAAAAATTTGGTTTAATTGTAAACAGACGCGTTTTGAAGCGTACCTGGGCCTGTCTATAGATGGAGTTTCTCAAAAATGTGCTTTGAACGGAAATATGGATGCGTGTCAAAATTGGCATGGTACATCGCGCCAAGTGGGCCAGCGACGTATAACACGAAGCCTGTTTTGTAAAACACCAACGGTTTGTAATGCCCCATTTTGAGTAAATCGGGGTCTCGCGTCTTTTTAAACACTTCCGAAATGTAATCTATAATTTGGCCCATATGAGTGTGGTACAGCACCTCACAAAGTAGGTTCAGAAGTTGGGGATAAGTTGGATGGTCACTGAAGTATTTGCGGAGCAGCAACATGGAGCCGGTTTGGATTTTTTTGATGTCTAAGAATGAGGTTTGGTTCGGGGGCAGTGTTTTGTGCCAACATGGTTTATTCCAACGTACCACGTGACCGTCCAGGAGATCATCGCCCACTATGAAACCTGTTGTTATCTAAAGGTTGTGGCATTACTATTAAGCTGAGTACTGTGTATAAGAACTTGCATTTTCAAAAACCCAAGCTAAAATACTGGCCAATCGCAAATTTTTGACCGTCAGATTCTCGGCCGACGCGATAACTTGGTAGCAATCCAGCACTATTGTACCCACGTAGAGTTCCCTTTCTGGCCCCGCGTAATAGCAGAATTCATCAAACCGCTTAATTACCTCAGTAAATTCGTTGTCGTGCCTGGGTATTGAGTCTCTGATACTAAATGGATAATGGTACATCATCATCTTCACAAAATCTAGACGAATGGTTAACAACTTTCACTGACAAGGTGTCGATCACTTACCATTTTTTGGAAACTCATCTGATGACTCAGCCAAATTCGTTTTGTTGTACAACCGTCCTGCACGTGACATCGTTAAGGCTGTTTGTTGACTGTAAAGGCGTCTAAGTGCTCGGAACGCAGGATTCATTTCTCCAAAATAGCGACCGCACAAAGTTCAGAGAAGTCCCACTGAAATTTTGGACCTATACGATCGATAAATTAGACGAGAAAGTGTGGTAGGTACGTGGCCAAGGGTGCGATTAAACTGCATTGATCTAAAGGTAAAGTAGCACAATAGTCAAATCCATTGGCAAGGTCAAAAACAACTTAACGATAAAGAAAAGGTCGTCGTATGTGATAACGATAACCGCTCAAGCAAAACAATAACACTAGCATAGAAAGATCCAGGCTGAAATCGAAATCTAGGCATTTTCTGTCAAGAGCATGCTCCCTTCGATACCATCGGCATAGTAAATGGACTGCACGTGTCAATGATAAAAGCGAATACTGCAAGTGAGAGAGAAGGGAAAACTAAGAGGACAACCTGTCTCTTAGGGTTACGCATCTGACTGGTTCTTTCAATTTAATTTGATTGCGGTCGCGATCGCTCCTGTTGAAAGAACCAATGAGATGCGTAACCGTAAGAGACAGCTTGCCCTCGTAGTTTTACCTTCTCTCTCACCTGCAGTATCCGTGTTTAGCATTGGCGCGCGCAGTCCATTTATTAATATGTCGATGTTCGATACTTGTTACTAAGCAAGACATTTTTGCACAAGTGCCAAGAATTCCCCCAAAAAAAAGGACGAAATTCACTGAAACGTACTAAAAACGATGCTGGCGACCCCCTCTCATTGAACTATTCCATTCCTGTATTTCAGGTATTTTCATATCATTTGTGAGTTCAGACGCCATAAGAAGATTGCATTACACCACCCACGAGTGTCTGGAGGCAATCAGCGAAACCATCTCCCGGGCAACCGGAATAATATCCCGAACATGGGACGCAGCCTCAAATAAGTTACTCGAGCAGTCCCTAAAAGCGCCAAACAAAACACAATTTGTTATTTTAGAATGAAAGGGTTTAACCAACCGCAACTACACCTTTATCTATCGTAACTAATTGCAAGTAATGTGGACAAGGGTGAAGCTTAATTTTTTATTGACATTTTTTCGTGTTTACAGCAAAAACCACACCCTCAATCATCAAATCTCAGTCTAGCAATTCTAAAACAAACTTTAAAAAAATGTACCCAAACTAACCTCTGATAACAACGTCGCAACAGCAACACTATTCTGATAATTTACATTCTCCCACAATTGACACCACAGGTTTCAATTCGCGTTTATTTTCTACCTCACTACCTCACACTTGTTGCTTTCTTATCGTGTTCATCTTGAAACTAATTTGCGCGTTGTGTTATCTGTTATCTGGTCATTGCGATAAGAACGTTTTTTGTTTTTGTTCTTATCGCAATGGCCAGATAAACCTTTTAATACAACACGCAAATAAGACCAAGTGTTTCTACCCTTTAATACGCAATTTCACTTTTGCTAGTAAATAAACAAATTACAAGACAATAAATTTTAAAAGGAACAAACTTCACAATTCTTATACAAAACAATGTATAAATATTCAAATTTAAATCAAAGAAACTAATTCCCTGTTCAAAGACCAGCAACCAACTTTACATATAAACAAATTGATATTCCACATACAGGGTGGCCCATTATTATTATAGGTACCGAGCCCGAACAAACCTTCTTGTTTACACAACAATAAATTCTATAGATTGTGCTTTTCACAATTCGGTAGGTTCTCTAGACTCTATTAGAAGGCGTAAAACCTATACATTTATCAGATTCTGTTAGTTTTTCCTGCCAAGATCTGTATCTTCTAGGATCTGTAGATACCTTACAGTATTTAACACTCAATCAAAGTTTTCAGAACGTATAGTCTTTAACGCATGAAGAGTTTGGATCAGTTTTCGAGAGTCCTTGAGTCGCTTACGGTCCCAAGGGAGAGCTTTTCAGGGCATTTAAAGCATTCTACGAGTAAATACTTTTTTGATAAAGTCGTTTAATTTTAAGAGTTATTATGATCTGCGCCCTCGAGGGAATTATTGAGTGTTGAAGGGTTTTAGGAAATTGTAAGATTCGCCAATATGTTCACCGAACTGAAGTTGGTAACGTAAAAAATTTATTTGTAAACACCCTGTAATAAGTGTTGTAAAATTCCTCCGTTAGATGTCGCTTGATGTAGTTCTTATTCTTTGAAATTAAATTCTGCTACTTTTTTGTACTCCCCCTTGTACGTATAAAAGCTTGAATTTGTATTTCACAAAAAAAATTTCGCACGTGAAAATATAACTGCATTAATTAAAAAATTAACATCCGATAACACGATTGATGATTCACAAACAACTTTTAGTATAAAAACGATAACAATACCAAGAGGTGCAAAAAGGAAGAAAAATTATTATTTTTTTTTTTTTTTTAGAGATTTTTGATAACATGAAAAATTATTAATTGATCTGAAAATTTAAAGACAAACAGGTGTATAACACAGATAAAAAATTGTGATAGTTTATTTTGTCCTAGAACTGTGATTGTTGCTCTAACTTATAAAACTAATATACTCTTAAAAAGGGAGTTGACAGATAATGAAATAAAAAAAATTAGACTAGCGGCCGGTTGCAAGACGGTTGGAATATACATGAATTAGGAAATCCGGAGTTACATATAAGCCGAGATTAGTCCACGATCGGGTTTCTCGTACTTAATCGAATCTTAGATTTTGAAATTCTAGAATTATTATAATCCAACGCCAGGTCGTTGTGAATTCACCCCTATTTTGACACAACACTAATTTGACGTTTGTGAGGTGATAGCGTAGTGTTAAATCTGTTGATCACGGTTACGGATCACATCAACAAAAATGAGGAAGGAGAAGTGCAAAAATTACACAGAGGTAGAGAAAGAGTTTCTATTAGAAACGATCAAAAGGTTAGTAAGTACCTATAATTAGTATAGATATTGTAATTTTATTGTATAATTTCTTTATGTATAACTGATGATAAGAAAATAATATACCTATACAGTTCAGTTTTTCAACAATAGTAGAAAGTAAGGTAACAAATGGACCATTGTGCGAGAAAAAAAATGATACTTGGAGAAAAATTGCTAACGCCCTCTCAAGTCTGCATCGAAACCCAATACTCATTTTCAAATTCTCCCCAACAAGGTCCAACATTTTCCGTACCGGGTCTTTGAAAATCGGAAGCGCTGTTTGAAATCGAGATCATCATAATTTTCCATTGGATTTGCCCTGTCTCTAAAAAGTCTTGGCCTAGGCAAAACCAATTCATCATTGTCGCTTTCCAGACTTGATAATGATGTACCTATCTGACATTTGTACGTTCTGCCTAGGGAATGCAATACCGGGATCGCGGGATCTCGAAATACCGGGATCCCGCAGCATTTTTGCGGGATTAATCCCGTACAGAAATTAAGCGGGATCCCGTGGGATTTGCGGGATTGCAAAATTTACGACGTTGTTTAAAATTTATTAATAAAACGCGTAACGGAGAAGTGCAGATACGTACAGGTCGTCCGTAAATCAATATCTCGAAAACCGCCATTTTGAAATTTTTTTTTCTACGTTCATTTAATTTATACGATCGAATCCTGCAACTTTTATTTGAAACTTTCTTCGATAGCTCTCTTTGTTACTAAAATATTGACCTTTTTAAAAATGGCGATTTTCACTTTTTCTCCAATTATCTACGAAACGAATTATTTTTTCAAAATATCGCGTCGAAATATCAACCAGCATCAAAAACTACACAACTTTGCCAATTTAACCGAATCTGTACGTAGTTCAACAATAACAGAGATAATCATCCTACTCAATTTAAAACACCCTGTATACTCGTCGATGGTTTATAAAAACTTTAGTAGTACAGTATGGCTGTATTAATTGTAGTGAATATTCTAGAAATCCAGATAAACGTGGAGGCCGAAAGCGGATGTGACGCATCCTTTCCGGGAAATACGATATGTTTTGTTGGAGAATATTCGGTTAATCCGCACAAAATTGCATATTTCCCAATACATTTAAAATTTTGCGGGATCCCGCGGGATTAACATAAACGATCCCGCAAATACCGGGATCAAAATTTTGCCGCGGAATTGCATTCCCTAGTTCTGTCGTTATAATTCCAGTTTAATTCTCCGATTTGACGAATTAGAATAATTTTGATTTAATCAATGACAAATGTAGGATTACAGCTTCATGCAACCCAAAACCAACGTAATCAGGGATTATAGTAGGAATAAACTTAGATTAGAATAATCAAGATTAGTTTAATCCAATACTTGATCATGCAACCAAAATTTTTGTTTAATCTCGGATTGGGCAAATAATCTTGGATTTCGATTATAATTCGCTTTCTTGCAACCGGGCGTTAGAGAGATAAATATAAATTACGGAACGAATTGGTCACTATACTATGTAACAGATTATGTGAATGTAATAAGGAAGATTTACTAAAAGTGATATAAAACATGTTGACGAAATATTAAATATTCAAATAAACGTTATCTGTGCTGAGGATTTTAACTCTGTTATTTGTAGAGGCCATAATAAAGAAATAGATAACAATATAATTGTACAAAAATAAAAATCATATAAAGTAGATGGCTTTGATAAGGAAACCAATACGATTTATCAGCATCACGGATGTTTTTGGCAGGGTTGTCAAAAATTTTACCGAGTAGAAACATTAATAGAAAACGAGAATCAATGGATGATTTGTATCAAAAAACAATAGAGAGAAGCAAGAAAATAAAAGAAAGTGTTAATCTGATAGAAATTTGAGAATGCGAGTGGTTAAAATCAGAAACACATAAGAAAATGAATCCATTAAATCCTAGAGAAGCATTTTTTGGAGGAAGAACAGATACAAAATCAAGAGCTAAAACAGATGGAAAGAACATACTAAAATATGATATATTGATGTTTGTAGTTTGTATCCTATACAGTGTAATTTTATGATTATTACACTGTTGGTCATGAATGGTTATGAAGATTAAATTAGAAACCAGTCCTTGGAAAAATGACTAGTAGTAAAGAAGATTATATAAAAAATATCAAAGAAAAATTAAATATTGACTTAGATCCTAGTAAAAAAGAAGAAAATCCTGGTAAAAAGCTATTGCGAAAATTGGTTTAAATAGTTAAATAGTTTATGGGGGAAATTGGATAAAGGCAAAATATGGGTAATGTAACAGATCTTCGAAGATTCTACCATATACTATTAGATGATAGATTAAAAACAATAGATATACATTTTTTAAATTATGAAATTGTTCAGATAACATATAAGCAATATAGAAAATAATGCTTGTACAAATGTTTTCATAGCTGCATTTACTAAATCAAATGCTAGTTGTATCAAAAACTTCATGAATTAAAAGAAGCTGTATGTTATTATGTCACGTATTCAATATTTTATTTATAGATAATGATCAAAATACTGTAAAAACAGATTGGGAGAATGGACTGACGAATTAGATAAAAATAATTATATTGTTGATTTAGTCTCACCGGGTCATAAAGGCTATTATTTCGAGAAAAAGGAGGGTAAAAATAATGAGAAATATGTAATAAAAATTAAATGTTTTACTCTGGATCACAAAAGTTAAATGGTGAAATTATGATAAAATTAATCGAAAGTAATCAAATTACTAGATGTTCAAAAACTAAAAATTTAATAAATAGAAATGTTTCGATATGATAAAAGAGTATTTCTTCCAAATTATGATACAATTCCTTGTGGTTATAAAAATTAAAGACATTTTTTTGATATAAATGAAAGAGCATAAAATTAACTTGCGCTGTATTGAAGAAGTTATAGAGTTTTAGATCATTTTGACATTGTTCCCTCTGAAAATTATTGTGATTTATCTAAAATTTCACTAGATTCAAATTGGGAAAAATAAAATCAACCGATTATTACTCGAGAACTGTTCATTATGGAGAAGATCAAAGTTCTTTGTAAAATTTATGGTGGTTTTACCATATTAAAATTTAAAAATATGTATAATTATTTAATTCATTTAAATAAACTTTGTCAAACTCTTATAGATTTATATAAAAAATTATAGATATATTTCTAGAATCAGGGTCAATTAGTCAAGATGTAGTGAAAAAAATAAAGGTATCAAAATTAATTACAAGTGATTCTCGGAAATTTAAAATTATTGACACAACTTTAGGAAAACATATAATATATACGTCAATTATTGTAAAATATGTGAAGATCTATATAGATGAAATTAATTGCGGAAGCATTGAAAATTTTATACAGCATTATTGAAAACTCTGAAGAGAAGAATTTAATGATATATTAAGACGTAAACATCATATTAGTTCCTTTTGGAATTATTTGGAAACTTAAATTAAAAAACCAAAACAATAGAATTTAAAATTAGATTTGGGTGGAGATTGTAATATCAAATCTATAACAATACAAATTCAATGGTAACAAATGATATTGATCCAGATGTTATAGAACAAATCAGAGAAAATTCCTATGGAAGGATTAGCGAACTTTTGATGAAAATTGAAAAAATCCGTTATCAAAGAAATATTTTGCAATTTATCATTATTTTAAAAAATATTGGTACTTTGCATATCTTCGATATATTACCTACTTTCCGTACATATCAGGATAGTATTAAGGGCGGTCGCATATATTTTTCGATATCACCCAGCTAGCAAGCTGACGTTAGAAGAACGTGAACATGTCGTCATTTTAATGACTTCGACGTCAAGTGACCTAGACGGGCCGTCATATTGACGTCATTTATCTGACCATTATTTTGACGTCATTATATGACGTGATGAGACGACTTCTTGACGTCATTTTTTGTAATTGTTCTAAAGGAATTTATCTGAAGTTTTTGATGATTTAATTGAAAGAAATGTAAAATTGAAGTTATAGCTATCCTATTTATTCTATAACAGTATCTAATAACATTTTTGTGACAACTAAAAGATATATTTAGTATAACTGTTTATTTGTAGGTAGTAAAAATGAAAAAAATTTAACCTATATATTCGTTAAATAAATTTTTCCCGCTTAATTTTTGAAATTGTTCTGCGGTATAGGTGTGTTCGGTCAAGTTCGCGATATGTCGAGACACACGCGTGCACTTTTTGCACGTGACTGCATTTTATCCAATCAACATCAACAACATTCCATCGAAAAAGAACGTGATAATCACAACGCCATTTTATTATTTGTGTGTTGCATCACTTTTAATTTATATGAATTGTGGTTTGTATTTAAGCGTTTCGCATCGTATTGTTGAGTGACCATTATCTTGTGGATTTGTGATCGATATACTTCTTTTTCGTAAAGTGATACTAATAAAAGGTAAGTTTATGATTACATTTTTCTGTGCAACTTGTAATCCTTACTGTTGTGTAGTTTCTAAAATGTCATTTATTGGAATTGAATTTGACAATGATGCTGTCGATGAAATTGCTGTAGTTCATTCTACGTGGATGTCTCCCCACAAGAAACATGTGTGGTGGCCACCTTATAAAAGTTCGAAAACTCTTAATAAAGCATTGTCGTGTGGGGAAGAGCCTGATGAAAACACCTGGGTGGCTTACGCAGTAAAACGTAAATTTTTCGAATGTGGTGGGTATTTGATGTGAACCACTTGTCTAGGGTCTACAGTATATTTCGAACAATTTTTTATATTGCACTTTTTTCAACTTTACGATATTGTTAAATACTGCAGCCCCTTTATAATTCAAGGGGTTTTTATTTTTTCATTGAATGTGTACTAAACTAGGTGTTTAATTTTCAGATGCATTAGAAAAATCTTTAAAAAAATTACAACGATGTGAAACAACTTCTGACGTGCAAACGACCGATACTGAGCAAGATAAAAAGCGGCAAAGAAAGCATAGACGTATAAGCTCATCTAGTGCAGATGAGGATGATGAAGTTGTGTCGAGTATTAAACGACCTCCTAGAATAAGTCATTGTAAGTATTTTTGTATAAGCTGCAATAACTACAATTTTGGGTTATAGGTGTTACGACTCCAACTACTCGATCACCTCTGCGAGTTTTATCTGTTCAGAGTATTGCTTCAAGAAGTACTGTATCCTGTTCACCATCCCCATCAGTGACATCGGTAGCTGCTGTGGAACAACCAGATCGTGAGACATCGAACATTGATGGTAAGGAATTTATACAGAATATAACCTTCATTTCATATTTTTTTTGTTTTAGATAATTTACATGTTTCTATTAAACAGTTATATAAATTAGTTGCCTTAGTGAAAAGGCAAAACGAACAACTAAGTAAACAAAATGATGAAATATTGCATATTTTAAAAAATAAACCCAGCCAATTGGACAGTACAAATTTGCATCACCAACCAGAATTGCCTGTGAACTTCCCCATTGAGAATCTGGAAGAAGTTGATTTGATTGAAGAATATTTAACGCAGGAGACTAACCTTTCTGCATTGGTATGCAATATTTCTATTCAAGCTGCTAATTATACTTTTAGATGTAGTGTGTGTAGTAATATGTTATTATTTTTAGAGTTCTTATATGTCTACTATTGGTGGTCGTGACATAACATCAAAAACAAATACCATTTTACGTTATGTTTTTACCAATGGTATTGCTGTTCGATACAGTTTTTTGGGCTCCAGAGGGAACAAAAAAGCGTTTTCTACCTTAAAACTTTGTAAAGCCATTATAGGTATGTATTTTGATTTAAACTATATTTAAACTTAGGAGTATAATGTTATCTTTCAGCTGCAGTTTTGGTGTCTCTGCCAAACACACTCGAGATAGATGTAAACAACTGTATCAAAGTATGGCTGAAACATGCACCACAGCGCTTAGCCTTAGAAGCAAAAAGAAATGTTTAAGGTTTGACAATACAATATTTTTTATTTCAAGAAAACGTTAAAACTAATTTTAGTAGTTTTTAGTTATTTAGTATTTTTACTTTAGTTATTAAAATACAATAGATTAATATGAACATTCCTAAACGTAGAATTAAGTTCAAAACAAAATCTTTTGTGAGTAAGAGGCAATTATATCGAAGAGCTGAAAATGATGTTAATGAAATTATTGGTTCACAAAACAAAGTCAGCAAATCTGAGGTCTGTCAAGAAAATGTACCTTGTACCTCAACTTCAACTTTTCCTAATGTTGCAACTGAGGGTAGCAATGTTAAAAGTTCTAATCAAGAAGTTCTCACTTTGAGTTCTGATGAAATTAGTGATGATTCTAATGTATCTGATATTAGTAATGATTGTAATACTTTTGAAAATATGGACCATCTTTCTCCTGCTACTACTTCAAAGGAAAATAAGATTTTAAATTCAATAACCTCTGCCATTAGAACATGGGCTGTTACAAATCCAAGTGTCCCTCATACAGCAATAACTTCACTTCTTCACATATTAGCCCCTTTTCATCCAGAGTTGCCGCTTGATTCTCGAACTCTTTTAAAAACCCCTTCAAAATTTAATATACGGAAATTGGAAAATGGAGATTTAATCTACCTGGGCATTCAAAATTCTTTACATGCGTTACTTTCGATACATTCTAATAACTTTTTAGATGATACAATAAACCTTATTTTTAATGTTGATGGTTTACCAATTTTCAAAAGCTCAAATATGCAATTATGGCCTATTTTAGGACTTATACAAAATTTTAATGTGAAAACGCCATTTCCAATTGCAATATTTTGTGGAGTATCAAAGCCAAAACTACTTAATGATTATTTGGAAGATTTTATTAAAGAATTAACTTCCTTACTTCAAAACGGTTTTAACTTTAATAGTAAGAGTTTTAAAGTATCAGTTAATTGTTTTGTGTGTGATGCACCAGCACGATCGTACTTAAAATGTATCAAATCACATGGAGGGTACTCTTCTTGTGAAAAATGTACTGTGGCAGGGACTTATTATAAAGGTAGAGTTATTTTAAATGACATCAATGCAGACTTAAGAACAGATGAGAGTTTTCGATTAAAACTAGATGAAGATCATCATTTAAATGATTCTCCTCTATTGCAATTAAACATTGGACTGGTAACTTCATTTCCAATTGATTATATGCATAATGTTTGTTTAGGAGTAACTCGTAAGCTTCTCAACTGTTGGATTAGTGGTATTTATAGAGTCAGATTACCTTCCAGGTCAGTTGAAATTCTGTCTGACAAAATGGTTCACCTAAAGAATTGTATTCCAACAGAAATAAATAGAAAGCCTCGTTCTTTATCCGAATTAGCTCGTTTTAAGGCAACCGAATTTCGAACTTTTCTTTTATATCTTGGACCTGTTATTCTTCCTGGAATAATAAACATATCAGTACATGAACATTTTTTATTGCTTCATGCAGCAATAGTGATTTTGTGCTCGGAAAAACATATCAGGGATTTTGGATGTGAAGCAGCTTATGAACTTTTAAAAAATTTTGTACAGCACAGTGAGCAAATCTATGATGCAGAGTTTTTAATTTTTAATGTTCACAATTTAATTCATTTACCAACAGATGTGGCAATATATGGCGCACTTGACAATTTTTCTGCATTTCCTTTCGAAAACTTTCTAGGCCAATTAAAACGTTTAATTAAGAGTCCAAAACAACCACTGATACAAATATGCAATAGATTACAAGAGCTTAATTTTCTAATAAATGACGGCAAAACGTCAAATTTTGTTAATGGTAAACCACAAATTGAACATTTTTGTGGACCAGTACTTTCATTAATGTTACAGTTGCGATATAAACAGTTCAAAAAAGTTTACTTTAAAAATTATCAATTTTCAGTAACTTCATTGTCAAATGCTGACAGTTATTGTATGATTAAGGAAAAAGTTATTCAAATACACAATTTTATATGTTATTCTGATGGGAGTCTGGTAATAATAGGCAAAATGTTTTCTTCGTATTCTTGTTTATATGATTATCCATTCAGTTCATCTTCATTAAATATACATGTTGTTGATAAGCTGTCAGAGTTACAAAGTTGGCCATTATCTAATGTTAATGGGAAATGTATTGTTTTCCCATACAAAGATCATCGTTTTGTTTCAATGCCCTTGTTACATACACTTTAATGTATTATAATTAAGATTATATGTTAAGAGCACTCTAAATGTACATACTAAGTAAGTTTTAAATATATACAGTTTATTCCTACTATTTTTTTATTATTCCAAATTCACGCACTAGATGACGTGACCTATCACGTCAAAGTGATGTCAGATATAACGTTAAAATGCCGTCAAATATAACGTCTATGTGACGTGATTAATAGCGTCAGCGGTACGTCAACAGATCACGTCATTGGTCCGTCAACAGATCACGTCATTGGTCTGTGCCATATTCACGTCATAATCACGTTCTATACACGTCTTTATAAGGTGATTAATCACGTCTTTGATGACTAAAAATTCACGTCATTTTGACGTCACCATGCTAGCTGGGTAGTTTAAACGTCTTTCAGAAAGGTTTTTGTCATTTAAAAGTAGACATAGAAAAACCCTATGTCTACTTCTAAATGAACAACACTGTATACACAGGGTCTTGCAACAGCGCGTCGGTTTTTCCTAGCTCATACCGGGTGAAAAATATTCAAAAACCTTTTGTGCAAATGACAACTGTAGATGGTTGCGCGTCTACAGAAATTATATTAATTATAATGTACAGGTTGACCCATTTTTACGGTGTCAATGATTTTTTAAATGGAACACCCTATATATTTTTAGCTGATTCGATGTCATTTTTAACCTATGCATGGACACCTATTCACTGTTTGGTTTTTTGTCAATGTTGCCAAAATATTAATTTTTTTCCGAATATAAGCCAGCTTCACTTTAATAAATCGTAGCGACTTTGATGTTAAAGTTAAGAAAAACATTTGATCAATAATCTTAATCTGAATAAAAGGCAACACTTTGGTAATGAGAAAGTGGAATTTAGCGATACAGGGTGTTCACAAAAAAATAAAAATTTCCATATTTTAAAATTCTATACATGTATAACTATTTTTTTTCAAATGGAACGACCACTATTTTATTTCTCTATTCGATATTCTTTTGTATGCTCTTCAATTTTTATAAGAGGTGTCCTATGCCTAAACCCCGTAGTTTTTAGGTTATTCAATATTTTTCACAGAAGTAGTTACACATTAATAAATTACATGATAAACCGGTGTAGACCGTGTTATTAAAAAACAAAAAAACACACACACCAGAATTTCTGCATCACTGGCGTAGTCTTGTTGCAACATCAATGCTTGAACCTTTCGCCACAACGCCTGACATAATGTGACAACCGCTGACTGTTGCCGTCAGAAATTCTGATTGCAAAATTGTAACACAAATGATTCTTTCTGCATTTTATTGTGAAAAGTGTCTATTTTAACATATTCATTATCATTATTATTATTAATCCTGGCCCAGCAAATCAGTCAAAATCCAAGATGGTGGCTCAATTTTGTATTTTTCATTAAAAAAATTATAACTTTGTTATTACAATGAAATTTGCCAAAATCCAAGACAACGGTATAAAAAATTAACCGCAAGATTCTTTTTTTCAAAATGGCGGCCATTTAGATTTTTAACTAGTTAGTTTTGGCCGCCACTTTAAAAATAAACTATTGTTATTTTTTATATTTTTATTTTTGTATATAAACTGAATCGTGACTGCGAGCGCGAGTTAGCGAATAGAACGCGCTCCGATGCATAATCATGTTACTAGAGCGAACCTGGTGGCAGAGTGTAAAAAGCACTGTTGCAACTTTCGCCGAAGTCACCCGCTTCTAAAGAACTTCTGACCGGACCAGATCCTGAGGAAACCCTTTGCTTCTAAAAAAGATACCCACACTCCACAGTAAGGTTTGTGAATGCGAGAAACGCACCCTAATCGCGAAGATTCTCCGAGATGAGCTACCAAACGGGGCCTTCTAGCTCAGATGTTGCGTCCTCGATTTCGTAAGGCCGTTCCGCGCATCAAGTTCGCCTCATTCACCTAACTCTTCCTCGAGCATAAACAGCTTGTAGATTGTAGAGGACACGTGGCTAGAGCCCGCCGCCACCAATACCTCCGGTAAGCCGTCCAACGGTACTTCGACGTCTCGAGATCCCAAGAAAGCGTCCGAGAGGAATGTTGCAAACGGAAGCGACAAGGTAACCCCTAAACCTCTTGATACCACATCCCACCAGCACCACCACACAAATCGCAAAACCACCACTTCATTGCTACGGTTGTGGAGCCCCAGGGGTAATGTGCAGCAACTGCTTAAGTGACAGAAACCTCGAGCGCGAGGTAATACCAACGACATCTACGTCCTCCCCGGACCCCTCCTTGGCATAGATTTTATTTTCGACGCCAGATTGGTCCTCAATCGCCCCAAGGTACGTACATCTTCGCAGGCAACTCCGCCACGCAGTCAAGTACTTGGAAAAACCGGCGGAAGAATTCTTTTTCTCGCACTTCTGGCCAAGTGAAGCAGCCACCTGTCCTACATACACCAACGTGTCAGTGTTCGCCAGAAGAACCGTCCAGTTCCTGCACCTCTTCGGATCATATCCTGGACCAGCCCCCGCCGAAGACGACCCCGCGGTGGCATACTTCTGGGATCTATACGAAACCACACGCGACGTACTTCAGTATCTTTTCCCATCTCGCACGCATGTTGGAACTGAGAGTGGTGGAAGAATGCGATTCCGCCCGAGCTGCGCCTGTCGTCGTGGTCCGCAAACAGGACGGGGCCGTAAAAGTCTGCATTGATTACCACCGATTGAAGTACCTTACGGTCGCCGATTGCTATCATTTACCTCCCTTATGGCACGTTGGGCCTACGTGCAAAATGACCGTACGCCCAGAGGATCGCGATAAAACGGTTTTTGTAACGCCTTTTACCTTATATCCTTTTAATGGGATGCCGTTCGGGCTTCGAAACACTCCCGCGAGTTTTCAACGGCTAATCGATCATATTCGAACTGGACTTATTGGCGTTACTGCCCTCGCGCATTTAGACAATATTGTTACGCTCTCCGGGGGTGTAGAATAATCCCCCCCCCCTCCACGGAGGTAATTAAAAAAATTTATGAAAGAAACCTTTAATTATCACTTTAGCATACTACGCCCTACAAAAATGTAGTCCGCACTTTAAGGTAAATTCCGTCTAAAATTTTTTGTTTTCATCTATTCATTCCAAAATCATTCGAAAGTATTAATGATCTGTTTTAACCACCTAATGACTAAACATGTACCAACTACACGCATTTCTAGATAACAAAGGGGTATTGGGCCGGTTTTTTCTACAATTAAATGAAATTTAACCCCATTATTTATTAGTCCATGGGCCAGTCGACATGACGGTATAATTTGGGGGTACCAATTTTCCTTTTTACAGTGGTAATACAGGTTTATTAGGATGCCAAAAAATCATGATTGCCATCTCAAAGCGGTAGCTAATAGAAATGGCGGCCAATCAAAGATGGCGGATGTAGAGTTTTATAAAGTAAACTATATCTCTGGAATTATTGATCCAATTTCATTAATCTTTTTTTTAATGAAAGCTCTTTATATGTGCTATAAATATTGTTATTAGTACTTTTTCGATAAAATCAACTGTTAATAAGTAATTTAAAAAAATGATTTTTTTAATTGTTTCCCGAATGTTCTTTACTGCCTGTATTAATACACAATGAATGGTAAAATTATGCGCATATTATGCAGAATATTAGTGAAAAATATGCAAACAGTTTTGATATATATGCACACGTATACAAAATTATATATGTTGCATAATTTCTAATAAAAAAGAATTACGATAAACACTAGCAATAAGATGTTTCTCTAAGTTTTCTGCACGAAATGATTGTCTCCTGTCGCTAAGAATTAATTTATAAGCACTAAGCAGAGAAACTATACTCTACATCAACTAAAGTAATAGGTGCATTAGAAAAGGACAAACTATTGGGAGCAATTTCCAAACCTTCCACAATATCACCCATCATCACCGTAGAGAAAGAGAAAGATAAAATAGTTTAGAAATGATGAAATTAAACATCAATTAAATCAATAAATCTTCCTTTCGGCTTTTGCAGTATGTTTCATTATCGCGTCCGTTATAAAAATCCGAAAAAATGTATTAAAAATTGAAATTAAAATCGATTAAATCTAACAAAAATTTAAATACATCTTAAAATATGCAATTGTATCATGTAAATACAAAGGATATCAAAATATGCAAGATCCGCAAAAATAAATTCGGTTTAATAAATATTGCAAACCGAAGATACACAAAATCTCATAAGACAACCAAAAGTAAACGATTATTCACAGCTTTAGCTGATCAAACAATTGAATTAAAATTAAAATAATTACTAAATACAAAAATCATTGTAGTTACGTCTATAGATATATTGTAGCTGAAGAGCCATGATCAAATAACAAATGATGATGAAATTGGTATGTGCGGATTATGTTTCTAAACCTTCACTTCTCTACTTTAATTGAACTTGTATCTCAATTTGCACGACACTGGGTTCGTTGTAATGACAGGTGTAAAATTGGCTCTTTAATGGTGAAAAAACTCCCTTTAACGAGTACTGAGAAAACCTTAAAGAAAGGCTTCAGATAAGCGACGTCTGTTCGATAAACACAGCACTTCCACTAACTTCCTCGTAAAACGTGACACACGTTTCCGCTTAACGGTAAACAAGAACTTTACAACTGACAAGACTGACTGTCTTGCAAAAAATACGATCAAATACGGCTTTTAGCCATAACATCAGCAAAGAGTTTGTTAATATTGATGGAAAGGTATATACTGTGCCAATAATTTGACATAAGTAGATTATATAAAACAAAAAATACATTGGAAAATTGTGCGTCAAAATCAAAGAGATGCTATTCCGGAAGCAGCAAAAAGATGAAAGATAACCCTAAGTTTGGCTTCCATATCACCTCACGTAGAATTACCAAGCTGGCTCTTGACAACTACCATTACGTAATGCTAATAACTTAAAGTGTACAAGCGCATGCAAACTGCCAACTTGTGGATACGTCACTGAAGAAAGGATGAAGGAGCAGATTTTAGTGTATATGAAACTTTTGAAAGTAACGATGGGGTTAATTTAGTTTTCATTAAATGTTAAGAGTTAAAAAAAATTCCGTTCGTTTACTTCATGCATTAGTTACTAATTGTTGATTTTATCGGAAATGTAGTTATGACAATGGGCCGTATGAATAAAAGGAAGCAAATGCTTATACTTACAAAATTCAAAGTAAATACTCGTAACTGCCCCTTCATACTGGTCTTTTTAGCATGGTTTAGCAGCGTTGCACTGCGCCCTGTCCTGCTGCTCAGCAGCGCTGCTAAATCGCCCAGTGTGAAGGAGCACTTACGAGTATTTACTTTGAATTTTGCAAGTATAAGCATTTGCTTCCTTTTATTCATATGGGCCAATATTGTAGCACACACAAAAGCTTTCATTTAAGAAAATGATGAAGTCGGACCAATAGTTCGAAAGATAGGTATAGTTCATTTTATAAAACTCAACATCCGCCATCTTGGATTGGCCGCCATTTCTATTAGCTACCACTTTGAGATGGCAATTATCGTTTTTTTACATCCTAATGTATGTGTCTAACCGTGGTAAAAAGGAAAATTGGTACCCCCAAATTATACCATTTCCTTAAATTTAGCCAGTTGGCCCATAGACTATATAAACATGAATCTCACCAACCTGTACTTTCTAGTTATATAATTTGTAAGAAAAAAAGCCTCGTGGTTAATGTTATATCAATCTCTTGGCTTTGGACTTAGCCTAAATGAAACCACTAGGCTGCAAATTGCTTCATAAGACTCAAATTACTATCAAAAATTCCTAACAAACATATAAGCAGCGTTTTCGTATCGTTTACGCATAACAGTTAATATGTGTTACATTAATTGCGCGATAATATTCATGACGCAAGTAAACACGAAACGAAGTCTAATATAACAATACAATATTGGTACAACCGGCGGTATATAAGCGTTCTCTCAAACATCCCGAAGTTCTGCACATAAAATTTAACTGCTACGCGCTAATATCTTGTATTATTGCAAGGGAAATCTACTTGAAATTTTGATGCTGTTTATCTCGCATTGAAACGCAGATTATAGCAACTAATCTCAAAACACCTAACGTAAGAAGTGGGGACGAAATGTCTTTGTGTTTCGAAGTTACCGCTTTCAATGACTTGAAAGAAGGTTAAGGGTAGACAATGAAATGTGAGTACTGAGCTGAAAAATAAAGAAGTTGTAAAGATGCATGTTTCGTTATCAAGATTAACCACAAATCCCAATAAATTGTTATCATACATCGCGTCTTGGGGAGTTTTTCACTTTTCTTTCAAATTTCCTCAACTATTAGGATTTTTAAACTAACAAGATGGGGTCGCCGCCCCTCGGGCGGTGCAGTAAGCTTTAGCAAAACGGTGTGGCGCCTTTATAGATTTCTCCATAAATAGCGCTATCGGAGCAAAATGTCTAGTTCGCCAACTTTAGAAGTTTCGAATAAACCAAACGAATTTTTATGAATTAACTACCAATAGTATGTAACCAAATTAGGCACCTATACGTCGATGGACATTTACATAAGAGCGGCAAAACGCGTTTATTCGCTTATTATAATATATACTTTTGAATTTTTGGGCGAAACTTAATAAATAAATCAGTGAAGTAAAGAATTTTTGAGGAGCCACCAAAAGACAAACCCAGTCTAAATTTAGTTTGCAGTCTCGGTTCGACCAACTCGATAAAATTGTCCCCTATGACGTGATTTTAACTGACATTACCGCCAATACTTTCGTGATTTCGACAAATTTCCGTTAACCACCAGAAATCGAGATCGAATCAAAAAATATACAACCAAAAAATCAATTTTAAGGTATTGTACAATACCAGTACGTAATATGTGTCAATACTTATCGCAAAGAGCGTCTACAATAAAGATTCTTTTTTTATATGTAGATTTTAACAATATAACGCCCCTCCTTGTGATAGGTGTTTTAAAATACTGCTACTAAAAGATTAAAGGCGATACTTACGATAAGCCAGCAAAAAAAAACAATTATATCCTCCCTATTAAAGTTTTTAGGTGAATCCGTCCCAGGATCCGTCCTAACAATATTTCCGGAATCCCCAACCAAAGTAAATATGACTGTCACTGTAAAAATGTTAGAAATAGTGATGTGGATTGTAAAATAACGATTTGTAAGTTACATAAAAAACGGTTATATTACGCGTAACTTACAAGAGGTCGGTTTTTTTATGTAATTTATGTCTTTTATGAAACTTACGTAACTTACGTTTTTTATTTAAAAAACCGTAATTTTTGTAAATTTACATAAATGTAATACCTATTTGATACATTTTGATCGGTACTACCACAGACCATCAACGGTACTACCAACGTAAATGATTCACCGTTGAATTTAGTTTGGTTTTGTAGCGTTTTATTACAAAATACAGTAAAAGAACTTTAGCGATTTGAAATATAACGGATGTCAAATATTAATTATTTATTTTACCTAGACAACCACCTATATTGTCATTGGTCCACAGTACTCCTGGCGACCATGACAATATAGTGTGTCTAGGTAAAATAATAATAATTAATATTTGACATTCCGTTATATTTTCAAATCGCTAATAGTTCTTTACTGTATTTTGTAATAAAAACGCTACAATTTGGTGACCTTGTAGCGTTTTATTACAAAATACAGTAAAAGAACTATTAGCGATTTGAAAATATAACAGAATATCAAATATTAATTATTTATTATTCTACCTAGACAACCACCTATATTGTCATGGTCGCCACAGTACTCCCCCCTCAGTGACTACCTAATTGTTGTAGTCGCGGAAACGTACAAGCGGTTTAGTGTTTTTTCGTAGTCGAGTTGTTAAAAGAGGAGAATGATCTTCGGATGCAGTTTTTTCATTTTTTATCTCTGACATGTCTTCTGGTAGGAAAGCTGGTTTTAGAGGATCAATGCCAACGTTGACACTTTTACCGTTAAATAGAATAGTGTAAACTTTCTCACTGCGCTTGATTACTTCATGAGGTCCGGTGTAAGGTTGCTGAAGCGGCTTTCGTACTGCATCAACTCTTAAGAAGACATGTGTACATTTTTTTAGCTCTGGATGTACAAAAACTGCAGTTTTTCCATGTCGTGCTATTGGACATGAACGAATCTCACGCATTTGATCTCTAAGTCGATCGACGAAGGTTCCAGGATCCACGGAAGGATGTTCGCCATCAAAGAAAAATTCTCCTGGCAGAAAGAATGAGCTGGACATTTTGAGGCAAGCGCTGCACCCACAGGGTCTTCAGTACGTCTTCGTTAATGCGTTTATCTGCTAAGCTTCTCATCTGTCGCAGTAATTGGGAAGGTTTGTGATCACCTAATTCAATTTCATTAAGCAGCTTGCGCAACTGACGATCCTGCGAGTCAGAATACGCCGCAATGAGTTTCTTCTTTATGGTCTCGTATTTGTCTGTCGAGGGTGGATTAGCCACGACGTCGGAGACTTGTTGTAATACATTACAATCGAGTGCAGCTACCACTGTGAAAAATCTTGTGATGTCTGACCTGATTTTATACGTATGTAATTGGGCATCTACTTGTGCAAACCATAGGACGGGGTCCTTTTGCCAAAAAATTGGTAATTTAACCTTTCTAATCTCCTCTATCGTATCTGTTGTAGGTTCCGGTTGTTGTCGACTTTGCGCTAATTGTTCCTGCAGTCGCGCGATGAGCGTTTGTTGTTCCTGTAGTTGTTGTTCCATTTTTCAGATGTGTCCGCACGTAATCACTCACGTCTCAAGTCGGGGTCACCAAATTGTAGCGTTTTATTACAAAATACAGTAAAAGAACTATTAGTGATTTGAAAATATAACGGAATGTCAAATATTAATTATTTATTATTTCTCCTAGACAACCACCTATATTGTCATGGTCGCCACAACCCGTTCACGGACAAGTCTGTTCTCCCGAACACAACGCACCATCTCATCTCCATCACACCATTTCCTCACCCTCATCTACCCTTAAAAGCCAAGAAGCCAGAGCCGGAATAACTGCCTTCGCGTTCAACAATTAAAGATAAACCCAAGGAAAAAGTCGAATCAATAAACAAAAACCTGAGGGATGCTCGCCGGTGCCCTCAAGAAACCAAATGTCAAAACGAACCCGGGACAATCGGGTCCCTGCTCGTAATGAAAAAATTCAGACGGCCTGAATCAATAATAATAACCTCTGAAGCAAACCACATTATCACCACCCATTAGTATTCAACCCAAACGCAAAAGCCTAAACAGCACTTTAGACTCACAACATGACACACA
>NW_022171028.1:29385-51837 GCF_008802855.1 Photinus pyralis
CCCCCCCCCCCCCCCCCCCTACTTTCCTCCTAAATATAGTAGGTAGTTAAGAATAGCAGGGGGAATTAAATGAAAAAAGGGGAGGGGTGCAGGGGAATTTGTCCTACCTTTGTTCACGGAAAGACAGTTTAAAATGTAGTTCTTTTAAATGAAAAATGCGCAAATATTTAAGGACAATAGGAAAAGATTTTTTAGCGTGTTTTTGAAAAAAAGTAGGGAGGAAGGAAAAACCAAACCGGTCCTATGTAAGGTAGGGGGACGTATTTGGCGTGTGGTGTTGAAGATTTGAGAGTGGTTTGGGAACGTAGGGAAGAAATTTTTTGGTAAGGCTGATTAATCGGCTCTAACAACTTGTAGGATATTCAGATGTACATGTACACAGTTTTCTATACAGTGCGTTCGAGATAAGAGGGTCACCTCAATATCTCTCTTAGAGAGAGACGAAAAATTTGTTAAATATAATTTTATGTGACATTACGATCTATCTGATTGCATATTCAAACTTCCGGTGTAACCGGAAACCGATGTAACTTTTGTTTTGCAAGTGCAATGCCTATATTTTTTACGATATTTGATATGCACGGCACCTCCAAAAAGCATTATGCGGGTCCTGTAATTGGGCGAAAGTCTGTGGAGGGCCCAACACAAGAGAGGGAAAATAAATAATAAAATAAATAAAAATAAATAAAAAATTACACGGGGAGATTGTATTGTCCAAAAGAACATATTAAAAACAAAACATTGAACAAGTTATTGTCGGTCTTTTCTATGTGATGTGGCACACACTTGCTAGATTTCCTAAATTTATCCAATTTCCAACGAAGTTGGGTGCGCTATTGCAGCCACTTTCTCTGTTCGTCCGTCTGTCCGTCTGTCGGAATCCTTATCTACTCCTACAGTTTTCAAGATATTTAGTTCGTTCTTTTTGCATTCGGTAGCGTATAGCTCTGGCACCTGTGCTAAGGAAAATCTTGACGATTAAACTGCGCATGCGCATGCTGCCTAAGTCAACTTTCTTATTTATTAATATTTTTGTTGGAATTTTAACCACCTATACTTTTAGTAAAGGCACACATACCGCATATAGTAAAAATCAGCTGTGCGCATGCGCAGACTGCGCAATACCAACTTTCTTATTTATGAAGATATTTTTTTGAAATTTTAACCATAGATGCTTCTAGTAAAGAAAAACATATCATATGTAGTAAAAATTGGAAACTACAAATGTCATTAGCAGAGGCAAACACATCGCCTATAGTAAAAGTCAAATGCGCGCATGCGCAGACTGCAAAATGCCAACTTTTTATTTATGAACATCTCTCATTAAAGTTTAACCATAGACGCTTCTATTAAAAACAAACATAGCATACCTATTGTACAAATTAAATGTGCTCATGCACGAACTGCTCAACGTCAGCTTTTTTATGTATGGAGATATTTCTTTGAAATTTTAAATATATTATGTATGCTTCTACTAAAGAAAAACATAGCGCACTATGACTTTTCGCGAAGTACTGATGAATTCATGTAAAACGCACTGAAGTTATTCGCCTTAGAGCGAAAACGTTTTTACTTGTTTTGTATATCAACCATAATAATTATGCATATATTTTATGTTGTCATACAGAAAATTGATTACTCTTTTTAAATATCGTAAAAAAACCGAGCATTGCATTTGAGAAACAAAAGTGGCATCGATTTCCAGTTAAACCGGAAATGATACGGAAAGTTTATGCGATCAGATAGATCGTAATGTCGTAATATAAAATTATATTTGACAAATTTTTCGTATCATCCCAAATAAAAGAGGTATTGAGTTGACCCTTTTATCTCGAACGCACTGTATATGATTCCCCGATTTGCTAGAGTGAATTGGATATAGTGATTTGAGGGATATAAGATTAGGGGGAGGGTGTTGAGGGTGTACCTGCCTTGTGTTGTCTTGAAAAATGACAAACATATCAACGTAACCCTAGGTTTGCTGCGATGGACCAAGGTTCCGTAGATGATGAAAGAAAGATACTGAATGCATTTTCAAATTTTACAAAGAGGAAAAAGCGATCAAGCCAGCAAAACAAAAAGCTTTACTTACATATAAATTTGTATGACCTCGGATCAAAGTTCAAGGCCACGACCTTGGAAACTCCCAGGGTAATGGTCTTGGGAAATCCCAGTGTCATGACTCTGGGGAATCCCAGAGTAATCAATTTGGGAAATTCCATGTAACGTCACCGGAGACATTCCAAGGTTACCTTGTGAGCTGGGGACCCAAGATCTTTTCTCTTTTTTCGGTGTCATTCGATTCTCTCAATTTCCTAAGATCTAATTCACTCGAGGAAATCAGTGTCTGTTATCCGCTTCGATTCCTTCCATCCCCTTTCCCCTAACACACAAGTTCTCCTCCAAATTCTTTTTCCACAAACCTGTACACTTCCTCCTCAACGAAATCAATTATTCCTCTAAGTTTAATTCTATCCTACAAATACCAGAACTATGAATAAATTCCCTATCAACTTGACAACCAATCTTTACCAAAAAATGTCTGCCCAACATCTTTCGCAAACCTCACTAAAGCCTTCAACAGCGGATTACAAATATCTCCTGCGTAAACAGAACATTTTCGTTTCCTTCTTCTCTTTTTTTTTGTTCAACTAACATTTTGAGTTTAAAAAATCGAGTTGTCCCACATTCAAGAACCGATTGACATTTAAGCATTAATTTGTGCTCGTGCTGATTTGTGCTTCAACTCCCCCATTTTGTGTGTCGCTATTAACGAACGTAATGTGGGCCCGTGCCTCAACATTTCTAATTTGTGATTGTGCTCATATTGTGCGCCTACTCGAAAGTTTTGTGCGACAATGTTGACGGAGATACGGAGATTTAATGGTTTCCGATGGTTATCAAAATTTTTGTCTGAATTGTGCTCGTTTTTTGCTGACTTGTACGCAAATCTCCATGCTTTGTGCGCCAAATTTAAAACAAAATTCACATACGTATCTTTCGAGTTTCAAAAGCAAAGCAAATCTGACTCGGAAATTATGGTTCGTTGGTGTACATATTGTGTATTTGTTGTGCTCACTTTATATGAAGTGTATCTTACAGAGTAATGACTATGTAACCAGTAACTACCATAGGTCAAGGGTTGTATTGTTTTGCATTTCAATGATATGAATTTGTATGCAAGGTATAATATAATAACTTTGTAGAACAAGTTAAGGGCGTTCAATAATTGTTACGGTAGTAGTTGGCTGTGTCTTTCTTCTTCTGCTATGGACCGTCGATGTGAAAGGTTAATAAATAGAAAATCACTTGCAAGTCTTAATTTTGATTTATCAAAACGTACAGAAAAGTTTAACAAGTGAAAAAGCGGATGATAGAAATTTCTTTCTCTTTAATTCACCAAATAACAAAAAAAACATTCAAAGAAGAAAATGAGTAACTAAATGGAAAATTCTCACACTTTTTCCTTAAATACTAACTACTTGACCATAAGAACTCCCTTTTTTATTATCCCATAACTTAAATTTTGAAATTTTGAGCCTGTTGTGCCACCTTAGGTTATATTTAAATGATATTCAACTGTTAATGGTGATACATTTAGCTGTCAGCTAGGTTTAACAGAGGGTAGTACAACTGAACCTAAGAATTTAGATAAAATAAGCTCGTGCCAAATGAGCCCACAAATAAATTGAACTACGAATAATAACTCGAGAGATCCTATAAATTCATCCTTGTTTTCTACAAGAATAAATACACCACAAACACTCTCTTTTGCAAAACATTTCATCACTTTTAAAAGGCGCATTCAATGAATAATAGGGAAAAAAGTATCTTAATTCCTATGGAAAATTTTACTTCCAGAATCGGAAACTTGACTTGTTTTGGATAACAGTGACAGTAATTTCGCAACTTCCGCTATCTCCAATGGTCTAGTCACTCTAGTCATAGGTCCCACTGATTAAAAGAGGTCGCCAAGGGGACACCTGAATGTTCAAAAACAAATCAGCTTATCCAAATACAAACGGCGTGCCTAATTTGAAAGTAAGTTCTTCGTGTTAAAAAAATGTAGAAGGTTAATGTAGACAATGTGTTACAAATGAATTGTTTTAATTGTTTGACAGTTAAGTAAGAACCTGGGTCACCAAAACCAAGTTGCTTCACTCACTCCAACTCCTCTTGTGGATAAAACCTGTTTTGTTTTAGTTACAGCACTTGGAAAGTGTGATTTATGTCGAAAAATTGTTGTAGTTGACAGATTATTTATTACGTATCTAAAATAATGCACCAACGATACTAATTTTTAACATATTTATTACAAGATGAAGCTATGTTCATTCGCGATTTATTGTAAAATATGAAATGCAATAAATGTCTAAGGAAGGTAAACTGTATTTTATATTTACGATAATCGATAGATGGTGAATATAAATCTGAAAATATTGAAATCGGTCCCCAGAGTTCCTCTTATAAGGGTATCTCGTTGAAAAAATATTGAAATGAAGCCAACAAGGGAGTTGAAGCTTTTAAAGTGTTTTGTTGATTTAATTCTATATACGTAAACGTTGAGATATATGTATATCAAACAATGCCAGTTGTACATACCTACTTCCAGGTTATTATTTTCCAATGGAATCTTTCGGGCTTTACGTCGACGAAACGCATCCAACGTCGGTCGGCCACCTCTTATATGAAAATGCCAAATCGCAGCCCACATAGCGTTAAAAAAGTGAGGATTTTTAGGCAGTAGAGTATAAAATATGTTTTAATTGCTGTTTAACCGCGATGTCCGTCTGTCCATCCAGCTGCTTGTGTATGAACATGAGGAATTTTATAACCCCCCCTCCCTCGCGTAGGGGGCTGCTATATGGACTATCAAAATAGAGAAAATTCTAAAATAAATAAATAAATGTATTCACATTTATTTATTTATTTATTTATTATATACCCTTTGAATAAATATACACATAAAGAAAGATAAAAATGATAAAAACAACATTTAACATTAAACACATTAGAATTCTTCAAGATTATAGAAGCATTTTTCTTGAATTGTATCTTTATAATTGCTTTAAACTACCGAGAAGTTTATTAAACAGTTTGTGGGATGTAGAGGTTCAATACTCTAGATTCATATTGATTCATTTCCTATGTTTGGTTTTTGTTAAAAAAGATACGCCATACACATTAAGATTTTTAGTTTTTCTTTAATGTATGAGACATTCTTCGAGTGGTCCGGCGGGAACCATCGCCCTAATGCTCGACGTGGAGGGAAAATTGTTCCGCTTGCTTTGGATGCTTCGGACAATCGAGTGTTAGGGAAAAATTGTCGTCCTTCAGCCATCCTACCTTATAAATTGGTCCAGTTTTAAAGTTGAAGAGGTGAATCGACGCAGAATTTAATGCTCTTTAATTTCTCTCTTAGCAAGGTTTGCGCTAGGATTCGTTGTAGAAGTTCTAACCCAAAAACTGAAGAAATTCCCAACATTTAGAAGTTTAGAGGCACCAGCCCCTGAAGGGTACACAAATTCAGATTTCTCGTTTTCAAGACAATTTTGAGCTTGGCCCAGGTCACAAAGTGACCTCAAAGGTCCCGTCCCTATTTTACTGGACTATTAAAATTAGTGATTTGTCGTTATGGAAACAAAGAAAATTGTAGATTTTAATTTGCGCGACGTAACACGAAGGATATGTTTCGACCGCACAAACTTTTCGCCTCTTTTCACCTTTTATTTGAACATTTTTGGGAATAAATCGCAAATGGAATGAAAGCTCTGGTCCGCGCTCGTCAAAAACATATCGTCCATGCAAGGAGTCTGATTTTTATTATTCTTTCTTAGCTAAAAAGAAATATGGTTGTAATGTTCTCCCATTGGTAAAAAAATGGATAGATCGGTCCTCGTACGACCTACGTTAACATCAGCTCTCAGTTACAGTGGGTGTCCCCTTCCTGTTTTGTTAATTTTTCAGGTGCGCTTTTAAATAAGGGACTGATAAATTATTACATTGCATTTCAATATTAACCCATAGATGCTCCTTATACAGGGTGATTACTGATTAATGTTTTATATACGTCTCTTTACAGTAGATTTGTAAACAATCGAGAGTCTTAGATGACACATCTTCGTCATTGTCTTATGCATGTTATGAGAATGCCCCATTTGCACTTGAGTAACGTTGTAATTAAATCGAAAACTTGTGGGTGTACTAACAAACGCCTTGGCACAGTGTATGATGCATTATTTAGCAACCGACTACCGAACTGAAATTGAGTTGAACGGAAACATGTACTGTTACTCAAAAATTCAGTCATTAGACCTAGTAAATTTAGCACAAATATAAATAAGTTACGCGAGATTTTTGTACTCAATCGAAACCAATCCTTTTACTGTGATTGAAATGTCTCATTCACATAAAAGGATATTACCCTTTAACTTTATCATCGACCAATCTAAAAAGAGAAAAATTAAGACGATAGTAAGTTGAGACATAAATCTGATTTTGAAAAGACTTTTGTAGGAAAAGTGTGATGTTTTACGAGTTATATGGGGGGACGAAATCGGTGGAACGAGCCAACATTCATAGAATACATGGTTCCTCGGCCAAGCCAGAAAATAAATCTTAAGGTGGGAAATATCATGTGCGGATTTGTTCGAAATCCACATCGGGGCATTTATTCTCATGCTGCCGGACGATAGCTCTTTCCTAATTTACGATCGCCTCTGACCGTCCCTCGGGCGAAGAGTTTACTTTTGAAAACCCCCCGACTGGAGGCCAATTTTACAATATAGGTATACGAGGGTTCACCTCCCACGATCTTATTGCTGGATCGAAAAGGAATCAAGAATAAATGGAAACTACATTCTCATACACGCTACAGCGGTTGCTCCAACGAATATTAGCAACCATTCTTTATACGATCCAAGGCGCCGTGCGTATGTGATATTAAAAACCCGCAATTTGATTTATACCGTCGATAGGAGCACATATAAAATTCATAACCGACATTTTTCCTTTTACATTTTATAATCAGAAATTAAACGTATTATAAACAACATAAGTGAAAAAAGTAGAATAAACTACATTTGCATTTCAAATTTTTACTTTAGGTTCTTGGCTATGGATACCGAAGTTTTAATTAACATAAAGTAATTATGGAATTTTAAACATTTTTCGCGAAGGTGGTTCTCATCTTTTAATATGAAATAATTACCTGCCTGTCAATGCTACCTATAATCAATTGGGATTAACATTTTTAGAACTATACACTTTTTATATCGTATTTAATGTGCAAAGAAACAAGGTACGTTCCCATATGTAGGTCATCAACGGAAGTTTGTATTTAATGCTCACGTCTTGACTCTCGCTGTATAATCTACTCATATCTAAAAGTCCGCAATTTCTGCAGGTTGTAACTATTCACTTTGCCCTTTACACTATTTGCAGTGCCCAAAAATTCACATTCGTTAAATGATAACACAAAATAGGGTTGTAGATTACTTGGCACTATTGGATTTTACATGGAAGCAAACGTGTTGACTCGATCTTATTATCGCAAGTAAAAGTTAGTAAAAGCTCATTTGGCTGAATTGAAATCTCTAAAAATTCATTAGATTTCCATGATGTCCGACATCTTCATCCTGAATTCCCGTAAGATTACTATAAAATCTTTGAAGTCATTGAAATCGCGATGGTCTTTAAGTGAGATTCTTAAAACACTTACGGATCTTAAGTTCCTTGGGCTGCTTAAGATCCATAAGGTCCCTAAGACCCTAAAATTCCAAAAACCATCATTAAGACAGCCATTCATACTTCCAGATTTTATGGATCCTCTGTGACGAACTTAGTGTAATTCGCGCACGATCGGTGAACTTTAAAATTAAATAAGTATTAACAGAATAACAATTACCATTTAATTTAAGTCAAAAATAAATAAATGTACAAGTCTAGAAATTAATGTATGATTTCGAAAAAACTAAAACAAAAGCGAAAGATATTTACTTACTATTCGGTTCAACGTCAAAAGCAAAAGATCCAAATTCATAGTGCGTTTCTATTTATCTAAAAGTCCATTTCGAGTAGGAAGTAGCTGGAATTCCCATATCGCACGCTTATACCTGCGATACGTTCAATCAAATTAAAACTGTTTTTAATTAACTACTCATTTCCCCGATATCGGAAAAATATACGACCGATGTCAGACTTCAAGTTTTTTAAGAGCTCATCTTCTGGGATAAGGTCCATCTTAATTGGACGGATTGTTCTGTTACTCATTTAAATGTCAATCCTTAATTATACTTATGCAGTTCGTCGGAATAAAATCTCCAAATTCGGCATCCCAATTACCATCCATTGTTAATTCCAATTCGCAAGTCAAACGGCGAGATCATCGATATCACCCTGTAAGTACTTCATGTATATTAGCATGAATTCCAATCCTGTACCCCCAAGCGCCGCTTGACCGCCACGAGCCCACCAACCGCCTCGTTCATCTACTAAAGTGAATGGTAATTGTTCTCGAACGATATTCTTAGCATCTCGCCCGAGTACTTCCAACATAACGTTGGTGCTAATGTAGCGCCTTTTAATGAGAACACATGCTGGTCAAGAACCTTGGCCAGGTCATTTTGTACCATATCCGCCTGGTTAGCCGACTACCTAGAGTCCAGAGAGTTTTTTTGTATCTGTCATCGCTACTTTGGGTTGCCTTTCCGCAGGTCTGCTCTTCTTTGTCGGCGGTTGGGTCCGTGTTGAGTCAACCGACCTCTGCCTCGTTTTCTTTTCGCCTATCCGTTTGACCGTCTGACCCTAGGTCTGACCGGAGGCCTGCATCTGGGTCAGTGAAGGTTGGGTGGTGGATGGTTTGGAAGTGACTGTTGAAGCAGTTTGACCCATTTGGTATAGTTAGCCTTCTTGATCCTCTTCCTCTTGCGTAGTTTGGTGTGTTGTTGAGGTTCGGGGTATCCTGGGCCCCTTCGTCTGGTTGATTGTGAGTCTAAATTCGTCCCTCTAGCTCCCCACCCACCACGGGCCGTACAAAGGGGACGTCTATCCAGAACCAGAAGAATATAGCTAAGCGAAATTCCGGTCACAGTAGTGTGTTGTCGCCACTTCAGGTAAACTGAACTACCAGGATAGGGTGCTATCTTAGTGTGGATTTTCACTTGGGGCCGTCATACGCCGGGTCGGGCCTGGCATTACACGCCCCCATGATCACTAAACTACTCAAGCCCCAGAACCACGACAAGACCCGAAACTGAAGGAGAAGAATTAAACAATTTGGTTGAAAAGACGTCTAGTACTAGGAGGCGCCAGTAGTACTGTTGGAAACAACAACATTGGAGCATGGAGAAAATCATAGAAACCGAAACGAAAGGGAATGATAGAACTCGTGATGTTTGCAGACGATATCGACTTTTCGAATTTGGGAAAAATTCCAAAATATAGTAATAAAAAGCGCTAAAGACATTGGTTAAACCATTGTAAACAACAAAAATAGAAAACAAACTAGATGATCCAATGAGGAAGATAAGTACAAGTACAACAAAGGAGATATGCAAAAGAAACAAACATGGTTGACATGCGGCAGAGAAATGGAAGACAAACTAAAAACTATTTTATAGAGTGTTAAAGACATTAAGGAAAGGAAAACTAGTAGAGACGTGACCAGACCACTCGCGACCGATGAAAATGCATTATCTTCGCACAGAGTCAGTAATAACTCGGGAAGGAAGTGACTAATCCAAAAAATCGTTGGTCATTCTGGTCTGTGCTACACCGTATCAGAGAGAAACCACAACGAAAAAGCGTAAACTGAGGACTAGTAGTGGTACAGATGATGGACAGACCGACGGGCAGACAGAGTGCGTACAATAGCATTCGTTTTCCTTTTGGGAACTGCGCTAAAAACGGCATACATAACTGCATAAACTTTTTGAAAATGTTAATCCCATGGAATTCTTACATGTCATTTTACATGAATGGAACTGTTAGGCTCACTGTTTAGATTTTAAGTTCTGCAAAATTTACAGGAAAATAAGAAAGTACAACCATACTGAAATGAGGAAATTTATACCTTCCTAGAAAGCTTAAAATCTAAATAAAAGCTTGGACGTTGGATGGTTAGGGCTGTGACGATTTATGATTCCAGAGGAAAACCAAAATATCTAATCCTTCTCCCTTTTTTTCCTCCTTTATCAGTAAAAATAAAGATTGTCGATAAGCACCCCATCGGGAAACGACAGCATCATTAATTCAGTTTTTTTAGTATCCTCACAATCACACTTGGATGTAAATATAATTAACTTCGAGTTTATATTCATTCCTTTTCCTGAAAAGTTTTGTTAGATAATGTCAACTAAGCTAATAAAACTCGCAAACTTTTAACGGCGAAAATACTAAAAATAGCTAGCCGTATATTAAATTTACTGCTTGTTTAAGAGAGGATTTAATTAGCAAAATATATGCAACTTGGGTAAATAATAAATTCATTAGGTTCATTTTGGCGCTATTCATTGCGAATTTATCTCCGTACAATTATAAGTTAAAATTAACGAAGAGGGCACGTTCGCAATCAAAAATTGTTAATAAACGGTCATCGCTTCTATGAGATTCGGCCAAAGAATCATAAATTTCATAACAAATACAATTTCGCATTCTAGAAATAAAGTACGGATAATATGCAATCCTGACAGCAAACCAAGTGGACAGTGGTTTTGTTATAACGAAAATAGGTCGCATTATTGCGTTGGTCGGCGGTTACGGATTAAGATATTAGACTTGAGGAATATGGATCGGTAAACTGATCCTGTAATGGCTTGAACCGGGAGCCAGTCGAGGATTACGAAACATTGAGTAAAAGAGAGCGAGAGAAATGAATACGACAAGGAACAAAGAAGGAATCGAGAGTTATGGCATACCAATCCCTATAGATCCTCTGACGAGCCACCAGAATAAATGCCTAACACTTTTAATGTCCATATTTTATCTCTTTAACATACAGTTTGTGCCCAAACATAAATGTATTGAATTTCAGTGCATTTATGTATTTTGTCGTAGGTTTTCGTTTTCAAAGGTCTCAGGGATCGATCAGCCTTCTGGTGTTATTTATTTTTTTTTAAGAATTGCGGAAGGAATCCATCGTAAATGCTTCTGGGCGTCACGTGATCCATAAGACACAATACCTATAACCTACGGGCCCAAGTGCCAAAAGTACATTAATATTTATACATATACTCGTACATAATACACTATGAATTAAATTCATTTGATGTTGGTACCAAAGATATGGACTTATACTTACTGCAGCAAGTTCCAGTTCAGGAGATGGGTTTTGTTTCTTAACTTTTCATCCTTTAGCTATTTTTTTTCTTTTCCTAAACACTCTCCGGGTCACACAAAGGGTTCCAATAAACACACAATTAATGATTGACAAACACAAAAATTTATTCCGAGACACATTAAATGAAAAATTAATCCCAAATTCCTGGCAGAGAAGTTTACAAAGATTGTTTTTACATAGTACCCCTTACACGACGATCGATAAAAGAAATAAGAAAATCTTAAAATTACTTACAGTTTTCTTTCTCTTTTAACAGTCCCAATAATCGGGTCGTTCAATGATTTCACTTTTCTTCAACACACAAACTTGATGAACTGGCTTGTTGAACACGATGACATCAATTATCAGTGGCTGTGCGAATGGTATAAACATTAATCAAATCAAATACACCGCTCGAATAAAAAATATCGTAAAGAAACTACGCTTTCCAACCATCGCGGACGAGCACAAGCCTGCCACTCCCAACGAAACATCACTTTCATAATGCAATAAACCCTCTTCTTCCAGTATTTACAAATAAAGCACCAATCATAATCACCCTTGATAACAGGCACATTAATTAAATCTCGCCCCTTATCGCAAACGACCAGATGTATCTACATTTTAATACGGAATTTCACTTTTTACACAATGCTACATACAAGAAACCACAGAAAATACAACTTCAGGTAAAATACACCAATTCTGTGCTTATTCGTTTGCTTATCTGGGTGTAGTAAATTAAAAAATTCATATGCAGGGTGTCCCGTCATTATTTTAGGTGTTTAAACGTAAATATCGTCTGCATGACGTTCACACAATATTTTTTAGGTTTAATTGAATCATTATTTTAAATTACGCGTTAGTTTCACCTCTATCAACTGCCTGCCTTGTTCTACTTTCCTTTTCTTCAGCTTTCCCTCACGCACTCTTAAACCCTCATACTGTTTTTGATTCATTTTCGGTATTAGTCGCTCTAAAATATGTTATATTTCTTTAGTTGGTAGAAATTAGTGTTGCAGCTCTGAATAAAAGTGAGAATTTTGATTTTTGACTTTTAAAATGTATTACGCATTTTACCACTCTGAACGCAATTCAAAAGGCATGATTTTATTCTTTGCCATCCAGTCGATAAAGAGTTAGTCACCGGTAATAAGGAATGTGACGTGTACTTTCCAGGAAGTGTGTAATGCTGACTCTAGAAATCTCTAGAAGCTTATCGTGTGCTATATAAAAGCAAATTGAATTTTGTTTAACAGTTAATAGTTCCAATATCGATGCCAAAGTGATAAATTCGCGCTCGTGTTAAAAATTTACATATTAAAAATCAATCTATTTAAGTGCCGTTATAAATTCATTAATCATTAATTGTGTATAAATACTTCACGTACATAATACATTATTTACCCCAAGGGAGTTCATGAACTAACTCTAAAATACTATTAATGTTCTATCAATCGGCTATTTAAAAAATTAGATTGTCGTTATTTCTCTTAATATAAAAAAATGAACTCCTCATCGTAACATCACGGTTTACAAGGCGGCCAACCATCATGGCCAAATTTTAAAATTACAATACGGACAATTTTGACTATTATAACTTTTTGCCATACGCAACTTTAGAACCAGATTTTAAGAGCAACAATGTAAAACACATTTTCATCTTACGAAGCGCAACGTTTCTTTACATACAACAGAGGAAAAACTGAGAAATACCGGTTCTTTGACACTAATAATAACGGTACTGGTATCGGTTCCGGTTGTCAAAACTTCTTAAATAACGGTTCCTGTTCAAGTGAGGGGATTATCAATGCAATCGGTTCCGGTTCCGATACTGGTTCTTACCGGTACCGGTCCCAACCGTTGCAGAATAAAGGTAGGAGCTTCTTTACATCTGAAAAAACAAAGCTTTCCAATGCATTTTGCCCTCTATTGATGGACAGTTCACATGCATTTATAGGTTTTGGAATATATTGTGATTTGTGATCTACAATTAATACATTTCCCGTGCATTTGGATTGCATGAATAGCTCTAGAGAATTATCTCAATAAAACTATATTATTTCTTTCCTTTTATAAATTTCTTAGCCTGTTGTTCCTCAACCGACACTGACAATGTTGATTTACCCTATACTTTTACAATTGGCAACTCTCGGGAAAAACTACGAGCACGTTTAAATCTCGGTAGTAGTCGACCCGATATGGATGGTACAAATGAACTCATACGTTGTGTAATGTTGGGACATAAGACATAATCGGGAAGAGAATTAAATAAAATGCAGAATGTGCGTAAGAAAAGACAAGGACAAATAAATATATTACTCCCACAACAAGGCGATACCAGGGAAACCTTCTACGGGACAAAAACCCTGGACACTCCACACAAATACACGAAATAAATAAAAGCAACCCCTTTTTACTAACAATGGCCAATTCACTTTAAATAAAGAAAAACGAACGGTGATAAGCCTTTCTCGATAAACGTAAAAGGATTACATAAACTAAAATTATACGTGATATCACAGCAACATGAATAATTAAATAATGTTAAAACATTACAGTTTATTAAATATAAATAAAATTTTGAGTACATGCACATATTGTGTTGATCATAATATCTTTATGTTCTAAGCGAGCTCGAGCTTAATAAACTTACCTACCTAATATACCTACTTTCGTAAGGGTCGTAATAGTAAAATGGTACTCCTATTTATACGAATTTAACTAAATTGCTAATTCCATAGTTTTAACATTAGACGACTATTGGAAAACACATTTAAAGTTTAGTATCTACCCTTTTTCTTATTTAGTAATCTTAGTCGTATTTTCTTTCTCATTTTCTACCAGTCAGCAATCTGTTCAATAAAATTTCGTATGGAAAAGGAGATCCTGTAGATCAAATGAAACCAAATGAGAGCTCTATTTAAATTTGTCTTTGGATTAACGCAGACATTTCTGAGGAAAGTTGATTAAGCGGATGCGACGACTACGGCGAAGTAATCGGTCAAATACAACTTAATTCGTAGACGTTTTTGTAACTCGGGGGATTATTTTTAATCGAAAGAAATTCATTATCAAGTCGTCATCAATCTTCTGCACTTACCGATTAATGCGGCATCGCGTTTACCACCACGCATTAATGTATGAGTGAGCGGGTCCTTTATGCTCCGCACACTGTTTCTGTAATCATCCAAAGTGTTAGACAGGTTGATCTGAAAATTCTCTGGGTTAATATATTCAAGTCTAGCTCTATTCGCGATCCTATTGAACTAAAGTTCATGAATTATTCATATTCCGAAATTGTCTATTCACATAGAAATATATGAAACGGTTTTATGACGGCTACTTCGTATCGTACGAATACGTTTTATTTTTTATCTACTTATTACTTTGTTCACTAATTTAAGCACCTGTGGGGTCAGTTTCATTTAAGATATCACCCTTTACAAACAAACTGACCAATTGGAAGAGTGCACTTCTGAGACAATTCACTCCAGAGACACGTTCAGTTCCAGTTTGCTAACAAATTACCATTACTTTCAGAAGCAAAAGCGCGAGTTTTGGGCCCAGGAGATTTGCACGTCAAAGCGGGAAGTTCCGTAACACTGATATGCGTTATCAATCAAGGACCCCACGATTTGGGTACCGTCTTTTGGTATCTAGGCGCAAATATACTACAGACACCACCAACGCATCCTAATGATCCAGATTCGACTGAAAGGCTATCCATACAGGTAAGACTAGCCGAGTTTTATACCAAAGTTTGACACACTTCTCTTATTCAGAATCACTGGTCGGATGGACTGACCTCTCGTTTGCACATTTCAAGCGCACGTCTTTCAGATAGTGGAAACTATTCGTGTGTTCCAACCATTGCTGCCCCTGCTAGTGTAAATGTACATGTCATTAATGGTACGTATATATTTTCTTGTAATGAATGCATTCGTTTAATGGTGTGCTGGGATAGTGTGTTTCAGATTCGACCGTCACCATTAATATTTATAATTATAATTTATTTATACAACAGAATTTAATGGCATGTGTTTTTAGCAAACTCCAAAAACTTTTTCACCAGTATTTTTTCCTTGGCGAACAATAAAAATTCCAGAAAATTTAATCCTAATTGCCTCTTGTGCATTTTTCTTTAATAGATCTTCCGTTCAGGAAGATAGGAGATTTTTCCGGAAAATGTGGGTGAGGTTGACCTTAGCAAAAGATGCTTTATTAATAATTTCATTTCTTCAATTTCTTAAAATCCATAAAAGGTGGAGGTTTTTTGAAAATATCGTTTACCCTGCCCTTCCGAAAGTTAAACCTCAATCTCTTTTTGTGTTTTTTTCCTGTAATAGTTTTTCATCTCCACGAAGAAATTGGAATATTTGAAATAGTAAAAGTGGACGATTCTGGAAAATCTGGTGACATTGAATTGAACAAAGATGTTTTATACCACGATTTATTTTTAGTTTTCTTACGTTTAAGTTTTTTAATTGAACAATTTTTCAAAAGCCGTGTGGGAAGGAGCTTTTTAGAAAATTTCTTTAAGTTGACTTGCAACCAGCCAATTTTCATCTTCAGAACGGAATGAGAATTTTTCAAAGGCCATAAAATTGAGGGTTCGGAAGTCCGAAATTACATTCACGTGGTTCTCTCGCTTCACGTCTCCGTACCTCCAGGACTCCTAAGAAATGGATTAAGTAACTTGGTGGACGGTTTCCGCAGTTTTTTCTTTGGGGGGTTTAGGAAATTTTGTAAAGGGTGCCCCCCGCTTGACTCTATAGCGAGTGAGTCTTCGCCCAGGTAAGATTTAACCCCTAAAACCCGCATTTGAGTCAGCATGAGTATCGGGACTACGGAACCAGCCCACATGTCAAAAAGGTGACGTAGAGACAACTTGACACGAAAAACTGGGAAGAGGAGGTCAATGCTAACGGGTTAAACAAGGTGTTGCTTATCGACAGGAGTACCGACACAGACACCAAGCATAAATGGGGGCTGGTCACGAAAAAACATCGTGAACTTGGACGAGTTGCTTGCGGCAAAGGAGACTTTGAAAAGAAACAAGTTGTAAATCAGCATATGCATGATTAAAGCGCATTTTTGGTAATGCAGGTCAGTATTTTATTAGCGAAGTTTAAAAATTATCGATCTCACGAGTAATTTTGGCTGCGTTAAATAATTAATTTTATTTAATTTCAATTGACGGTACGTCTTCATTTTGTAAAACAAATCACAAAGTAAATAATAAGTTTTTATACTGGTAGCGCTATCTAACGGTAAAATTATAGCACCTCCGAAACCCATATCGAAATTATGTCCTTCAATTATCGATCTCACAAGTAATCTAACTCAAAATAGACCCGTGCCTGCACATCTACACTATAGCAGGAAGCTTTTAGTGAAAATTTGAGGTTTCAAAAATGCGCTAAAAAGAGGTCAGGTGAAGTGCCTCGGTGTTGGAAAGCGTTGTGCGAAGAGCTAGACAAGGACATCTGGGGAAACGCGTACAAGATAGTGGCGTGTAAGATTAGGGCAAGAACAGCGGTGGTGGGATGGAATAACGCAACTAAGAACCGAAGAGCTAGTGAAGGTTGAGAAAATAGTAGCTGCTGCCAACGAACTTCCGGTAAATTAAGCACCTAACCCGGATAACATCTCTGCAGTGGTGGTTAAAATCCTGGCTAGGACCCTCATTCCCAAGAAGGGCTAGACCCTCAGGCCCATCTGTTTGTTGGGCTTAGCCGGAAAAATTTTCGGAAAGATAATTGAATCAAGATTGGAATGGGCAACAGCTGGGATATTATCACCAAAACATTATGGATTTGTAAAGGGGCGATTAACGACCTATGCGCTTAGGCGCATAAGAAGTGAAGCAGGAAAACGGAGGGATGTGGAGGGCACGTGAGGCTTGTTTGGTGGCATCACTGGACGTGAAGAATTCCTTCAATGCGGCTTGCATTTTCCCTTTGTAGCTCCCTTCCTCCAATATTTTCAAGATATTCACAATCAAGTTTTGACATGGCCAGTAGATGTGAGGAGGACAATCGATTGTAGAAATTAGTTCCTTGTGTTGAGACCTTTTGTTGGAGTTCCATGAAAGATTAATTTTGGTAAGATCTTTAATTAGAATACCATGAAAAATAACTTCTCACCCACTGAAGGAGTCGAACAGAAAAGGGACAATGCCCCTAAAAGTAGTTCAAAGCGACAGAAGTGAGTCCAGACGAAGGCGCGGGCAAAAATGCGCTAAAAATAATAAATAAAATTGGACTCGGCAATTACCAATCTGGAGAAAGCCGTTAACCGGGTAAACCACTGGATTATCAATTGCAGGCTCAATCTTGTCCCTGAAAAGATGAGTGTAGCAATCTTGACGGGCAGAAGAAAATGGTCAGAGGTAAATGTGGTGGGTTACAGCAATTATGGCACAAGACTATAAAAGTACTAGGCGCTACAGTGGACACTAATCTAAATCAAAATGACCTGTGAAAAGGCCTGGAAATTGGTTTTTAATTGCGATCAACCGCATCCTGCCATACGTTGGAAACGCCAGAGGTTCAAAGAGGAGGGTGATGGCCACCGCTGTAGCATAGATGGTGAATTATGCGTCAGAAAACGTGGAGGGTAGTGCGGTCAAGTGGGGGAGTGTAGTTACAGATTGAAAGAGGTTACCCGCGTAGGTAATGGCAATCATTAGGATAACGAGCGCGTATAGGACTGTGGCGGACGAAGATATTTTCGTGATCGCGGGCGAAAGAGTTGGTTAAGGGTAAAGTGTCGTGTACGAAGCGGCTGAACCTCAATATAAAAGATTGAATTAAAGGTCAGCATAGAGAAATCAGTTATTATCTCACCCAATTCTTCTGCGGACACGGAGAACTGTCGGTATCTACAATGGATTGGAAAGAGTGGGGACGAGATGTGTTTGGATTGTGGCAACTTCGACGACAAGGGGCACCACCTGGTCTTCGAATGCGCCAGATTGACAAAAGATCGGATTCGAGTGGCGACTCAATGCGGTATCTCACCTCGGATTATTTTATTAAAACAATACGTGGCAGCGAGCGAGGATGGAAGTTAATATCACAACTATGTGTCATGATTTATTGAACCAGAGTTTTTTTTTTGTTAGTTTTACAGGTACTCATGCCTTCCAGCATATCCCCTATTATCTATAAGTCTTTCTTAATTTTTTATTACTTTTTATTGTTTTATTTTACAGGAGTTGGCCGTATCTAGGATTTTTATTGCCCTTAAAAAGGGTTACCTAGACTTCGTTGCCCGTCCCTAACCACTTGGAGGTCCCTGTAAAATTTATCCAATGGTCTTGTCTAAAATCTTCCCCAATTTTCTTTTTTGAATTTTGCTGCAATAACTTCCAAATATACTTCTAATGTTTTTATTTTGTAAAATTCTTTTTCTAACAGGCCAAATAATAATTCCTTTCGATTCCAACATATTTTTATAGTCTTCTCTCTCAATTCTAAACTCCTCGCACTCATATACCAAATGTTCCGCACTCTCTATTCCATTCTCACACACGCACATATTAGTTTCACTTTTTTTAATTTTATAAGAATAAGAATTAAAAAGTCCTCTATTTGTTATAATTTGAATAATACCCCTATTAATATTCCAAAATTTCCAATTTAATCTATTTATAATGTTAGGTATATATCGAAGGTAAAGAAGACACGAGAGCAGAAAAGACTGGCAATGTAATACACATTGGCTTACATCTAGGCGGCGAACATCCACCGCCGAGACCCTGCTTGTATAATCACATGCCAGGAGGACGGGGGTAAACCCTACCTGGACGAAGAGTCAGTTCGCATTCCCTTCTGGAGATGAGTATTTCCTGATCAAATCAAATGAGTACCTACCTATATCGCGTTTAAAGATCTCTCTGTATGAAGTACCTTTTTCCTTATCGTCCTCATCCTCGTCATAACTGGCCAGTGGTCTTTTAAAGGGCCTCTCCTGCATCCTCAAATTAACCATGTCCTTTAAAGCATTGCTGGTGTTTTTCGAGTTCTTTATAAAGCCAAGTGCTCCGTCGATCGCCATCCTGACTTCCGAGGATAATATACTTCCTCAGTCTGCAGTTTACGAAAGCCCCCAGGCAGCCCATGGTGGCTTTCGGAGACACACGGAGACGGAAACGGATATCATCGCGAAGAAAACTAATTTTTCTTGTGATTCTATAACGAACTGGCAAAAGCTTTGCAACAACTGCCCCCACCCCTTTTCCCATTGATTTCAACGTTTTTGTAATAAGTACCTTAACTCCAATGATCTACGTCCTACAATTTTTTCGTTACGTTTTAACTTAATTTAAAACTACCCTTACACGAGTTTTAAAATAAAAATAGGAATCCTATCCCTAACCCTCTTTTAGTAGACATTTTTCTACTCGTCGCATCTATCGCATCGACCTTTTGTGCTTTTTGTAATATCAGTATGCATACTTTCGTTAAGTATATAGGTCACAGATCTTTTTAAAGTTTTCTCGTTGAAGTGGTTTGTTTAAAACACATTATGTCCATAATTTTAAACCAGCGGCCATCTTATTGAACGGCCTCCTTACATTTGATTAGTTCAAAAGAAATTAATCTGTGAGCCAAAAAAGGAAGCTCTTGTTAAATATTATCTACTTATGTAGTACCGACATTCAATGGAATATAAATCTCATTAGGCCAATGATAAACTTTTCTGGTAGCAGGTAGTGTTCATGTGGGAAACTTGTAAAGTATTTTGATTATGAAATGGTTTCACGGATAATGAATTAAAAATGATTGAGCTGCTTGGGAGCATCCCTCTTTTCTCCGCTTTGTCCTCTTCATTGTATTACTCTGATGGACCAAACACAGCATCCGAAATTTGAACATATTGAAGTGTACTGTTCCAATACAATAATAATCATAAATTAGGTATGATTTATTAGACCAGAATATAAGAATTTTTGAACAATAGAAATCCTGCATAATGTAAATGCTACGAAAGAATTCCGTATTCCACACTGCGCCTTTGTTATGTTAATCTGCGTGGTGGTATACGACGTATTTACTATACTTATTTTTATTGTGAATACCTAAGTAATTATGTATTATTAAGGAGCCATCTATTGTTACAGGAGAGCATCCAGCGGCCATGCAACACGGAAATAAGAACACAGCGCCGTTATCGCCCTCTCTTCACTGCACACTTGTATATAGTATCTCAGTCTTCATAATAAAACACATCAGATGAAACCTCTTGTAATATTGACTTTTATTTTTTTAATCCTTTTCTCTTTAATATTTTGATACTAAATGTACTCGTGCGGAAATTTTACGTCCGTGCAATAAGTGAATTTGTCTTTGTGAATATCGAAGCAAAGAAAATGAGTTTTCATATTACGACCTATTGTACTAAGTGACACCTTTTTTTTTAAATAAGACAGTTCTGAAGGTGGATTTTAAACATTTATTATCTTCAAACGCACAGCTTTGCTTGTGTCACTCAAATCTTTCAAGATTGTATACTTTTAAGTTGAAATACTGAACATTCCTTTTGTCCTTAATTCCCAGTCTCCACTTCTTTGTTTAGAAAATGTTCATAGGGATTTTGTTGGATGTTGTGATTTACATTTAATTATAAATAAATATTTTCCTGTTACTTATTTATTATTATCTGTTGCCAAACACCAATTCCATTAGTATTTCTATATTGCTTTAATTTACCTCCACAGTTTACTTAAATCATATGTACCAAAGTAATATTTTTAGTTGTTAATCATTGAAAAGACCCTATTTGTATAGATACTCTTTAGTGCCAAGTTCGCAGTATTTTACCCATTGTTATAATGAATCTTTTACCAACATTTGAGATTCTCAGTGCCCACAAGTAAACATTTTCTGAGAGAGTCGGGCCTCTACCATAAGAACCCCTTTATTATCATTCTTTGCCCTTTTTTGAAAAAAAAATGTGACCTTTTGATGATCAACGTAATAGATTTAGAGAGTTTCCAACTGAACGTGGTCTAGAAAGGTGTCAGAAAACGAATTGAATGAAACAACGTGATTTAAATATGAAAGAAATCGATCTTCAGTGAAGAAGCTCTACGCACATTCAATAAAGCAAAACAAAACAATATTCTTTATGTTCGACTCGATCATAATACGCTGAGTTATGACACTGTTTAGCGTCCATAATCTGCTACTTTATTGGACTAGTCCATAATGATAAAGTAATTTGGACTCCTGTCACTGTCAATTTCTTCGGAAAATGCATTTTAAAATAACGATCTGTTTTAAAGAAGAAGTACACGGAACAGAAAGTTATAATTTTAAGAACACATATCTATATTATACATTTCAATAAATATACTAAATTAATGTTAATAACACAGTTGTTATTGTTGGTAATGTTAATTCCCGATGTACCCTTTTGATGCAATATTTCTGTGGTCTCTACGGCTTTTAAATTTATGAACGAAGAATTTGCCATAATGGTTTCCGTTTCCAAAATTTTGCTGGCAACACTAATTTTAGAATTGTCAGATTGGTCAATATAGCCTTTCGCAATAGTTGATGAACGCCATCCTCCAGTCGTTTTCCAGCATTTGCCAGAATACTGGCCGATGTACGACGAAAGCAATGACTCATGTACGCCGATCGATTTTCTAACTTTAAAAATTTGGCCACAATACTTGGTACACTTGCAATTTTGTGTACCTACCCCTATTTGTTGCACCGTTCAGTTCTCTTTCACGTAGTTCACGAAAAACCTGCGATAAGGTGTCTTTGGAGAACGAAGTGCCATGTATTTTCGAATTAAGTCTAACAAATCCAAATTTTTAAGGTTTCCGGGCACAATCATGAAAGATCGATCCGTCTTTGTTTTCATTTCCACAAGTTTGACTATAATGTGAATTATATGATCTTCAATATTCGTGGTTTCCAATGAAACTAATTCCTGTCGCCTGCATCCACCAGCTACTCCGAATATAAGAACTACTTAAAAATAGTAAATTATTATTCAGGGCATACCCTTAACAGACAGGTACCTTGTTTAACAAATGTTCTTTGTTACTAGCTTTCACTAAAAACGTATTCACATTTTCTCTGTCCAACGTCAAAGACTTCTTAGCTTTATGA
>NW_022171029.1:0-400 GCF_008802855.1 Photinus pyralis
CAGACATCAAACTAGTCATATGGGAAAGGATAATGCGATAATTGGTTCGAAAATGAATAGTGAAAAAACCACTAGTGCATTTGTCGCTGGAAAAGTTGCAGGTAACTTTTGCCGCTGTCAAAGTGACAATTGCACTGCGGCCTATGCGATTTTTTATACATGAGTTGAATTGTCTTGAAAAATCTCAATGACAGAACAAAATACGGCCTGTTTGACTTGTACTTCCACGTACTTGATTGACATGTTACATTAAGAAACAAAAAATTCTGTCCAACCGTTCACTTTCTTATCAATATAGTATGTTAATTTAGAGGATTTCAAGTGCTAGTAGTGAAAAAAATAGTATATATACCACGGTAGAGAAGTCTATTATTGCCTTCGCAACTTACACCCCTCGGCG